>NC_089219.1:118118505-118435026 GCF_963924675.1 Phocoena phocoena | reverse complement strand
CCTTCTTTCTCTCCTTCACTATTTAATAGGTCTTTCTCTCTCATGTCCTTGAGTCATTCACCCGCTTTTTTCTGTCTGTTCTCCCAATCTCTCTGACAAGGGGCTCTCAATTCTGGGAAAGTCCTTCCCAGGCAGCGCCCATGTGGACCCTCTGCCCCTTGGAAGGTCAAGCTACAGGGGAGGAGCCTCTGACCCACTCATCTGGAGACTGGAGAAGCAGGGGGAAGATGAGAAGCTGAGCAGGTCTCATGCTGGCAGGACTGAGCTGATTTGCCCCGAAGATCTCAAGGAAATAAGAGGAAGGCACAAGAGAACAGGAAGTTCTGTTTCACAGCACAGATAACACAATGAGATGCTGTTAGTTCCCATGCGCATTATCTTTGCTAAGCACATCCCTAGCACATCCCTTGATTGGCCCTGACATCTGCCTCAGATTCTGTCCTTAAAGTCAGGAAGAGTGCACAAATATGAAGATGGCACTTTAGAGAACCTGATATGCTTTAACAAATGGTTTTGATGGGATTGTTAAGCTATTTTAAAAGTTAAGTTCTCCTCTTACCCCCATTTTAAAGACAATCCTAGATATCATGCCATCATCTTCGTATTTCAACATATGTTTTAAAATATACATACATTTCTTACATAATCTCCATGCCATTATCACAACTAAAAAAATGAAAATACTTCATTGGTATTATATAATATCTAGTCTGTATTCCGAGTTCTCCCAATGGCAGGAAACTATTTGTAGTTGGTTTTGCTTTAATCGGAATCTAAACAAGATCCTTGTGTTGCATTTTGTTATTGGACCTCATAAATATCTTCTAATCTACAGAAGTCAGTGCCCCTCACCTCCTCCTTTTCTTTTTTTTTTTTTTTGAGGGAGATTTCTCTCTTTCACGTACCATTATAAACTCATGAATTTTTGTATATGCAATGTGTGTCAACTGCAATTATTACTTTGATGCTTAAATTTTCTCATCTTTGGTCAATGTGAGGCCCTCCTTGCTGGTTCCTTTGTTCTTTTGACATGGCTGCATGAGGCTTTTTTTTTTAATTCTTTTTTTTTAAACACTGTTTTTTTTTTAAAAAATATTTTTTTTATTTATTTATTTTTGGCTGCATTGAGTCTTCGTTGCTGCGTGGGCTTTCTCTAGTTGTGGCAAGAGGGGGCTACTCTTTGTTGTGGTGCACAGGCTTCTCATTGCGGTGGCTTCTCTTGTTGCAGAGCACAGGCTGTAGGCACACAGGCTTCAGTTGTTGTGGCATGTGGGCTCAGTAGTTGTGGCTCTCGGGCATAGTTTCTCCAAGGCATGTGGGATCTTCCCGGACCAGGGCTCAAACTGGTGTCCCCCAGTGCATTGGCGGGCGGATTCCTAACCACTGCACCACCAGGGAAGTCTGCATTAGGCTTTTATAATTCCTTTGAATTCTTACACAAGAAGGTATTCCAGGCTCAACTTGTTCATAAACTTCCACAGACACGAAAGCAGCCATTCCTCAAAAGATCACTTATTCCTTTAATGGGGGAATGCCACTTAGACACCACAATTTTGTCTCTAAGCATACTCATTGGTATTGGGTTGTCATTGCTCACAGACATTTTCAGTGGATGGAATTAGGAAATACATATTCTTTAAAGAAAAATGGAACAAAAATTTGTATTCTTCCATTTTCTATTTAAATTCTTTGATTTTACACATATCTCTTTCTTTCACAAGAAAACGTCTTGGTTCTTAACAGCACTAATGTAAAAATGTGTTTGTTTTATCCTGGAAAAAATATATACAGTTTTAAGATAGTAATAATATCAGAATTGTTAATAGCAACAATAAACACTGAATGAGTTTAACATTTCTTTGTATGTTTATTCATCCTGTAACCAAGCAGGCCTTCTCAGACTAGACCCCCACCCATGTCCTCTGCCTGCCTTTTATCTGTAGTAAAACTTCAGTTAAAGAACAAATTTCATCAGAAAAGTGAGAAAACACAGAAAGAAAGAAAAACAGTCAAGCAAGACAAAATAATAATACTCTAGCCATTAAATAAAGTCAAGGACCTTTAGTTCTTCCTCAAGGACTATAGATAATATTCTGAGCCATGCCCTCTGAGCTGTTTTGCAGATACTGAAACCCCCATCAGGTGGAAGAAGTTAACTGTGTGCTGCCCACAAGCACGTAGACCCCAGACTGGTTGGAACCAGATGTTGATGATGCTGACTCCCGATTACCTCACCACCAACCAATCAGAAGAATGTCTGTGAGCTAATCACGCCCTGCTCCTTGAAGACTCCTACCTCCTCCAGGGTGGGTCACACAGTCTTGAGGGCATTAGCTCACTGTGGTTCCCTTTGCCTGGCAAAGCAATAAAAGCTACTTTTCACCCAAAACTCCACATCTCCACGTTTCTATTTGGCTCTGGTGAACAGAGGCCAAGTGTCGGCAACAATCCTTAGATATCTTCCACACAGAATGTACAATGAAAATATTAGGGCTGGCTTTCTGCAATCAAATCAGCTTGGGATACAAGAGGAGTCCCCATGGATCTGCCTTATTACCACGGCCCTCTGTCCAAGTGAGACTGTGAGACCTTGCTGCTCAAGGAAGGGGTGGACGGCAACTTTCTGTTAGGAGACAGTGAGTCTATGCCCGGAGTCCTGTGCCTCTGTGTCTCGTGAGTAGCCTCATCTTCCACACATATGGAACCTTACGCTAAGTGTAGGACTGATAACCAAGTAGAAAAGAAATTCTACTTCACTGACTTCGCAGCCCCAGTGAGCAGAATGAGAAATAGTTAGACTGCCAGGAGGGGATGGAAGGAACGTGTCTGTCCAAGCTCCTCCACCTGCCCTTCTCTCCCTGGTGCAAATGCCATACAAGCAATGAGCACACTCTGTGAAGCAGCAGAAATGGGGCTGATGAGGAGAAGAGTGCAGGCAGCATGGGAGCGGAGCGGGGAGGCAGAGAAGGTAGCCATGTGAGAAAGGTCCTTTCCTCCAGATGTCTATTTATTTATTATGGAAAAGGCTGGAGACCCTTTATGAAATTTCAACCTGAAAGACCAATAATTACATGCATTCTGCCACCTCTGCTTGCAATATTTAAAACACTAATAATACTTCACATTTTATTTAGATTTATAAAAGGCTTTAACATTTATCATTTGCTCTTGTCTCTCTCTGGGTCCACTAAGATAAGTATAAATAATCGCTATTATTTAGATGAATAAGCAAGGCCCAACAGTCATTCCTCAAATGACTTGCTCTTGCTAAAAGTCATCTGATATCAGGCCAAAATGCCAGAACTATCCTACCAAAGTGATTACTTAAAGACTAGTATAGAGAGCAATGCTGAGTGAATAATCACTTTAGTCTCCCAATAAAGTATGGACCACTGAAAATTTTCACATTTTACCTACTATAGAATTAAAATCAAGTCAGTCAAACATAAGGAGAAGATATATATTTCTCTCTGGGGATACAGAGATGAGACAGGTAGCCCTAATTTGTTCTGGGTCTATTGGAGAAAAGTGAGTTTAAGCAATTATTTATAATATTGTGTCTTATCATAGACTTAGAATTTCCAACTCTTGCCCATCTTCCTGTGCCAACCTTGAAACCTCTGGCCTTCTGCGACCAGTTCTTACCTGGACCACCACATATATACCAGGCCAGGCAATGAATTACCACCTTCACCAAGCCTCTACTTCTATTACTAACTAGGGTCCCAGCCTGGTTCTGCAGTGAAGCAATTTTATTATTTGGGACTTCCTATTCTTTGTTTTTCTTCTGTGACCCAGTTCTTCTTCCCTTTTCTATTTTTTAATTTATTTGTTTATTTTTGGCTGCGTTGGGTCTCCATTGCTGTGGGCTTTCTCTGGTTGTGGCGAGCGGGGCTCCTCTTCGTTGTGGTGCACGGGCTTCTTATTGTGGTGGCTTCTCTTTGTTGCAGAGCACGGGCTCCAGGCGCCCGGTCTTCAGGAGTTGTGGTCCAAGGGCTTAGTTGCTCCATGGCATGTAGGATCTTCCTGGACCAGAGCTCGAACCCGTGTCCCCTGCATGGGCAGGTGTATTCTTAACCACTGCACCACCAGGGAAGTCCTTCCCTTTTCTTATATACCTTTCCACTGAGCCTTCTGGGCTCCTTATTTCATAGTCAACAAATTTCCATGTATCTTTCATCTAATTGCAGGATGTTCACTTTATTAGTTATCCATAACTGGAATCAGGCTGGCTATCAACATCACTCTCAGCTGCTTCTGGGGCATCCCACAACATGTGGAGCAATCGAAGATCCTTAGCAGGTCTTATGAGGACCTGCCATTGTCTGATTTGTCTCTTGAGCCTCATTCTTACACCTCTTTGCCTTGCAGCTAACGCCCCAACAAGCTTAAAATGCCTACATCTTTCCCTGTGCTGTATTCTCTCATCTACATTCCTGGCTCCTGCTATGCTATCTGTCTGGAATGCTCTTCCTCCCACCCCTTATTTCTCCTTCCCCTACATAGGGTAACTCTTAATCATTCTTTAAGGATTAGCTAAAAATAATTAAAATAGAAGCTAACATTTATTGAGGGCTTACTAAGTGCCAAGCACATGAATGTTCTCCTCAAATCCTTTCAGCCCTCAAATGTGGTAGGTTTTATTATTTTTCTCATTTTCTAAATGAGGAAAATAAGGCTTTAAGAGTACTGGGACCTATCCTGCCCCTAGGTTCATCAGAACCTTTTTTTTTTAGATTCCATATATATGTGTTAGCATACGGTATTTGTCTTTCTCTTTCTGACTTACTTCACTCTGTATGACAGACTCTAGGTCCATCCACCTCACTACAAATAGCTCAATTCCATTTCTTTTTATGGCCGAGTAATATTCCATTGTATATATGTGCCACATCGTCTTTATCCATTCATCTGTTGATGGACACTTAGGTAGAGAATAGACTTGAGGACACGGGGAAGGGGAAGGGGAAGCTGGGACGAAGTGAGAGAGTAGCATTGACATATATACACTACCAAATGTAAAACAGAGAGCTAGTGGGAAGGTGCTGCATAGCACAGGGAGATCAGCTTGGTGCTTTGTTACCACCTAGAGGGGTGGGATAGGGATGGTGGGAGGGAGGCGCAAGAGGGAGGGCATATGGGGATGTATGTATACATATAACTGTTTCACTTTGTTATACAGCAGAAACTAACACAACATTGTAAAGCAATTATACTCCAATAAAGATGTCAAAAGAAGAAAGAAGCACTGGACCTCTTTCTCCAGGAGGATCCCACCCACCAAACAGGTTCCCATATTATCCTATGCATATTTTGTTTGTTTATTGTTTTTTGTTTTTTGCGGTATGCGGGCCTCTCACTGTTGTGGCCTCTCCCGTTGCGGAGCACAGGCTCCGGACGCGCAGGCTCAGCGGCCATGGCTCATGGACCTAGCCACTCCGCGGCATGTGGGATCCTCCCGGACCTGGGCACGAACCCATAGTCCCCTGCATCGGCAGGCGGACTCTCAACCACTGCGCCACCAGGGAAGCCCCTATGCATATTTTTATCATTGCACTTAGTACATAGTATTGAAATAATATTTGTATATGTTTTGTTTTTTCACTGGGCCAATGAATTCCTTGAGAGCAGAGATTGCTTCTTACTTATCTGAATTCTTGAACCTAGAAAGATGACTGGATCAATGAGTATTTGCTGCATGAATAGCTCACATTATGAACGGATGGATGGATGGATGGGTACCATCATATAGCCTGTTCAACTATTGTGGAAACGTAGAAGAGGTAGAACAAACTGCTTAGGAGCAGTAAAAAAAGGACTCAGGGAGGAGGTGTCCTTTCAAATGAACTTGAATAAAGAGTAGGAGATGTCAGACAAACAAGGGAATGAGGGCACAGCAATAGCTTCAGTGCATGTCAGGCACAAATATCTCGGATTTAAGGTGTCCCAATGTGTCTGGGCAAGGCTGACAAATAGAATATGTATATTTAGAAGAAGAAGGAGATGACAATATAAAGGGAGAGAAAGACCAGGTTGTAAAGGGCTTTCCATTAATTACCTTGAATGATTGTAAGCAGGGAAGAACCTATTAAATTATTTGAATCATCTGTTTAGACAGTGGATGGAGAATGGCTTGAAAGGAATATAGAGCGATCTGTGAGAAGTTAATTGAAACCATCCTGGAAAAAGAAAAGGACATGAGCCATGGTGATGGTGGTGAAGAAGATGAAGATGGGATGGATATGAGTGATAGGCTGAAGTGACTGAACTTAGTTACAGGCTAATTGTGGGAGGTGTGGGAGAGGAAGAAGTTTCAAATGACTCCAAAGTTTTTGACTTGGGAAATGAGATAATAGCAGTGCTATAAACCAGTAGTGACAACCAAAACATAGAACAGATTTCAGTGAGAGGAGGCAGACAGACAGACAGAGAGGAAAGATTATGAATTCTGTTTGGAATATATTAATTCTGTAATACCTATGTGATGTCCAGGTAAGTTACATGCATTATCTCATTTATCCTTTGCAAAGCCATCTTCAGTAGGTGACATAGCCCTGTTTTGTGGGGAAAGAAACTGGAGCTTCTTATTAACTAAAACATCCAAGGTCAAACTGTTAATATGTTGTTATGTTCCCTCTCGTGTCAATGTCCCCAGTTCCACTGAAATATGTTCAAGGTGGTCCCCTTAGAACTGTGTTATAAAGTGCCCAGATGGGGGACTTGAGGGCTTGGCAGTAGATCCTGATATGTGGAATCTTGCATTCTGCTTCTAGAAATGAGCTACCCTTTCTTCTTTGCTGTATTAGAATGGCAATATACTAACTTCCATGCTTTCTCAGATCTAAATGAAGATATATGGAGAAGTTTAGAAATAAAGGAAGGAAGTCACAGAGGAGAGTTGGCCCAGCAGCATATAGCACCCACCAGAAAGCTATGTATGTGGTAACCATGGACAGGAAACATTACTTGATCTCACCGCCTGATAGAGCGTGCAGAAAACACCAATGTGCAAAATGCTGTCTGTGTAGGTGACATTGTGAGTGTTAGAAGTTGGAACTGGGTCTGACTTTATAATCAGCAGAGTCAAAATGGAATAGTTATTTGGAGATGCAAGGAATTCACCTACGGGTATGAAGGGAAAGGAGCGACTTTCTGTAGTCGTAGGAAGGCTGCAGGTAAGAAGAACCTAAACCCTGACTCAGGGCATGTCCTCACTGAGGTGGAGGATGGCAATTAAAGAAATTGGGAAGAAAGGCCTTTGGAAAGTCTCTACGTTTTAGAAAAAAGACATTTTATAGACATTCACAGTAGAAAAATCAAACAGAATACAAAGGCATAAAGAAGAAAGCAGAAACCCTCTAAAACCTTACCATTTATAAATGATCCTTATCAATATTTTGGCAAAATTCTTTCTAGACTTCTCTCTGTGCATATACATATACACATACACATACACATGAGCATACGCACACACACACACACACACACAAAATGACACACATATGTGCTTACGTGGAATCATCTGATTTTCTGATCTGCAACATTTTGTAACTCAAAAGATATATCATGGGCACCTTTCTACATCCATGAAAGCATATATTCATAATACTTTTATAATTGCCTAGTATCCTATTGAGTGCATGTATTGGTTTACATAAAATTACGCTAGAAGTTTTTCTCAACAGTGTGACAGTAAAAATTTTCATACTTACATTTTTAAAAGTCTACCTAGCTCTCTCTTGAGGTTAAATTCCTAGAAATAGTATTGTTTGGTCAAACACCTGTACATTTAAAACTTCGATATGCATTTACAAAATTAACCTGCTGCCCAAATATTGTACCAATTTACCAGATGGAAAATTCTTAAAGTATTTTTATTGACTTGGATTCCCCTGCATGGGTCATGTCATGGAAAAATGAAGGCCACATAAATAACATCACACACACACGCATTCAATTTTATTTCCTCCAAGTGACTTTCCAAGTTTGTTTAGAACAAAAATTAAAACTCAAGCGTGAACATCAGAACAGAACGTGAGCAGGTTTCCCCTGAGATACTGGTCCTCTGCAGCTGTTGAGGAACTAAGCACAGACTCAGAGACACATATACAGCTCCTACATTTACTCTATAGAAACAGGATAGACTTCCATCCCAAATGTGGTTCAAATGTCAGACTAATGGTGCCACACACATATACCAAGAGGGTCTGAAAGGCTTATTACTTCTATAATGAGACTTTCTGGCTAGAGGAGCAGTCTTCCAGAACTGGTCTGAAAAGGTGGAGAGAGCAATTAAAAGTGTTAAAATGAAACACAGAGACCAGACTTAAAAATTCCCTGAGCAGTGCTTCCCTGGTGGTGCAGTGGTTGAGAGTCCACCTGCCGATGTAGGGGACACGGATTCGTGCCCCGGTCCGGGAAGATCCCACATGCCGCGGAGCGGCTGGGCCCGTGCGTGAGCCACGGCCGCTGAGCCTGCGCATCCGGAGCCTGTGCTCCGCAACGGGAGAGGCCACAACAGTAAGAGGCCCGTGTACCGCAAAAAAAAAAAAAAAAAAAAAATTAAGTCCCTAGGAATTTACAGAAACGCTGGAGAAATTTCCCCAGGGCACGGACTTGGGGAATTGAGGTAATTCTATCTAAATTTCGAGTGCTGGGGAGGGGTCCACTGCAAGCTGTGTTGTACACCACTGGAGTTATTCCTACATTAGCCAATCAGGCAGCTGTATCGTCTCTGAAGTCCCCAAGAAAAACATTTTATACTTGGGAGAAACCCCTTAGACCTCTGCTATTAGTGCCTTTGGGTGGACATTAATTAATTAAATTTATTGAACCAATGGTCTTGTGTCCAGAAAACCTCTCAGGACTAACCCTGCTGAGCACTCACTGCCTCGAGTTAGTCACACTGGTTTGCTGAGCCTCTGGAGGGACCGCCCTGACCAGAGCTAGCCAATTCCTAGAGATACTAAACAGCTCGCATCTCTTTTCAAATGCAAAGACAACCAATCCAGAGCCCATACTCCTAACCATCTCCATTATCTCACACTCCCAGCCACTATCCACCAGTCCTAACCACCCAGGGTGAGGTACCAGGCAACTAGGAACAACCCCTATGCTCCAGAGTCCACTGAAATGATTCAAACTAGCCAATTCTAGAAACAGGAAGCATTCTGTGCTTTTGGATACAAGGGGCCCTAGATAGTTAAGATGCATGTCTAGCAGAGAATTTCACTGACCCCAGATTCTTGCATCTTCCTATACATAGAAAAAGCACTAAAATCATTAAGTTGAGATATCTGCTCTTTATGATTAGCATTAATAGTTTTATGCTTGACTACATGTATTTCCCAGACCCCACCCCACCCCCCAAAAATCATATATATCCTGGCTCCTCTCCCACCTCTTCAGAGCAGTTCCTCATAGCTATCTGAGAGGCTGCCTCCCAGGTTCTAGTCCTCAGTAAGGTCCTCGTATAAAACTGAAACTCACTGCTCTTACATTTTGCGTTTTTTTTTCAGTTGACATTCTCTATACCAGTAAAGAAATGGACCAGCAAAACATTTCACTGAATTCAAGTTATGTGGCCAAAGAAGAGCATAAAGCTAATTAGCTTAGATAGAAAATTAGCTCATCCTTTTCAACTCTTTAGAACTATGGTCTAACTACTAACGGAGATAGTTAAATCATAAAGCAGTTCTTAAAACTGCCAAGACATTTGTTTTTAATATCAAGTGTAATCCATGGTTACCATTTGAGATTCTATTTCTCACCTAACAGTTATTCAACTAGATAATAAACTATCTCTCAGTTAGAAAGCACCAACATACACCACACACACACACACACACACACACACACACACACACATGCACTTTCTCTTCTCTGTATACTGTGTAGGCAAAAAAGACCTGTGATCTAAGGAATGTAAGTTAGAGGAGATGCAGATAAAATTAGTTTTATTTGGAATGAAGGATTGTGGGACTTGCACCTGACAAGTAATAGAGACTTCTTAGAAGAAATAAACAAACTAGCCAATTCTAGACCTGCTTACCCTGCCTCACCTATTCCTCCCCAGGGAAACCACAATAGAGGCTATGACCTCAGTTCCCCCCCACCCTCTCTGCTCTTGTGCCTGTGACCTATGTTTTCCCATGTGCCCCCTCCTCTTGGGAACTGTGAGAAAAAAGGTGTTTTTTCCATGGCAATGGTCTCCTGATCTGTAGGCCTTACTGATCTTCAAATTTTCTATGTAGTCACTATATTTTAGAATAGCACAGTACCTGGATGTGCCAAGTTCCTAAGATGTCCAGGATCACAGGGAGAAGGGGCACTTGTCCCAGGAGAATTTACATCACTGGGCAGTAAGTACCTGCCACTGCCCTGACCTGAAAAAGAAGTGAGAGAGGCCAGAGCACCTATGTGGACAGTGGGGCGTGTGTGTGTGTGTATGTGTGTGTGCGTGTGCTAGGAATGGGTGTGTCCTTTTCTCAGCACTCCCTGACCTTCTCAGAGCATTTCCCAGGGGTCCTGGGGATGCCAGAAGGATCAATTACCTGCACAAGGTGTGTGGATGGAATACTTGGACCTTTGACAATCATCCTGGGACCACAAGAGCCAGGCTGCCTGCTGAGAAGGCCAAACTGGAAAGAGAGAAAAAATCTGGGTCCTCAACAGTGGCACTGAGCTGCTTTACCAATTGGCCTAGGAACCCATGCCTCCTCTGGACTTCCAGTGGGATGGAAGATGAATTTCATCCCTGTTTAAGCTATTTGAGTTGGGACTCATTTTTGCAGCAAAAAGGATCCTAAGAGATACACTGACACAGGGCATTGAATTGTTAAATTAGTTTAGATACTATCTTAATTAATCTGTTTTTTTTAATGTGGTAGATGTTACTCATCTACTAACAGTGTGTAGATGTCACTACAATGTTGAATTCCCCCTATTTTCTGATTTCCTCATATCTTGAACTATCAGCTTTCCTAAAGTCCCTCTACCACAGATTGACTATCTCTCATTTTCTCCTTATCATTCATCAAATAAAATTTTAAAAGCTGTGTTATAATTGTATTGAATATTGAAAATAATAACTTAGTGTTAAATTAATATGAGCATACCTATGACATCTAAGAGGTGAAAACAGATAATGTATCTGTCTTACTGCTTCAACTATTTTGTATAATGGAAAATAGTTTTACATGTATCACTTTATTTAAAAATTGAAATACTCAGAAGTAAACAAAAGGAAAAAGCAAATAATTCATCTGAGGTCATTTAATCTTCAGCCAGGATCTGTAGGTGAGTTTTATCACTGAGATAAATCCTTTCTCTGCTCTATAGTTTCTCTGGGGGCCTTGGAGCTCATTTCTACAGTTCGTATTTAGATGGTGCTCATCTCATAAACCACTCTGAGGTATTAGAAGAGGAAGAGGAGGTGGAAGAAGAGGGGAGTAGGAAAGTACACTGGGTTGGATAGTGTCCTCTGAAAATTCATGTCCAGCATGAATGAAAAAAGAAAACCCTGAAGAATGCAAACAAAAATCTCAAAAGCAGCTGAGACACTCCAATCATATATAAAAGGTAAACTTGGTAAGTATGAATTTTAGGAGAAGATGTGATTAGGAATTTGTTCATTTGGCAAGTAAACATTAGGTAACTTTTTTTTCATGCAGTTTGATTTAGATGAACAGGCTTGACTGTTCGTGGAGCAGTATGAGAGAAAAGGAAGTTAAAATGCTTTTCCTGCAACAAGGCTTTGTTGCTGGGCTGATTCATAGTAAACAGGATCCTACTCTTCAATGTAACTACAGATGAGTGAGGAGAGAAAAGTTAAGGGAAGCTGCTTCATCCTCCATGAGAGAAATCTGGATTTTCTTCCTGAGGGAACCAGATTTGTTAGGTGTATTAGTTTTCTATTGCTGCTGTAACAAATTACTACATATAGTATTTGTCTTTGTCTGACTTATTTCACTTACTATAATGCTTCCAAGGCCCATCCTTGTTGTTGTAAATGGCAGGATTTCCTTCTTTTTTAATGACTGAATAGTATTCCATTGTATATATTTTTACCACATCTTCTTTATCCATTATTACTTTGATGGGCATTTACGTTGTTTTCATGTCTAGGCTATTGTAAATAATGTTGCATTGAACATGGGGGTGCAAATGTCTCTTCAACATAGTGATTTAGTTTCCTTCAGATATATGCCCAGAAGTGGAATTACTGGATCATATGGTAGTTCTATTTTTAATTTTTTGAAGAACTTCCATACTGTTTTCCACAGTGCTAGTACCAATTTGCATTCCCACCAACAGTGCACAAGTGTTCACTTCTCTCCACATCCTCACCAACACTTGCTATCTCTTGTCTTTTTGATCATGGACATTCTAACATGTGTGAGATGACTTCTCATTGTGATTTTGATTTCCATTACCCTAGTAATTAATGATTGTGAGAACCTGTTCATGTACTTGTTGTCCATTAGTATATCTTCTTGGGAAAAATGATTGGTGAAAGATGTTACCTCAGTATGGATTTAATTTTCATTTCTCTTATGATGAGTGAGGATGAAGGAACTGGGTTTTGAAACAGGAAAAAAAGGCATGAAAGCCCCTGTGATGATAAAGACCTTGAGTGTATATCCAATTATTTCCTCTGTTATGCCCCAAAATATCCTCACACCAAGCTCAGTACCCAATTTCCTATTTCATGAGTAAAAGTTCTCTCCCCAACTGCCATAATTCTCAAAAAAATTATACACCAAATGGCCTGAGTTCACACAAGAGAAACTGGAGTTTGAAAGCATATCTCCATGATACAAGCTCCTCAGTTAGTGTCACTCCATTACACTACATTAAACCAAGAGCAGGGCAGTGGGACTTCCAAGGAAGAACAAAAATCTGCTACAGGAAAGTTCAATGTAAGACAAATCCCCAAGAGTGGGTAGACAGCTGGTAAGCAAAGCAGTAAGATAAAATAATCATCTGAGTTAAGAAGGAATTAAGGGAAGTAAGGATGTGTCCTGAGCACACGGTTCTATTTTTATAGATAGGTACTTGAGATATGTACAAATTCCTATAGATATTTGGATAAGGCAGGTGAATAGGGAGAGAAATTTACATATAGTTCATACTAATTGACATTGTGTGATGGTAATTGTTAAAGTTAAGTAAACGTAATTCAATTGAAAACGTTAGATTATAGATATGTTTACATGGCTTCTATCTGAAATTAATTAATTATAGCTAATTAAGTAATACTATGTAGGATGCTAATCTATATTGACACTAAATTTAGTCACATGGTCACAGATAGGAAAAATAGCCTTTAGCTAGGCAGTCATGTACTCAGTTGAAAATTTTACTACTCTAAATCAAGGATTGACAAACTATAGCTGGAGACCAAATCATGCCAGTGTCTCTTTTTGTAAATAAAGATTTATTTGAACATAAAACAACACTATGTAGGATGGTTTAGTTGCTCAAAAAGCCTTGGAGGAAATGGGGAGATATTGGTTAAAGGGTACAAACTTCCAGTTATATGATGAATAAGTTTTGGGAATCTGATGTACAGCATGGTGATTACAATTAATATTGATAATACTGTATTATATACTTGAAAGTTGATACAAGAGTAGATCTTATATGTCCTCACAACAGTAAAGAAATGGTAAGCATGTGACAAGATGGCAGTATTAGCTAATGCTATGGTAGTTATCATTTGCAATGTACCAAATTAACACGTTGCACACCTTAAACTTACACAATATTATATGTCAATTGTATCTCAAAAAAGCTGGGGATAAAAGGCCGCAGAAATTACTCTCAAGACTAATTTTGATTCTCAGATAACAGAAACCATCTTTTCCAAGCATATCATCAGTTGACCAAGGTAGAAAAGGCTCAGCAGAAAAAGAGAGATTTTTCTCATCAACACCAGGTTGTCTAAAGGGGGCTAAGTGTCCCAGGCTAGATAGACTTTCCTTGGTCATCACTGCTGTCCTGCAGGATGCAAACTTCAAAGGACCTGAGACTCTTCAAACCCAAGCCTAATATATTCTTTTCTTCCACCTGGAGACGTATCCCTGCACTAATTTTGCATATCCAGATATCCCTTGCACATGGACCAGCTCCTTCCCCAAAAGGCACAATGCTTCAAGATGTTAAAAATGGCATTTGTTCACCAGTGGCTAGGAGCCTTAGCCAGGTTATATTCCCCCCCAGCCATCCTCTCCCCACAGCATCCAGTTGCTTTCTATTCCCATTGCTGTCTTACATTTTTCATGTCATTTGACCCATAGACCCATCTTACCTTCTCAATTGTTCCATTGAGTCTGGACATATTTGGATTCATTCAGCATCTGAACGGTTTGTGAGCACCTGTTCTGAGCTAAGCATAGCATAATCATAGGCAGCTTCAGCAGAAAATGGGCATCCATTTCAGCCAAAATCAGTGATGTGATCCCCGGAAGGGATGCAATGAGCCAGAGAAGGTAAAAACTGGTGATTTAGGGTGATATACAAGGCTGCAACCCAGTTCTGGGGGGCTTGTCTTTGGCATTGAGCTCGAGCCATAAATATCATTGATTCCAGTGTGTACCCAAATGCACTTTAACCCACTTCTATGAGTCATACTTGGTCTATATACAGGCTGAAAAGTCTTGGTCACTTCACTACCCCACCTCTCACATTTCCTGAATCTTGTGAAACTATCTGAGTCCCACAAGTAACCTCATCTCACTCCCACAAGTCAGAGAAGGAAGAGGTATTTCCACAGGCTTCATTAGGCCAACTGCTTCCTCTTCTCTCCTCAGAGTTGTCTCTGAACTTGGAATATGAGAGCGCTCACCATGGATCTGCCTTATTACCACGGCCCTCTGTCCAAGCGAGACTGTGAGACCTTGCTGCTCAAGGAAGGGGTGGACGGCAACTTTCTGTTAAGAGACAGTGAGTCTATGCCCGGAGTCCTGTGCCTCTGTGTCTCGTGAGTAGCCTCATCTTCCACACATATGGAACCTTACGCTAAGTGTAGGACTGATAACCAAGTAGAAAAGAAATTCTACTTCACTGACTTCGCAGCCCCAGTGAGCAGAATGAGAAATAGTTAGACTGCCAGGAGGGGATGGAAGGAACGTGTCTGTCCAAGCTCCTCCACCTGCCCTTCTCTCCCTGGTGCAAATGCCATACAAGCAATGAGCACACTCTGTGAAGCAGCAGAAATGGGGGTGGGGGTGAGGAGAAGAGTGCAGGCAGCATGGGAGTGGAGCGGGGAGGCAGAGAAGGTAGCCATGTGAGAAAGGTCCTCTCCTATAGAGGTTGATTTATTTGGTATGGAAAAGACTAGGTGCCCTTTATAAAATTTTTATCTGAGAGGCCAACTTTTTACATGGATTCTGCTGGCTCCACTTGTGATTCTTAAAATACTAATAATATTTCAAATTTCGTTGGATTTGTAAAAGCTTCAGCGTACATCATCTCCTTTCATCCTGCTTTTAGCCTATCAAGACAAGCCACCATTTTATAGATGAAGAAACAGAGACCTGGGATTTCTCAAACAACTTGGTTGTGTAACAATTCATCTGGTGGTTCCAAAGGGGCTGAGTTCTGTATGCAGGTCCAAGTCAGAGCATCAGAGCTACACTGCTGAAGGAACTTGTTTAGCCCAGTTTAGAAAGCAATCCTGAACAGATATCAGGGGAAATCTACTGTCTTTAAAGATTCTTGTTTTTGTGGAGACCACTGAAATTTTTCTTTACCTGTTATAGAAATTAAAATCCAAGTATCTCCATGGATGCACTTCAGGGCTTCTTAGAATTCGGGAGCTATAAGGACAAAAGAGATTGTCATTACTAACAGAATAGACAGGGATATATTTCTTTCTCTATATGATATCGGGAATACAGATATAAGAAAGGCAGCCTTAAGGTGTTAGCAGTTTGAATTTTCAAGTCACAGGTGAGGTTGAGGGTGTTTTCATATATTTTTAGCCATTGTTAATTCCTCTTTTGAGAATTCCATAATCATATCCTTTACCCATTTTTAGCTTGAGTTGTTCGTCTTCTTACTGATTTTTTTCAATTTCTATGTATGAAGGTAAAACTTTTTTTTTCTAGAAAAAAGACACACACAGACACAAGAAAACTACAGACCAATTTCAATTTCATTTACTATCAATTTTCAATAAACTACTAACAAAATGGAAGCCAGTAAAACATTAATGGAGAAAATACTATGCTCAAGTATGGTCCAATCCAAGAAATCAAGGATGGTTCCCTGATAGGAAAATTATTAGTTTAATTACATATTAATAAGTCAGAGGTTACAAACTGCATAGCTGATTCAAATTTGCTTAAAAGGTATTAGATAAAATTCAGCATCAACCCCTCAATTAAACACACACTCATGTGTGCATATGCATACACACACTTACATACTCTTAACCATGTAGAACTAGAGAGGTGCTTCCTTAAACAAAGGCCAGATGAAGCACTAGAAGAGTTACCCCCCAAATCATGAATGAGCCAAAGATGTTCATTATAAGCACTACTATGTAACATTTTCCAGGAGATGTTAGCAAGTGTAATTAGTCAAAGAAAATACAGGTAAAAATTGAAAACAAAGATGCAAAATTATTATTATTTGCAGTTGACCTGACTTTATACCTGTGAAATATAGATTTAACTGAAAAGAAAAACTACTAAAAACTAAGAAAATCCAATAAGGATATCTGCTTATATTATTGAAATCTAAAAAATCAATAGCTTTTTCATACAGAAACAATAGCCAGTAAGTAAATATAATAACACATCTCATTTACAACAGCAAAAAATTAATAATACCCAGGGATAAATGTAATATGAAATGTACAAAATTAAACAGCTCCTGGGGAGCTTACTAGAAGACTTTAGCGAAGGGAAGGATTCAGTTTGGAAGCATATCAGTTCACCATAATTAATCATAAATTCAGTATGTTTCCAGTGAAAAATCAACAGAATTAAAAATTTTTTCTTCAAAGATAGTAAAGTTTATCCAGGCGGGAAATGAAACACAAGGAACCTGTCAGAGAGCCATAAAATATTTAATTAAAAAAAGGGGAGGTTTCCCTGGTGGCACAGTGGTTGAGCATCCACCTGCCGATGCAGGGGACACAGGCTCGTGCCCCGGTCTGGGAAGATCCCACATGCCGTGGAGCGGCTGGGCCCGTGAGCCATGGCCGCTGAGCCTGCGCGTCCGGAGGCTGTGATCCGCAACGGGAGAGGCCACAGCAGTGAGAGGCCCGCGTACCGCCAAAAAAAAAAGGGGGGGGACTAATACCAAATATTAAAATACATTATAAGACTGCAGTAACTACTACAGTAATTAAAAGAGTTTCGTACTGAGAGATCAATGGAATTGAATATAGAATCTGGTAGAAATGAATCCAAATACGTATGGAATTTAGCATATGTGTAAAAGAGCATTTCAAATCAATGAGGAAAAGATGAGTGATAATTGTGTTGGGACACTTGGCTGGTCACTTAGAAAAAAATAAACCTGAATCCCTATCTTACTTCTTGAAGTAAAATTAATTCAAATTGGTTCTAATACAGAACTTATTTTTCTAAATGAAACTGTGTGTACTAGAAGAAAACGTGAACTATTAAAAAATATTCCTGGAATTGAGAAAGACTTCCTAACAAGATATAAAACACAGAAACCAAGAAAAGATTGCTAAATATGACCATTATAACAAAAAACTGTTGTTAAAAAAACTTATTGACAAACAAACAGAAAAAATCAAAACTTCATTAACATATAATGAAGCTTTTAAAAAACAATAGAAAACTAGATAAAATGCAAGAGGAGGAGATTCTCTGAAATGGAACGTGAAAAAGAAAGATAAAAAAATGCTAGATCTCACTCATAACTAAAAAAACACAAATTAAAAGAATAATGTGGGCTTCCCTGGTGGCGCAGTGGTTAAGAAACCGCCTGCCAACGCAGGAGACCGGGGTTCGAGCCCTGGTCCGGGAAGATCCCACATGCCATGGAGCAACTAAGCCCATGCGCCTTAACTACTGAACCTGTGCTCCTAGAGCCCACGAGCCACAACTACAGAGCCCAAGTGCCACAAACACTGAAGCCTGTGCACCTAGAGCCCATGCTCCGCAACAAGAGAAGCCACGACAATGAGAAGCCTGCGCACAGTGACGAAAAGTAACCCCTGCTCATCACAACTAGAGAAAGCCTGCGCACAGCAACAAAGACCTAACAGAGCCATAAATAAATAAATACATTTATTTATATAAAAAAAAGAATAATGTGATACCATTTTTACCTCTTCAAGGGTTTAGAATTAAAACTATGAAAATACCCAGGGGAAATTCAACTGCTGGGAAGCAGAAGTGCTTGCACATGCTAAATACAGCCTCTTTGAATAGAAATGTGGTCAAAACATAAAATGCACAGGTATAACCTTTGACTCAAAATTTCATTAATAAAAACGTATCTTATAGTTATTACTGCATACGTATGTGCAAATTGACATTAACAAGATTGAGTAAATCTATATATGGTATGAAAAATACTCCAAGATCTATTGTTGTGTGAAAAAGGCAAGATGCAAAGTATGATCCCATCTGTGTAAAAAAAAAAAAAAAAGTATGCCTATATCCTTGTATATTCATAAACAATTTTTGAAAGTTATATAAAATTTATAATAGTGGTTACAGCTGAGGAATTTAGGAGGAATAAATAGGAAAAAAATGTTGTGGATTCATTCTTTTTATTTGATAACTTTTGCACACTTTAAATGCTTACGTGAATGCATTACTTTGGTAATTTAAAAAAATGTTTATAAAAATGTAGTGAATCCCTACTACCTATTCAAACACTGTGCTAAGGCCTAGGGAGATTCTAAGGGGATTCCAATAGGGGACTTGCAATTTTTTTCAACATGTAAATAAATAAAGTAAGGGTAAGATAATATTATACAAATTCAAGGACAGAGGAGATGAGCAGGAAAGTTTTCTTAGAGGAGGTGGTATTTGAGCTGGGATTTAAAAGAGTGGATAAGATTTGGTTACACAGAAATGGGATGGAAGGCGTTGTAGGTTGGGGAAAAGGCAGGAACATAGGTCTAGAAATAGGATATTTTAAAACACATAAGAATCATACAGGGTTCTGGAAAGGTAGTTTGGAAACCAACTTTTGGAAAAGTCAGTTTGGGGTAATATTATGGGGTCTTAAAAGAATGACTCTGTAGCTAATGGGGAGACATGGATGGTTTCTAAGCAGGGAAATGACAAGATTAGTGCTGAGTTTTAGGAACTCCAGTCTAATAAGGAGAGTGTACTGAAGCTGGCACATGATGATGGCAATGCAGATGGGAGATGGTGAGGGACTAGCTACAGTGGGGCGGGCAGTGCGAATGGAGATTAGAAGAAGTTGCAGGAGATGTGGTAGAGACAGGAGAGACCTTGGTCAAGATTTCAGGGTAGATAGTCAACAGTGGGATTCTCTTTAAAAATTGACATTTATGCTCAACTGCTCTGTGATACATCATGTTAGCTTATATATTCATTCAAAGCAAAATTCATTGAGAAATGTAATACAAATAATAATAACTAATCAAATGGAGAGGCAGAAATAAATATTTGTTAAACACCTGCACTTGATCAGGGCTCACCCTCTTCCCTGCCCATGTCACTGAAAGGCAAACAAAATTTCAGGCACCCTCAGGCTTAAGGCTCAGATCAAATGGTCCCCATCAAAACGGCCTTTTTCATAATTCTTGTGAAATTTTGTTGTCACAAAGATCAGACAGACCATTCAGTTGTTATTGTTCAACACTTATTTAAAGTCTCCCATGTCAAGCACTATGGTAGACACTCAGTTGATGCCTTCAACACAGCTCAGAGTCTAGTGGGGAAAATAAAGAAGTAAAAGGACCCTGTGACGTGTGTGATAACTGATGACTGAGAGCAAGGAGTGATTCATTCATCAAGGAGTAGAGAGCCTACATGGGAGCTGGGACTTGGAGGATGACTAGAAGCTTCATTCACTCATTCAGCAAGCACACACTGAGCGCCTATTATGTTCCAGGCATGTTCCTATGCATTGGTGAGACAGTGATAAACAGTACAGGCACTAGTCCTGCCTTCATGAAATGACATTCCAGTGAGAGGAGACAATATAGTGAAAACAAAACAGAGGGGTATTACAGGGAGGGACAAAGAGTCTTCTTGAGGTTGGGTACAGGACAGATTCCTCTGAGAAGGTCACATAAAGCAATTCGTATTCCAGTGTACAACCCTAAGTAAGCAAAGCCAAAATTATCTACAACACAAGTATTAGACTTTCTACATCTGTGCAGCAAGAGCCACTATGAAGGTGCTTTCTATGAGTCAAAAATTGTGCTAAGCATGTTACATCAATTACCTCATTTATCTTTTGCAAAGCCATCTTCCATAGGTGATATATCTCTATTTTGTGGGAAAAGAAATGGAGCTTCTTATTAACTAAAGTGTCCAAGGTCAACCTGTTAATATGTTGTTATGTTCCCTCTCTTATCAATGTCCCCAGTTCCACTGAAATGTGTTCAATGTGGTCCCCTTGGAACTGTGTTATAAAGTGCTCAAGCAGGGGACTTGAGGGCTTGGCAGTAGATCCTAACATGTAGAATTTGCATTCTGCTTCCTAGAAATGAGCTACCCTCTCTTCTTTGTTGTGTTAGAATGGCAATATGCCAAATTTCATGCTTTCACAGATCTAAATGAAGATATTATGGAGAAGGTTAGAAATAAAGGAAGGAAGTCACAGAGGAGAGTTGGCCCAGCAGCATATAGCACTGACCAGAAAGCTACGTATATGGTAACCATGGACAGGAAATGTTACTTGATCTCACAGCCTGATAGAGCATGAAAACACCAATGTGCAAAACACTGTCTGTGTAGGCGACGTTGTGAGTGTTAGAAGTTGGAACTGGGTCTGGCTTTATAATCAGGAGAGTCAAAATGGAATAGATATTCGGAGATGCAAGGAATTCACCTGCAGTTATGAAGGCAAAGGAGGGACTTTCTGTAGTCATATATAGGAAGGCTGCAGATGAGAAGAACCCAAGCCCTGACTTAGGGCAGGTCCTCACTGAGGAGGAAACAACAGAAAGAGTGAATGAGAGAGAACCCAAGAGTCATTTCCAGCTCTCAGGTTCTGAGATCTTTGGAAAGACTTGAGTTCAGAAAGAAAAAAAAAAATTCAAACTTTTTTGTTGTTTTAGAAAAATCAAATGTTGATAAAGGTATAAAAAAGAAAGCAGAAATTATCTCAGTCTCACCACTCAGAAATCACCTTTTCTAATCTCTCCAGACTGTTCTCTATTCATATGCATGTATAAGCAAATATTATATATGTACATAAATGGTTCATTATATATATGATCATCTGCAACCCTTTTTTTCAGTGTATAATGGGTATCTTTCCACTTCAAAGAAAGCCAATACACATCATCCTTTCATGATTGCTTACTATTTTGATTGCATATATCATAATTTATATATAAACTATACATTTAGGTTATTTCCAGTTTGGTCCAATGGACCCAATGTAATTTGAGAAGATTAACATTTTTGTGCTTACATCTTTGAGAGTTTGCCCAACTCTCTCCTCAGGATAATATCCTAAACATTTTAACATTTTTACACACATTGACAAATTAGTACAACAAAAGGTTATATGGATGCACACTCCAATCAAGACCAGTGAGAAAGCCAGAAGTTAAAAGTCTTAAAACATTCTGTTTTATTCATTGTCTTAGCAGTATATTTCAAAGAACAGAAGTTCTTGATTTTGATGAAGTCAAATTTATGATGTTTTTCTTTCATGAATTGTGATTTCAGTGTTGTATATAATAAACCCTTGCTTAATGAAATTCATAAAGATTTTCTCCTTGTTTTCTTCTAGAGTTGTATACTTTTAACTTTCACATTTAGTGTAGCCTATTCTGATTTAATTTTTGCAATCTGGGGTAAGGTTGGGGTTGGTGTTTTATTAAATATGGTCACCTATTTGTTCCAGCTCATTGTTGAACAGACTATCCTTTATACCAATAAATTGCTTTTGTGCCTTTGTAAAAAACAAAAACTATTGACTATATAAGTTTGGATCTATTTCTAAGCTCTCACCATGGATCTTTTTTTTTGTCTTTATGCAAATTCTGTATTGTGTTGATTACTATCACTTTATAATAAATCTTGAAATAAGATGGTTGAAATCACCCAACTTTTTCAGGGTTATTTTAGCTATGTTAGGCCTTTTGCATTTCCGTACACATTTTAGATTCAGCTTTTCAACTACTCCCCCCGACCAACACACACACAGACTGATGACATTTAGATTGAGATTGCATGAGTCTAGAGATCAATTTGGGGAGAACTAACATGGTAATATTAATTCTTCTGATCCATGAACATAGTTTAATCTCTTCATTCATTCATATCTTTTAAAATTTCTCTCAGAAATGTTTTGTAACAGGTCTTGTACATCTTTTGTCAAATTTATCCCGAAGATTTCACACACTTGATGTTATTTTAAATGATATCAGATTTTAATGATTTAAAATTTTAAATTATTTTATTTTCACTTTCCACTTGTTCAATGCAAGTGAATGGAAACACAGTTGATTTTCATATACTGAACTTGTATCCTGAAACTCATTTATTGGCCCAGTGGCTTTTTTTGTAGAATCTCTGTATGATTTTCTACATGCCATCTGCAATTAAAGATGATTTTATTTCTTCCATGCCAATTTTTCTGTTCCATTTTTTTCTCGCCTTATTGCACTAGCTAAGACTTCCAAAACAATGTAGAATAGAAGTGATGAGTGCAAAAAATCCTTGTCATTTTCTGATCCTGGGGTAAAAGTATTCAATCTTTTCCCACTAACTACATCTTTAGCCCTCCTGTTCCTAGTAGGGCTGAGAGTATTTTTCTGCATCAACTGAAATGGTAGTATGAATTTTTGTTTCTTGTCTGTTAATCAACAGATTAAATTTTCTAGATTCCACCTTTAAGTGATACCATGCAGCATTTATCTTTCTCTGTCTAGCATGGTTGAAAAATATTCTATTGTTTATATATACCACATCTTCTTTATCCATTCCTCAGTTGATGGACACTTGGGTTGTTTCCTTATCTTGGCTTATGTGAGTAATGTTGCAATGAACATGGAGTACAGATATCTCTTTGATATCTTGTTTTCATTCCCTTTGACTGTATACTCAGAAGTGGGATTACTGGATCACAATTTTTACTTTTTTGAGGAACCTCCATACTGTTTTCCATAGTGGTTGCACCAATTTACATTCCCACCAACAGTGCACAAGTGTTCCCTTCTCTCCACATCCTCACCTATATTTAATATCTCTTGTCTTTTTGATGATAGCCATTCTAACACATGTGAGGTGACATCTCATTGTGATTCTGATTTCAATTTCCCTGATGATTAGAGATACTGAGTTCCTTTTAAAGTACCTGTTGGCCATTTGTATATCTTTTTGGGAAAAACATGTATGTTTTATGTATTTTGAAACAAACATTTAGGTGCATAAACATTTAGAATTGTTATATCCTCTCGATTAATTGACCCCTTTATCTTTTTGAAAACCCCGCTTCTTTATTACTGGTTATAGTCATTGCTCTGAGCTGATATTGCTAGCTTTCTTTTTATTAGTGTTAATAGTATATACTTTCCCCATCAATTGACTTTTAATCTAGTTGTGTTTTCATTTTTATATCAGGTCTCTTGTAAGAATCATACCCCTGAGTCTTGCTTTTTTATCCAATCTGACAATAACTTCCCTTTAATAGGGATGATTAGGCCATTTGTATTTAATGTGATCATTAATATGACTGTGTTTAAATCTACTATCTTGGTATTTATTTTCTATTTGTCCCATCTGTTCTTCTTTTCCCCTTTCTGCCTACTTTGGAATTGATTGAATATTTAAATTATTTCCAAATTATCTCTTTTGCAGGCTTGCTACCTATAATTCTTTGTTTTTTGGTAGTTTATTTAGTATTTATAGTATTCATGTTTAACTTATTATAACCTATATTTGAGTAATATTATACCACTTCACCTATAATACAAGAACCTTACAATAATATCCTTTCATTTCTCCCACACTCTAATCAAGCTTTTGTGCTCTTATTGTCATCCATTTTATTTCTATATATTTTATTACCCCTACAGTAGATTGTTATTACTTTTACTTTTAGCAATCAATTATCTTTTAAAGTAATTTTAAATATAAGAAAAATATTTTTTCCTTTACCCACATAATTACTATTTCTGGTACTCTTCTTTCCTTTGCATGTACCAGGGTTTCTCAACCTTGGCATTATTGAAATTTGGGGCCAGCTAATTCTTTGTTGAGGGGAATGCCCTGTGCAACTTGTGATGACTAAAAATATCTCAAGACATTGCCAAAAGTCACTCCTAGTTGAGAAATATTAGTATTGTTTCAGATTTTCACCTGGTACCATTTTCTGTCTGTCTAAAGGACTTCCTATAACATTTCCTGTAGTGCATATATACTGGTGTAAATTATTTCAGCTTTTGTGTATTTGAAAATGTCTTCTTTTCACCTTCAGTTTTTGAAAGATTTTCCCTGGATATAGGTTTCTAGGTTAATTTTTTCTTTCAATACGCTTAAGATTTTGTTCCACTGTCTCCTGACTTGCAGCGTTTCTGATAAGAAGTTTGCTGTCCTTATATTTGTTCTTCTGTAGGTATGTATTTTTTTTCTTCAATTGATTTTGAGATTTTCTCTTTATCATTGGTTTTAGGCAATTTGATTGTGATGTACCTTTGTGTAATTTTCTTGTGTTTCTTGAGTTTGGGGTGAATTTAATTTTTTGTACATGTGGGTTTATAATTTTCATCAAACTTAGAAAATTTTTGTCTGTTGTTTCTTTAAATAGTTTTGTTCCCACTCAGGGAATTTAATTACAGGTATATTAGGCTACCCAAAGTTGTTCCACATTTCACAGGTTCTCTGTTTATTTTTTTCAGTCTTTTTTTCTCTCTGATTTTCATTTTGGATAGTTTCTATTGCTTTGTCTTCAAGTTCACTAATTTCTGTCTGCTGTAATGTGAAATTTGCTGCTAATCCCATCCAGTGAATTCTTCATTTTATACAATGTAGTTTTTATCTCTAGAAGTTTAATTTGGGTGTTTCTTTAATATCATCCATGTTTCTACTTAGCAAGCTCTCTTTTCTCTAGATTCTTGAACATCTGAGATAATAACAACAACTGTATTAATGTCCTTGTCTACCAAGGTAGAGCTTTATGTCTCCTTAAGTTGATGAAATAGAGCTAGGAGTCCAGGAAGGCCAAGGTGCCTAGAGTTTATGGGGGTGAGAACACAGAAGAAAAGATACACTAAGAAAGAGCTCCTGGGATCTGCAGAGGGGTTCCTTGAATCTTCAGCTTAGTGTTGAATAGCTCATGTGCATGAGGTAAATAACCAGGCTGGGTAAAAAAAATCACCCTAAAAGCCAAAGGAACAATCTCTGGAGCTCACGCTGGTCTGGAAATAGTTTGTATTCTCACCAGAGTAGAAAATTTTATAATTCACGGACCTCAGTTAGAATAATCAGAAGCATATTGACTCAGTAGTGGGATAGAATTAGCTCTGAACTAAAGGCTGCTCTTGTATCACCTAAAAAATATTTAAAACAAGTCTCCAAAAGATTGAACTATTTCCAAGTAGCTTAACTGCACCCTAGAAAAATGTTCAAGAATCTTTATAGGAAAATGAGAATATCCAGCACCATAAAGATAAATTTGCTACTTCTGGCATCGAATCAAAATTTACCAGGTGTGGGGACTTTCCTCATGGTCCAGTGGTTAAGACTGCATGCTCCCAATGCAGGGTGCAAGGGTTCGATCCCTGGTTGGGGAACTAAGATCCCACATGTTGCATGGTGCAGCCTAAAAACAACAAAAACAAAATTTACCAAGCATGAATAGAGGCAGGAATTACAATCCATAAAGAGGAGAAACGTTAATCAATAGAAACAGACCCAGAAATGAACCAACATCATATTTTATAGGATATTAATATAATCAATGTCCTTCTGTGTTATATTATGCCACAGAAAGAGAACTGACACATCTGTGTGATAAGGCCATGACTGCGTACTCTTATTCTTATCAAATGAAGGCAACTGGTTCTGACAACTTTGCTATTAGGAATTTTAGCTAGATAGCTAGATAAGTTGATTTTGTTTGATCTACAGCAAAGCTTTTCTTAGATCTAGATGCCAGATCTGTGATTATTTTATCCACAAAAATATGCACAGTTGAACTGCAGTTGAAAATACAATAACCTTTGATTAAGGTTGTAATAATCCATAGTCATTCTTCAAGATATATCTGGTGCTTGCACTGGCCAATAGGTCAGTCAAATGAGAATGTGGTAGGAATCAACACACCGTACATTTCATGATTTGATGGTGCCCTTAGTATAGAAATCTCTTCCAGGGATGTGAAATTGCTTTAGTTTACTGTCTCGGCAGATGAAACCAGTTATAGGAGCTTCTGCTTTGTCCTTTCCACTACAATAGTCCTCATTCTATGATTCAAAGAACCAATGAAAAGATTTTGACAATTCCTAAGTCTGTAAGTGCATTCTGGAACTGGGGAAATAACCATAGGATGGTCCCGTGGTCCCATTGGATCCACTTGAAGTAGACTCGGGCCAAGATTTCTTCTATCACCTGACTCCCATGAGTTCTACCTCTGACTGCTGGATCATGGGAACATTTGAGTCTCCAAAAATTACTGTCAGTTCAGAGCCAGTATCAAATAACCCTAAAAAACATTGGGTATTTTTCCTTTTCTCAGTACACAGTGCCCCTAGTAAATGTTGTACGTTCTGGAAAAGGCTTGGGGAAGTGTGGTCACATTCCTTCCTTAAAGGAATCCAGAAACCCAACACCACTCTCCATAAAAGGGATCTGAGTCTGTCAACTGGATTAAATCTGTAAATTGGGTAAGACATCCAAGAATCCCTACTCTGTGACTCAAGTCAGTGTTGTGCCACAAGACCTAGAAGTTCTCTGCTTACTTTATATCCAACAGAACTTTAGGCTGTCCATCATTCTATGCTTTGGAATCCAGTGAATCAATTAAACATCACCACAGATCCCTGTACAGCAAATTGCTCTTACACTGTTACATCCCTCTGGCTTATGATAATTGTGCTGTCTTTGTCTCTCATTGAGTGCTAACACCTAACCTCTACTATTCCTCGATCCCATTATTTCCACTAAAATCAGGGCACCCAACCATTTCAGGATTTCCCACTGTCAACTCCAGCTTACAGCACAGAGATACAGTTTTCAAAGATGCTGGTTCTCTCCTCACAATTTATTTTTTAGTTCATCATGAAGGTGCTGACCTTCAGACACCTTGAATGGGGGTGAGGAATAACTAGACAGTTTGCATTAATAGATTTATTATAATATTCCCATCTTCCTGAGTTTTCATATTCCTTTCTCTATAGAATTCCAGGGAAGTTTTGGCATTTTGATCTCCATTGAATGTGAGCCATCATTAAATCCATGCTTCAATTAACCAGTCTAGCAGAATGTTTATGTCACTCCCCAGTGCATGAGCTAGCACATTAATTCCGAATCCTGGGTGAGTGTGCCTTTATTTATGAATTCAGCCAACAAATCTTCTATTTTATCCTTCTTGGTTTAACATCCTAATATCCATTTCTGTATATACTCTTTTTTATAAACATCTTTATTGGAGTATAATTGCTTTACAATGGTGTGTTAATTTCTGCTGTATAACAAAGTAAATCAGCTACTTTATCCTTCTTGGTTTAACATCCTAATATCCATTTCTGTGTATACTCTTTATATATGTGTCTCCCACTGACTGAACCCAATCAGAGGCCTGAGAGCAAGGGAGCCCATAGAGGTCAGAGCACAGAGCAGAGTGGGGAAAGTTAGAAAGAGGATCTGGAGATACAGAAAATATCCGGCACATGTATATACCAGTACAGTAAGTCCCCTACATAAGAACCTTCAAGTTGTGAACTTTCAAAGATGTAAACATGTGTTGGCATGTCCAATCACGTAAGTTAGTTCACATGTCTGGTGTACCTTGCCACATGCGTGCATCCTCTACAAGTGGTTGTGCTTTTGTGTACTTTACTGTACAGTACTGTATAGAGTATAGTAGTACAGTATCTTTATTTCAAGCCCAGGATGTCTGGTAGCAAGCATAAAAGCAGCGGTGATGTAGGTGGTACTGCTAAGGAGAGATTCACGACACAGAAAATGGCAAGGGAATTTTCTTTATTTGAGGAGGCACTGTTAGTTTTTGAGGCATAGGACCTGAATGTAGAATGGTACACGAAGGTTGCAGCAGCCATTCAGAATGCAATCCAGTGCCACCGTGTCGTCTATGGTGAGAAAAAAAGAGCTACCCAGACATCACTGGATCATTTTTTTCAAGAGGGTAGATAGAATTGAATCCAGCAAGGAACCAGAACCTGTGCCATCAACGTCAGGCATGAGTGAAACTGCAGCTTGCCCTCCGTCTCCTGTTGCTGACGATCCTTCAGCTCTACCATCTCCTACCCCCTCTCCCTCCTCCAGTCAGTAACTCTTCTTGCCTGTTCTTTCGATGCCAGCCCCTGGAAGCCAGCAATTGTACTGTACTACTGTACTTTTCAAGGTACTGTATTGTAAGATTAAAAATTTTTGTTTGTTTGATTGTTATGTGTTATTTGTGTGAAAAGTATCTTAAACTTATTACAGTACAATACTGTATAGCTGATTGTGTTAGTTGGGTACCTAGGCTAACTTTGTTGGACTTACGAACAAATTGGACTTATGAACGCACTCTCAGTACAGAACTTGTTCGTATGTAGGAGACACTGTTCTGGACACGTTAAGCTTGAAATATCTAACATCCAAGAGGAGGTGTTAAGTAGTTAATGTTAAGTAGTTAATGTTAGGTAGAAAAAATGAGTCTGGAGTTCAGGGGCAGGTTGGAGGTAGAAATACAAATTAAAATATAATTTGATAAGTGTTCATATTTTCACAGTAGTCAGTCTTTCCATTCAAAAACATTCCACCTCCTTTTATTTTGTTCATTTATGTCTCTTGGTAAGATTTTTCATACACACTTGGCACATTTCTTATTAAGATAATTCAATGCAACTCAGCAGTTATTGAGAATGTATTGTAAGATTGGCAATGGTGCTAGAGTGAACAAAGCAGACATGATTCTGGCCCGAGTATGAAATACAGATGAGGAAATGGATAATTAAAAATCGGTATGATAAGTATGTTTCGATAGTAATGGACTACTTTTTCCAAAGGTTCCCCTCCTTTCCCCCTGATGGAATGCCCCACCCCAGGGTGCCTTACCTGAAGCACTAGGTGCCTTGAATCAATTCAGCTGCCTTTCTCTGCCAAGTCTTTGAGCAAAGCCTGGGTGGCAGAGGTGGCATGTGGCTGGTTATCGTGGTATGTAGTATGTAGATAGTGAGGTTCTTGTGATATTGATTACCACTTGAGACCTGTTAAGACAGGAATACATACACCGATTAAACCCCATCTACCCATCATTCCTCTTCTCTCCCCATGAGAATCAGCCTGAAGTCACCCCATCCCCCATTCCATACTCTTAAAAGCACAGGGGGAAAATCAGGGATACAAATTTTAAGACTATATTCATTTTAGGTCTGTTTTTTGAAAAACATAAAAATTTTCTTGAATATTGAAAAAAGTAAAACCACTCTAAAAGAGAATTATTAGAGAATTAAAACATAGCCTTTACCACAAAATAGTGTACTTCAAAAGAAGTGAGGTTGTTGGAAAAATAACAAATACTTAGTGGTGAGCACTTTTTATCTGTTTAATTGTTTTGCTTTTGTGTTTGGATAAAGGCTGTTTCAGAGCAGTCAGTAAGCATCTGGAATCTAGAAAGTTAATCACTGTGATTACTAAAGTCTTAAATAACAAACTCTGTAGCTTGTTTTCAGTAAAGAGATATCAGCTCCCACAAAGAGCCAAAATGTTCATAATAGATTTTTTTCAAAGTTGCAGAACAAGAGATGTTTGTTGAAGATCAACAAGTCATAGGAAATTTACTTAGCCTATTCTTACGTCTTTAGCATTTCCCAACTAGTGTAAACAGATAGAACTTTTCCAACAGATGGAAAAATTTGCACCAAAACGCCTCAGAACTCAGTGATGACACCACTGATACCCCTTCCTCCCCGCCTTCCTCCCTCTCCCTCCCTCCCTTGTTCTTTTATCTTTAATCTCAAAATTGCACTAAAAAAGCTATTTTACTTTAAACTTTCATTATTAATTATAATTTAGTAAGTTTTATAGAGTATGTGTTATTTTTGAATACTGTATTTTGATTAAGTTAATCTAATAATCATTCATATTAGAAAATATGTATTTTTCATTAATTTACACTTTTATTTGTACTTTATAATATACTTATTTTTAAAGTATATTTAAATGTAATAAATACACAGTTTCACTGATCTTTGTTTTGTAATAAGGAATAAAATATTGGCATTATCAGTTTTGTTTCAATAGTGCCAATCCGAAAGAGTAGACACTTGGGCTCATGGATTATACACATTTCAACTTTACTAAATTTTGCCAAATTGTTCTCCAAGATATTCATATCTAATTATACCCCAATTCATAGTATATAAAACCTTGTATAGCTCCAAATCACAGCCAATATTTTGAATTAGTTAACTCTTACATCATTGCCAATCTGGTATGAAATTATATCTAATGTGGTTTCATTTCTATTTCCCTGATTGTTAGTGAAGTTGTCTTTTTCTTATTGTACATTAATGTTCCCATTTTATCAATATATTAGGGTTGCAATTATCTTCTCCCAACTTGCAGACTTCTTCACTTTGTTAATAGTATATTTTGATAAATAGAAGTTTTAATTTTAATATAGTGAGTTTATTAATCTTATCTTTTGGCTTGTACTTTTTGTGATTTAAGAACTCCTTCCTTAACTCAAGGTCATTAAGTCGGTCACTTATATTTCTCCCAAGCTTAGTGTTTTGTTTTTTCATAATTGGATCTTCAATTAGAGTGTGAAGCAGGAATCCAATTTTATTTGTTTACACATGAAAACATTACCATTATCATTTAAAAAACAGTCTATCCCTTTCTCATTCATCTGCTATGCCAGCTCTGTCCTATATCAAGTTTTTATACATATATGGGTCTGTTTCTGGGCTATTTTAGTCCATTAATATCTTCTTGACTCCAGAGCCAGTTCCTCACTTCTTTTTTTTAAATACATATTTATTGGAGTATAATTGCTTCATAATGCTGTGTTAGTTTCTGTTGTACAACAAAGTGAATCAGCCATATGCATACATATATCCCCATATCCCCTCCCTCTTGAGCCTCCCTCCCATCCACCCTATCCCACCCCTCTAGGTGGTCACAAAGCACCAAGCTGATCTCCCTGTGGGATACAACTGCTTCCCACTAGCTATCTATTTTACATTTGGTAATGTATATATGTAAATGCTACTCTCTCACTTCGTTCCATCTTACCTTTCCCCTTCTTCGTGTCCTCAAGTCCATTCTCTACGTAACCATCTTTATTCCTGTCCTGCCCCAATGTTCGTCAGAACTGTCTTGTTTTTTAGATTCCATATATATGTGTTAGCATACGGTATTTGTTTTTCTCTTTCTGACATAATTCACTCTGTATGACAGAATCTAGGTCCATCGACCTCACTATAAATAACTCAAATTCGTTTCCTTTTATGGCTGAGTAATATTCCATTGTATATATATGCCACATCTTCTTTATCCATTCATCTGTCAATGGACACTTAGGTTGCTTCCATGCCCTGGCTATTGTAAATAGTGCTTCAGTGAACATTTTGGTACATGACTCTTTTTGAATTATGGTTTTCTCAGGGTATATGCCCAGTAGTGGGATTTCTGGGTCACATGCTAGTTCTATTTTTAGTTTTTTAAGGAATCTCCATACTGTTCCCCATAGTGGCTATATCAATTTACATTCCCATCAATAGTGTAAGAAGTTTCCCTTTTCTCCACATCCTCTCCAGCATTTATTGTTTGAAGATTTTTTGATGATGGCCATTCTGACCTGTGTGAGAGTGATACCTCATTAGTTTTGATTTGCATTTCTCTAAAGATTAGTGATGTTGAGCATCCTTTCATGTGTTTGTTGGCAATCTGTATATCTTCTTTGAAGAAATGTTTATTTAGGTCTTCTGCCCATTTTTGGATTGGGTTGTTTTTTTCATATTGAGCTGCATGAGTTGCTTGTATATTTTGGAGATTAATCCTTTGTCAGTTGCTTCATTTGAAAATATTTTCTCCCATTCTGAGGGATGTCTTTTCATCTTGTTTATGGTTTCCTTTGCTATGCAAAAGCTTTTAAGTTTCATTAGGTCACATTTGTTCGTTTTTGTTTTTATTTCCATTTCTCTAGGAGGTGGTTCAAAAAGGATCTTGCTGTGATTTATGTCATAGAGTGTTCTGCCTATGTTTTCCTCTAAGAGTTTGATAGTGTCTGGCCTTACGTTTAGGTCTTTAATCCATTTGGAGTCTATTTTATTTTTCCTTTTTTTTTTTTTTTTTGCCGTACGCAGGCCTCTCACTGTTGTGGCCTCTCCCATTGTGGAGTACAGGCTCCGAACATGCAGGCTCAGTGGCCATGGCTCATGGACCCAGCCACTCCGCGGCATGTGGGATCCTCCTGGACCGGGGCACGAACCCGTTTCCCCTGCATCGGCAGGCGGACTCTCAACCACTGCGCCACCAGGGAAGCCCTGGAGTCTATTTTTGTATACAATGTTAGGGAATGTTCTAATTTCATTCTTTTACATATAGCTGTCCAGTTTTCCCAGCACAAATTATTGAAGAGGCTGTCTTTTCTCCATTGTATATTCTTGCCCCCTTTATCAAAGAAAAGGTGACCATATGTGTGTAGTTTTATCTCTGGGTTTTCTAGCCTGTCCCATTGATCCATATTTCTATTTTTGTGCCAGTACCATACTGCCTTGATTACTGTAGCTTTGTAGTATAATCTGAAGTCATGGAGTCCAATTCCTCCAGCTCCATTTTTCTTTCTCTAGATTGCTTTCGCTATTCAGGGTCTTTTGTGTTTCCATACAAATTGTGAATTTTTTTGTTCTAGTTCTGTGAAAAATGCCATTGGTAGCTTGATAGGGATTGCATTGAATCTGTAGATTGCATTGGGTAGTAGAGTCATTTTCACAATGTTGATTCTTCCAATCCAAGAACATGGTATATCTCTCCATTTGTATCATCTTTAATTTCTTTCATCAATGTCTCATAGTTTTCTGCATACAGGGCTTTTGTCTCCTTAGGTAGGTTTATTCCTAGGTATTTTATTCTTTTTATTGCAATAGTAAATGGGATTGTTTCCTTAATTTCTCTTTCTGATATTTTATTGTTAATGTATAGGAATGCAAGAGATTTCTGTGCATTAATTTTGTCTCTTGCTACTTTATCAAATTCAAACTACTACTAGCTCTAGTAGTTTTCTGGTAGCATCTTGAGGATTCTCTATGTATAGTATCATGCCATCTGCAAACAGTGACAGTTTTACTTCTCCTTTTCCAGTTTGGATTCGTTTTATTTCTTTTTCTTCTCTGATTGCTGTGGCTAAAACTTCCAAAACTATGTTGAATAACAGCAGTGAGAGTGAGTAACCTTGTCTTGTTCTTGATCTTAGAGGAAATGGTTTCTCTTTTTCACCATTGAGAACAATGTTGGCTGTGGGTCTGTCATATATGGCCTTTATGATGTTGAGGTAGGTTCCCTTTATGCCCATTTTCTGGAGAGTGTTTATTATAAATTGGTGTTGAAATTTGTCAAAAGCTTTTTCTGCATCTATTGAGATGATCATATGCTTTTTATCCTTCAATTTGTTGATATGGTGTATCATATTGATTGATTTGCATATATTGAAGAATCCTTGCATCCCTGAGATAAATCCCACTTGATCATGGTATATAATCCTTTTAATGTGCTGTTGGCTTCTGTTTGCTATTATTTTGTTGAGGATTTTTGCATCTATGTTCATCAATGCTGATAGTTTTCTTTTTTGGTGACATCTTTGTCTGGTTTTGGTATCAGGGTGATGGTGGCTTCATAGAATGAGTTTGAGAGTGTGCCTCCCTCTGCTATATTTTGGAAGAGTTTGAGAAGGATAGGTGCTAGCTCTTCTCTAAATGTTTGATAGAATTCACCTGTGAAGTTATCTGGTCCTGGGCTTTTGTTTGTTTGAAGATTTTTAATCACAGTTTCAATTTCAGTGCTTGTGATTGGTCTGTTGATATTTTCTATTTCTTCCTGGTTCAGTCTCAGGACATTGTGCTTTTCTAAGAATTTGTCCATTTCTTCCAGGTTGTCCATTTTATTGGCATAGAGTTGCTTGTAGTAATCTCTCATGATCCTTTGTATTTCTGCAGTGTCAGTTACTTTTCATGTCTAATTCTGTTGATGAGTCTTCTCCCTTTTCTTCTTGATGAGTCTGACTAATGGATTATCAATTTTGTTTATCTTCTCAAAGAACCAGCTTTTAGTTTTATTGATCTTTGCTACTGTGCCCTTCATTCCTTTTTCACTTATTTCTTATCTGATCTTTATGATTTCTTTCCTTCTGCTAACTTTGGGTTTGTTGTTCTTTCTCTAATTGCTTTAGATGTAAGGTTAGGTTGTTTATTTGAGATTTTTCTTGTTTCTTAAGTTACAATTGTATTGCTATAAACTTCCCTCTTAGAACTGCTTTTGCTGCATCCCATAGGATTTGGGTCATCGTGTTTTCATTATCTGTTTTTAGATATTTTTTAAATTTTCTCTTTGATTTCTTCAGTGATCTCTTGATAAAAATATGTTCTTATTTAGTAGCGTACTGTTTAGCCTCCGTATGTTTGTATTTTTTACAGTTTTTTTTCCTGTAATTGGTATCTAGTCTCATAGTGTTGTGGTCAGAAAAGATACTTGATACGATTTCAATTTTCTTAAATTTACCAAGGCTTGATTTGTGACCCAAGATATGATCTATCCTGGAGAATGTTCCATGAGCACTTGAGAAGAAAATGTATTCTGTTGTTTTGGATGGAATGTCCTATATATATATCAATTAAGTATATCTTGTTCAATGTGTCATTTAAAGCTTGTGTTTCCTTATTTATTTTCATTTTGGATGATTTGTCCATTGGTGAAAGTGGAGTGTTAAAGTCCCCCACTAACCGTATTACTGTTGATTTCCCCTTTTATGGCTGTTAGCATTTGCCTTATGTACTGAGGCACCCCTATGCTGAGTGCATAAATATTTACAATTGTTATATATTCTTCTTGAATTGATCCCTTGATCATTATGTAGTGTCCTTCTTTGTCTATTGTAGTAATCTTTATTTAAAGTCTATTTTGTCTGATATGAGAATTGCTACTCCAGCTTTCTTTTGATTTCCAATGGCATGGAATATCTTTTTTCATCCCCTCATTTTCAGTCTGTATGTGTCCCTAAGTCTGAAGTGGGTCTCTTGTAGACAGCATATATATGGGGCTTGTTTCTGTATCCTTTCAGCCAGTCTATGTCTTTTGGTTGGAGCATTTAATCCATTTACATTTAGGTAATTATCGATACGTACATTCCTATTACCATTTTCGTAATTGTTTTAGGTTTGTTTTCGTAGGTCTTTTCCTTCTCTTGTGTTTCCTGCCTAGAGAAATTCCTTTAACATTTGATGCAAAGCTGGTCTGGTGATGCTGAATTCTCTTAACTTTTGCTTGTTGGTAAAGGTTTTAGTTTCTCCGTTGAATCTGAATGAGATCCTGCTGGGTAGAGTAATCTTGGTTGTAGGTGTTTCTCCTTCATCACTTTAAATATGTCCTGCCACTCCCTTCTGGCTTGCAGTTTCTGCTGAAAGATCAGCTGTTAACCTTATGGGGATTCCCTTGTATGTTATTTGTTGCTTTTCCCTTGCTGCTTTTAATATGTTTTCTTTGTATTTAATTTTTGATAGTTTGATTAATATGTGTCTTGGCGTTTTTCTCCTTGGATTTATCCTGTATGGGACTCTCTGCACTTCCTGTACTTGATTGTCCCATGTTAGGGAGGTTTTCAACTATATCTCTTTAAATATTTTCTCAGATGCTTTCTTTCTCTCTTCTTCTTCTGAGACCCCTGTAATTTGAATGTTTGTACATTTAATGCACTCCAAGAGGTCTCTGAGACTGTCCTCAATTCTTTTCATTCTTTTTTTCTTTATTCTGCCTTGTGGTAGTTATTTTCAGTATTTTATCTTCCAGGTCACTTATCCGTTCTTCTTCCTCAGTTATTCTGTTATTTGTTCCTTCTAGAGAATTTTTAATTTCATTTATTGTGCTGTTCATCATTGTTTGTTTGCTCTTTAGTTCTTCTAGGTTCTTTTTAAATGTTTCTTGTATTTTCTCCATTCTATTTCCAAGATTTTGGATCATCTTTACTATCATTACTCTGCATTCTTTTTCAGGTAGACTGCCTATTTCCTCTTCATTTGTTTGGTCTGGTGGGTTTTTACCTTGCTCCTTCATCTGCTGCATATTTCTCTGTCTTCTCATTTGGGTTAACTTACTGTGTTTAGGGTCTCCATTTCTCAGGCTGCATGTTCGTAATTCCTGTTGTTTTTTTGGTGTCTGCCCCCAGTGGGTGAGGTTGGTTCAGTGGGTTGTGTAGGCTTCCTGGTGGAGGGGACTGGTACCTGTGTTCTGGTGGGCGGGGCTGGATCTTGTCTTTCTGGTGGGCAGGGCCACATCCAGTGGTGTGTTTGGGGTTGTCTGTGAAGTTAGTATGATTTTAGGCAGCCTCTCTGCCAATGGGTAGGGCTGTGTTCCTGTCCTGCTAGTTGTTTGGCATGGGACGTCCAGCACTGGAGCTTGCTGGTCATTAGGTGGAGCTGGGTGTTAACGCTGAGACGGAGATTTCTGGGACAGCTCTCGCCGATGGGCAGGAGGTCTCTGGTGGCCCAATGTCCTGAACTTGGCTCTCCCACCTCAGAGGCTCAGGCCAGAGCACCAAGACCCTGTCAGCCACATGGCTCAGAAGAGAGAGAAAAAAAGAAGGAAAAATAATAATAAATTTAAAAATTAATAAAATAAAATTTTTTTTAAATAATAATTTTAAAAAAAGAAAAGAGCAACCAAACCAATAAACAAATCCACCAACGATAACAAGCGCTAAAAACTATACTAAAAACACGTCCTCAAGTCCATTCTCTATGTCTGCATCTTTATTCCTGCCCTGCCACTAGGTTCATCAGTACTTTTTTTTTCTAGATTCCATATACATGCATTAGCATACAGTACTTGTTTTTCTCTTTCTGACTTACTTCACTCTATCTTAATTATAGCTTTAAAAGAAGACATGACTTGTTAAGACAGAAGCACTGCACTGAGTGCACACACACACACACACACACACACCAGTTTTTTCTTTTTCAAAATTGACTAGACCAGATATTTATGCAGAGGAGTGACATGATCTGACTCATAGTTTTTAAAAGGAGCACCCTGGCTGTTTTGTAAAGAATAATAATGACATCAGAGAGAGAGGAAAAATTGCTAGAATTATGTCCTTGAATAGATGAAAGCAGATGGCAACCAGTGGAAATAAGAGGGATTAGCTTTGCAGAGTAGCATGCAAAGTTCAACCACAGTAATAAAGGCAGAGTCTATGTGTGTAGATGCTATTATGCTATTATGGTGATGGGAATCTGGAGATTCTCTTCTGATTGTTTTAATCTTTTTGGTGAAATCATCAGTTAAGAATGAGAGGTTGAAGGTTTAAGAAGAAAGGAAATGGTGTAGAATCATTGTTGAGGAGAATAGGAAAATCAATGATCACCTGGAGGCATTAAGAGCCTACTTGAGGTTTGTGGTCATTTAAAGAGAGAACAGTGAACATGGCTGTCTCCCAGCCACATACAGCTGTAGAGATTTGGGCTTAATCAGGATTCTGCTAATTAAGGAAATAAAGTGAAAGATGATAAAGGAGTTGAAGGGAGTGATTGTAATGGTTGACAAGCAATCTAAACTGGGTAAAAAAGGGAGAGAAGACATGTGAGTGAGAACACTGAAAAGTGGTAGGATCAATGGATTGGAAAGTCTATGGGGTCAAGGGAATGTTGGAGAAGGGATCTGGAAAGACGGGAAGCAGGAGAAAGAGAGTGGGATGCATGAAATTCACATTATGAGAGGGTTGCCCATATTGGCAATTACAAGGTCAAAGTTATGAGTGGGGCTGGCTTCGTGGCATGCAACCTTATGCAGCCACCAAAGGCCCTACACTCAGAGGGCCCCGCACTTGGTTTACTGTTCTGCTGACACCATCTCAAAATTCCTAATAATTTTTTAAGAGGGGTGTTAAATTTTCATTTTTTCTATGGGCCCCACAAATTATGTAGCCAGTCCTGGTTAGGAACATGGAAGTGAGAAGGTGATGTAGGTGGAAGACAAGATTATTGAAGGAGAGAAATTCGAGGAACTGAGAAATTGGGATGTTAAACGATAATCTACATGTGAATTGAAATTGCCAACAATTTAGTCAGGAATAGTACTGAAGACAGTGACAGTGAGCTAGGAGCTAAATCCTGAAGAAACGAGTCGCAGTAACACAGAGCTGAGGAGCTGTCAGCATAGTGACATCTTGATTGGGTAGGAGGTGATATAATCTACATGAAACTCAAAGCTGAGGGTTTGGAGACAGGAGACAACATTGAAGAGCTGCAAAAGCAAGAACACGGGTCTCCCCTCCAGGCCTGCAGTGAGGAGAGAGCAGCAGCCTTTTAGTGGGGTCCCGGGGAAGCAGTGTCCGTGAGACAGAGCCAGGTTTCCCTTAGAGTGAGAAGGTGACAGGGATGATTAGAGAATAGGTTGAAGACATAGGAGACTTTGATGATGGCAGACCTTGAGTGCTAGAGAACACAAGGAAGGATTTCAGGAGCTGGGGAGAGGACACAATACAGGCTGTACAGAGCCTTGTAGGATTAGAAAACAGGAGAAAAGATATCCTGAGAGACTGGGCTTCTTGCAATGACTAACAAACAGGGATAAAGGGCATGATGAGATTAGCCCAGTGGATTCCAGGCAGAGGGTGGAGAGAAGACTGTGAGTGTTGGGGGATAAAGAGGGGCTCCCTCGTCACTGTGGTGACAGGAGCCGAAGGCCCAGGGGAAACATGGTCTTTATAACTGCCTTGAGTGTAAATGCACACTGAAAAATCATGTATCTTTTAAAAGTTTTATAAGTGGCATCTATAAAATAATAATTAGGATAGGAGGCATTACAGTAAGTCTTTATGTCGACCCAATAATATTGCAAGTGTATAAAGTAGATAGTAATCTCACTGCTCTGTAATCTCTTACAGCACTTTTTGGGGTAAACATTCCAAAATAAATGCATATAGGTATCACAAGTTCAGTAAATCAATTTCTTGTAAAGCATCACTGCAATGTGGCTTATTTCATTAAAAATACTTTGCAAAGAATAAGACTATATTTCAGCAATGTCCGTCTTTCTAACTTGAAGTATATGGCTTTTGGATTAATTAATATAGAACCTCCATTTGTTTTATTCTTTCAAACTCCTCTAGTAAATATTTTCTTAGGCTGATAATACAACAATGTAATTAAAAATAAAGTCATTTATTTAAGAATTTAAGTTAGGCTATATGATAGTTGAGTTTCAAGAAACCATGTGAGCGACGAAAAGCAATGAATGGACCTTGTTTGGATCCCGATTTGAATAATACTTCTGTGAAAAGACACTTGTGAGACCTCTTCCCAGACTGTGGAATACTTTAATTTGTCACATCTAGACAAGGATTCATGTAAAAACTTTTTGTTGCTTGTCATGTGATTTAAAGACACCCACTAGCTTCTTCTGGCCTCAGGAAACCCCACAAAAAGGATTGGGATTTGAAGTCAATTGTCAAAGCCGACAGACAATCAGCAATGACGTCTCCTGTACCTTAAATCTATAGCTATCTGCCTTCCCAATTCAGTCAAAAGATGGGTCATCTGATTCTTTGGCATGGGTGCAAGTGAAGGGGTGAGGAGTGATCAGTCAGATAATTTGAACTTCATGTCAATGTTTTTTAGCCTCATTTTTTACATTTTAATATTTCTTTGGAATCAGAACATAGTTAACAGTTGATAGAGACATTTAATGTATGCATTTTTCTCCTCAAAAGCTACTACTAAATTGACTGTATCCTACTATTGATGACATCTTGGAATTGAGGAAATATGGTAATGTATGCTATTTCCTGTTTTGGAAATTGCTCAATTGAGTCTGTCATCTAAATTCTAGTTAGATTACTTATCCAGTGGCTCCTGTTCCGGTGAGGAAAAAGAGCACAATACATCACTTCCTTGCACAAAATTCCCAACCTTCTCTATTTTAGTTACATTAACTAGCTCTAATGAGGTCAATGACCTGTCACTTAATAAACAACACAGGAATGGCTTGATGGTGTTTTGTATGTTGTATCAACTTAGGGCTAAGTGAAAAAACTAGAGAGAAATACCAAGACAATGGAAACTGTAAAATTTCTCTCCTTATTCTCTTTGCTACAGCGCAGACTTCCACCATAGAATAAAGGTCTCCATTTTAAAACCTCTCTTTCAAATTCCCACCGATGAGAAGGTCTGAAAATGATCAGTTTCTTTTTGGGATCCAAGGTTGACAAAGCCATTGCATACAAAATACAGTGGTAGATATTACCTGGATTTGCATATAAGAACATTGTGATTCACACAGTCATCTTTCCACAGGTTTAAAAAGTTGGTCTACACATACCGAATCTTCAAAGAGAAACACGGGTATTACAATATACAGGTAAGAACATATAAGAAGTCCTATAACAAAAACAACACAAGCTGGGGGGAGTAAAACCTGAGAACATCTCTCGAACCTGAGATGCCATGAAGAGGCATTCTAAACAGGGAAGCACTGCGGAGAGTTAGAATCAGATCAGTAGTTAACCTTGTCTTTCTTTCAGAGAAATAGGAATGCACTAGAGTTGGGTTCCATTTTCAAGAAAAACAAGGCAGTTGTTCAAAAGTGTAGAGGCACAAAGTTCCTCCAGGGGTCAAATATACCAACCTGAACTCCATATAAGACTACTGTCAAATTATAAGACTAAACAACAAACAGGATGAGTGGAAAGGGAAGGTGGGGAGAGGTCCGAATGTTTAAGAGGTCAACATTCGGGGACACCATAGCTGTATGAAAATGCAAAGGGGAGCATCAGTCAACTGGCAATTTAGGGATTTCTTTAATGTTTCTGGTTTACTGAGAGCTAAGCAGAAAAACCCTTTTTTTTTTTTTTGAAGTTACTTCTCTGGCGGGAAATAGAGTATAATAAATTTCACTGAATCTTTAATTACTAACATAGACTCCTGAACTAATCTTTCTGAAACACTTGTATAAATGTTAAGCAGATTTTTTTACTGCAGGATTTCTCAGTATCTTCAATATGCTAAAGTTCATTGTGACTGTCTGAAAGAGATTAGAATATACAATGATCCCCAGACACACACACACATACTATATATGTAATTTTTCTTTTGTCACAAAGGACATTATTGAGGCAATTGACAAAATCTGCATCAGGTCTGTAGATTAGTAACAGTATTGCATCAAGATTAATTTCCCCATAGGGAGGGTTGGAGGGAGACACAAAAGGGAGGAGATATGGGGATATATGTATATGTATAGTTGATTCACTTTGTTATAAAGCAGAAACTAGCACACCACTGTAAAGCAATTATACGCCAATAAAGGTGTTAAAAAAAAAGTTCCCTATAATGGCCATTGATATTCTAAACTGTCTTTGGTCAGGTCTGTTCATTTAGTTAGAAATGTACCTGAAAAAAAAAACCGATTAATTTCCTCATTTTAGTGTGGATATGTAATGTTCTTGCTTTTTAGGAAATATGAAGTATTTAGGGTCAAAGGGATATCATGTCAGCAACTTACTCTCATAATTTTTTTAAAAAGAGAATACATATATGTATACATATATACACACACATATATATTTAGAAAGAGAGAGAATGAAAGACAAATAAAATTTTAACATTTGGGGTATGGGTGAAGGTTATATATGGAAATTTAAAAAATATTTTTGCAGCTTTTAAAGCAACATATTTTAAAACATTTATTTCTTTGTTGTGCATATTTTGGGAAATTCTGGATAATTCCTTAATACCCCATTTTGTCTCTTGTCTGAACAAAACAGAGAGGCATCCAAGTCAGTTATAACAGACACAGAGGGGCATTTCATTGAAACAGAGGGGCATTTCATACAGCAGCTCTGTATCAGGGTCTGTGCTGGATGCTACCTTGGGCTGAAGTGACAGCCTTTCGTAGAGCCGTCTTCCATGTCAGCCTGCATCTCTGTCATGGAGGTTAACTACACCCCAGGTCACAGAGCCTTCCTGTCACCACCCCTCTGTAGACCAACACTGTGGTCCTAAGAGAACTACAGTGATCATTAAGAAAATCAAATACATAAGAGCCAAGGAAGCTCTTGTGTTTTAAAATTATTTCTATAAGATTATATTAGAAAATTGTACTTGGTTTGTAGGTGGTAAAGAGAAAACAACTATTCACAATTTACCTGAGTCATGTTGACATTCCCATTTTCAATTTAAATCGGGACTTTTTCGTCTTGTTTTGCTCTCATGGAGAGTCTGAATTCATCAAGTATGTAAGTTGCATATTTTGCATTTCCCATCAGAAGTCCTCCCGTATTAGTTCCCCGCACTCTGACATAAGCTCTTAGAGGGGTACCCTCCACAGTGTACCTACAAGAACTGTCCCCAAATTGCCAAGAATGGGGGCTCATTCGATACTGCAGACTGAGGTGGGAACCTTTGATTGTTAATCTTCTTTACTCAGAGTAGCTCAAGTCAGAATTCCATTTTAAAAAGGAGGGTTTCTGGTTATTGCGTATGGTGTGAGCTCCCACGCAAGAAGTGTCGGCCACCTGTTTTCAATTTACCGCTCAGAGGCAGCCCTGAAAACCACTGTTATGAGAAGTGTCATCTTTCACACACAATTGCACAATGATGAGTGATCTCGCATTTTTGCAGACCGTGGAAGGTGCTCAAAGACAGATCTTTCCAAACCTAGAGGAACTGATCTCCAAGTTTGAAAAACCAAATCAAGGGCTGGTGGTTCACCTTTTAAGGCCAATAAAGAGAACCTGTCCCTCCCTGAGATGGAGAAGATCGAAGATAGAGCTGGATGGTATTTATGGTAAAAAACTTTCACACGGGTGCCAGACAGGAACCTTAGTCCCATTTCCCCCACTGGGCTACTTTGCAGAACCGATACAGATAATTTCCCCTTTCTATGATGTTAGCTCTAAAAAGCTTCATCCTATGAAGAGCACTTTCCATTTTGTTGGGAAGTGGTGCCTTCAAGCTCCTGGAGGTGGCAAACACATAGAGCTCTCTGTGCTTGCACAGCCCGGGGAGGAAGAGTGGCTCCTGAACATTCTCCAAGAGCTGACTTTAGATTCATTCTGTGACCTTGTGCAAACAACACAGGTTTGGGAATAGATAGCCAACAAGCAGAATTTTCAAATGAGAAAATTGCTTCAACCCTCTCCCCAAGCCTCATCCTGTTACATTTTGCTCAATATTTGCTAAGCATTCATTTATATAGTGTTAGGGGAATAATTATTCCAGATACACCCCAAAAGTTATTAAGCCATGGTGGAAAAGGAGAGATGGTCCGTAAATCTGAGTGAGGAGAATCCAGATCATATCCAAAGCAGCTACTCTTGCTTACATCCCTGCAAGTCTGCTCTCAGAAGCGAATCTAGCATCTGTCAGTTACAACATAGTTCGAATTTAACTCAGACTTCCTGAGACATTTACAGTTTAACCCTGTCTTCTCAAGGTGGGATGTGTGGTGATAGCCCCATGAAAGGGATTTCAGTCATCACTGGGTAGGTGATGGGGATGGGACCAGAAGTGCTAGCTAGGGAGAAGGGTGGAGGACAGAGAGTTCTGGGGAGCCTGCAATCACCCCACACCCATTGTACTCTGTCTACAGCAAAGTTTCCCTTTAGACTGCCAGAGCAAACTTCTCACCTCCCCAACAAGACTAAGCGTGGCTTTTTAATTATGGGAAAAAGAAAAACCCCAAAACCCTCCTCTACCATTTTCTCTGTCCCCCTTCCCCCACATAGAGGAGTGTGCACCCAGAGGAGAAGCGACCCATGCACCCGCTTCCTGTAGGTTCAGCTGCAGATGTAGTCCCACGGCCATTTTCTACCATAACTTATAGATTTTGAAGGTGTGGTTCCTGTTCCCAACTAGGTTTTAAAGCATGGTTGGGTCTTCCCTGAACCCTCCACAGCATGTAGAAGAATAAAAGGGGGCAGAGTAGAAGCCCAGGGATGTACATGTGCTGCAGTCCTCAGGCAAACCCAGATGAGTTGCTCAGGATGCTTGGGGTGGCGGTAATATTTGTCTCAGTGATGATAAAATAACCACAAATTCCAACAGGAGAACCCTTTAGAGTTCGTCCCCAAGAACGGGCGAGAGTCTCGCCATACCAGTTGTCCACGCTTGGCCAGCCTTGGCAGAGCAAGCTCCCAAATCCTCAGCTACCGAAGTGGGAACTTCCTCCCATTAGCTCATCTTCTTCCTCCCTTTCCCTTGGCCTCCTTAGAACAAGCCTTAGGTGTTCTCACTCTGAGGAAGGCACAGGTGTTCTGCTGGTGAGTGGAGGCATCTGGTCCTGGAAACTCTGATGTTCGACTTATAAATAGACCCCCTGTTTTGCCAGGAGAGCTCCCTGTGGTACCCCAGCCCTTGAAGGTGTCACTTTGATGTGGCATCAAGATCACCCTCTGCCTGGGGAGAAGTCTCTCCCTTGACTGGTGTTGGTCAGTGTGACTCCTGGGTGTTGAGCCTCATGGCTGGTCTTCTGCTTTTTTTTCCCCAGAGAACAGCGATTATGTGGATGTCTTGCCTTGAAGATAAGGAGACTGGACAAAGCACTTATAGAAGAGATGGGGTGATAGCTCTCACCAGTGACCCTGCTTCTCCTGCAGGTGTAGATCTGTAAGGCCAAACTCTAGGGGAAAATTTAGACTCTCTTGGTGTGAGTGACTGTCCACCAGTCTCAGAGAAATCACTCCCCCTGCCCCGCCTTCCATGCATACACCTTGAGCAGCTTCGAAACCCCTTTTCCCCTCTCACTCTTCTTTCTTGCAATAGGACAGCCTGAACCTATTCTCCTTGACTTGTTAAAGGTGCCACCACTACATCACAGTTGACATCCCCCTTTCAACCACGTGACCAGAGGGGAGAGAAGAGAGAGCGTTGGCTGCTAGTTAGGAGCCTGAGTTCCAGTCCTGGCTCTGTGACTGCAGACCAACCTCTTCCTCTTTCTCTTTCTCTGTTTCTTCATCTATAAAACAAGTGGCTAAGCAGAAGGGTACACAATGCCCCAGCAGAGTTAAGACCTGATTAGTGTGGAATGTACCAAATTCTATGCCCATTCTATCACCCATCTTCAAACCGTAGTGATTCATTTCACCCCACTAGACTTACCTTTTAGAGTTATTAAAGAGAGGAACTTAGATCTCTAGGGAACATGAGCAGACATTGTGGCTGGAACCCCAAAGCACGAGCCGTTCTGACTTTTGGGTCACAGCAAACCACAGTAGAGAAGAAGTGCACTGTAGCCATATTGAGAGAGCTGAGGGGGCCAAATCCTTCTGGTTGGTTCGGTAAAGGACACCACAGCAAACCTGCTCTCCAGGATCCTGGGTCTTTGATCCTTTCTCCATGGTACAAAGAAGCATGTTCCAGTTGTCAGAGCCTGCAGCAAGCCTTGGCACAGAAAATACATTCAGTGAATATTTCTTAAATAAATGACTGAATAAATCAATATACATAAAATGTGGCCACTTATTCTGGATAGCAGAGATTTGTTTGAACTTTCTACATTTCAAAATCCAGTAGAACGTGACTATTAATTCAAGACCTTTCAGTTGTAACTCTCATGGAAGTGATCTCCTTTTTTCTGAGCATCTATGCGTAGCACCTTACATGAGGCTTGGTCCCAGTGGGTTTTCAGCATATTTTTCAAACGAGCAAGCCACATTTAATAGCTGATGTGGATGTCATGCTATAGTTCCCTGAAATTTAGAAGACCCTGAACAGGTCATATGAAGAACAGCTGAAAGTTCTGAGTCTGTGGGACTGGATGAGGGAAAACTTAAACTAAAGCAGTCGTTTCAAGTGTCTGAAGTGCTGTTCTGTGAAAGAGCCTGAAGATTCACTGGGTACAATGCCAGACAGTGGAACTCAGACCAATGGCTGGGTGTTTATAAGAGGGCAGTTTTAGCCAAATATAAGAAAGAACTCTGAACCCACTGGAGCTATCCTACATTCAAACAGTCCTCCCTCTGCTGTGGTCCAAGTGACTTAGGTATGGAGAGTAATCACATTCCTTTGTTCATAACTCATTACCACCATCAAACCATACAAGACTCTTGTTTTATTTCATTTTTCTTCCCTTCATCCCTAATTCCCATTTCAATGGAACCAGCTCTGTACTATTTGATACATGCCCTTGGTATGTATGCACCCTTGTAGAATATACAGAATTGGTTGTGACTCTATATATCTTTTGTATTTACCTGCATGATATGGTGCTATTGCTCCAATTCTGTTATTATTTTTTTTCACTCAATAGTATGTTTAGTTCTATTCCATATTGTTGAGTGTACATCCAACCCAGTGCCTCTAACTGATGCATGGTATTCCACAGCGTGCATCCACCACATTTTGCTTCCCTCTAGAGATAGAGATATCTAAGTTGGTTCCAACTCCCTGCTACCAGGAACAAAACTGTGATGAGCAACCTTGAGCAAGTCTCTTTATGGAAGTGTAAAAGACTTCCTCTGGATTATATGGGTGGGTCATAAAGTGTACTCAGAGTTAATTATGATGCAATCAAGCCCATTAAGTGTTTTTGCCTTATGATTTGTGCTTTTTGATCTTTGTTTTACAAGCCCTTCCCCACTCCAAGATCGTGAAAAAAAAAATTATCCTACATTTTCTTCTACTGACTTTTTATACTTTTACACTCTGCAGTTAGGGTTTTAAAGATGGCAAGGACTTTTGCTTTTTTCACTGGCATATATCCAGTGTCTAGAAAAGTCCTTCACCCATAGTAGATGCTCAATAAATATTTATTGAATAAATGATTAATCTGGGGTAACCTTTTTCATGGTGAGAGGTAAGAATCCAGCTTTGTATTTTTCCATATATATTTAAGTGGTTTTCTGATTTCAACCCACTTAATAATTCATTTTCCCCCCTCTGACTTATGGCATCTCCTTTATATCACAACTGTTCTAATACTCTTGCTTTTAATTGTCTGGTAGGATAGGCACTCTCTCTTATTTTTTAAAACCAATTTAGCTGTTTGTGGACCTTGATTCCTCCACATACATTTTAGAATAAATAAGTTTCTCAGAACATCTTCCTGGAATTTTGTGTAAAGTTGCAATGAATTTGTAGAGTAATTAGGGGAGAACTGATATTCTTGTGATGTTTTCCCATGCATAAACATGCTACATCTATTTTGTCAGGCTATCTTTTCTGGTCTTTAATGCAATCATAAACTTTCATTCAGAAGTCTTGTATATTCTGTTAGTTTAATTGCTAACTATTTTTAGTTGTTATAAATTTAAGTCATATGTTTTATTACATTTCTTTTTTTCTTTTGATTTGAGGTTTCCCTTTTTTTTTTTATATATTGGGGTATAGTTGCTTTACAGTGTTGTGTTAGTTTCAGCTGTAGAGCAAAGCGAATCAGCTATATTATACATATATCCCCTCTTTTTTTGGATTTCCTTCCTATTTAGGTCACCACAGAGCATTGAGTAGAGTTCCCTGTAGACTACAGCAGTAGCAAACTGTTTATGCTCTGATTAGATCTACCGGTTTATCTGTTGATTCTATTGTAAATTAGATTGTAACTTCCATGTAAATGATTTTGTCAGCTATAAATGATAGAATTTTGTTCTCCTTCCTTTCATCAGTTATACATTTTATTTATTTTCTATGTTTACTTGGTTGGCTAGGACCTCCGGTATACATTAAATACTAGCCATGAAGGTGGGCATTCTTATGTTGTCCCCATATTATATGAAATGCTTAGAAATTTCCCCATTTAAGCACAATGTTTGTTTCAGCCTTTAAGAAGGCTATTTTAGTTTTTATCAGAAATGTTTTGAAATTTATTAAATGATTTGTTTCTGTATCTACCGAGATAGTCACATTACTTTAATCTTCATTCCATTATAGAGATAAATTACATTAATTAAATTTCTAATATTATACCATCCTTGCGTTGCTTAACTTGATCATGTTACATTATTTTTAATAGACTGTTGGATTCAGTAAGTTAGTATTTCATTTAAGATTTTTGCATTAAAACTCATAAACCAAACAGAACTATAATTTGCTGAATCATGGTTATACTAACCAGATCAATATTAAGTGAATTAAGGAGTCTTTCTCTTTTTTCTATTTTTTTGCAGCAGCTTTGTAAGGTAAAGATTATTGCTTTAAAGCTCATTAAAGCTTTGCTTGAAAGCTTTAATGTTTGCAATGTTGCTTGAAAGCTCATTAATACTCTCTTGTAAAACTGAGTTTGAAGTTCTGGTGAAGAAGGAGAGGGTGTCTTTTATTACTACTTAAATATCTTTTTTTTTTTTTTTTTTTTTACAAAATTTAGAGAGTTTTATTAAGTGTCAGACACATGCATTATATCTCACACATGTTAAAATCTGTATTTGAACCCCAAATTAATTTTATTAAGAATTTCTCCCCCAGAGCTCTCATGTGAGCTATAGTTGGTCCCATAGGAAGAAGAACAACAATAAAGACTTTAATGGGGAAATCTAGTTACAAATATATGTTTTTTAAAACATAGTCTGATGAGAGGGAATTAAACATATAATTTTTATTATGACTGGTTTGTTCAACAAAAGAACTTGCTTATTACTCTCTTTAATTCATATTGGTTTATTCAATTATTTTGCCAAATTTGGTATTCCTTTTTTTTTTTATAAATTTATTTATTTATTTATTTTTGGCTGTGTTGGGTCTTCGTTTCTACGCGAGGGCTTTCTCTAGTTGTGGCAAGTGGGGGCCACTCTTCATCGCGGTTCACGGGCCTCTCACCGTCGCGGCCTCTCTTGTTGCGGAGCACAGGCTCCAGACGCGCAGGCTCAGTAGTTGTGGCTCACGGGCCCAGTTGCTCCACGGCATGCGGGATCCTCCCAGACCAGGGCTCGAACCCGTGTTCCCTGCATTAGCAGGCGGACTCTCAACCACTGCGCCACCAGGGAAGCCCCCAAATTTGGTATTCTTTATTTTTCCAAGAATTTATCTATTTTGTCTAAGTTTTCTAAAGTATTAGCATATAGTTAATAATACTATTTTATCATTTTTAAGAATATGTTGTGACAGTCATCATATCTCCTTCACTCTGTATCTTATTTGCATCTTACTCTTTTTACTAATCAATTTTATGTATCTTCAATGGTCCTTTCAAAGTCAGCTTTTAGCTTTAATTTTTTGTTATTGTTTTAAGATTGCTATTCTCTATTTCATTGACTTTTATTCTCATTTTTGAGCTTATTTGGCTTATTTTCAATATTTATTGTTTTCTAATAAATATACTTAAAGCTATGAATTTATCTCATAGTACTACTTTAGCTGTACCCCACAATTTTTAACATGATATTATTGCTGTTCAGATCAAAGTATTTTTAATCCCTGTAAAAATGCCCTCTTCAATCCAAAGAGAATTTAGTAGTTTGTAATTCTTTTCAAACATGTACAGTACTTTAGTTTTCACTTTAGTACAGATTCCAAACTATACAGCATTAAAGTTAGATAGCATAGTTTGACTTGATGAGGCTTCCTTGATGACCTAGTATATGTGAACATTACATTTGTTTGGAAGAAATGTTTTTTTCTACCCATTTTAAAGCTCACTTTCTTCACAACTGCTGCCAATGTATTCAAGATTATAGATCATATAAACCAAACTTTTACATATTTTCTTACTTTTCATTTATTTGACCTATCAAAGAGAAATAAGTCTCTCGCTTTAACCCAATATATAATAGAGTTTAGCTTTCTAATTAAAATAGTTGTACAGATTTGTCTTCATAGTTCTGTCATTCTTGTTTTAACTATTTTGAGGTTATATTTTTAGGTGTGTATCTTTTTATAATTATTTCATCATCTTAATATCTTTCTTTTATGAAGGGTTTCTCTTTGTCTCATAAATTTATGCCTTTAGGGACTTCCCTGGTGGTGCAGTGCTTAAGAATCCGCCTGCCAATGCAGGGGACACGGGTTCAAGCTCTGATCCGGGAAGATCTCACATCCCACAGAGCAACTAAACCTGTGCTCCACAACTACTGAGCCTGCGCTCTATAGCCCGCAAGCCACAACTATGGAAGCTCGCGTGCCTAGAGCTCATGCTCTGCAACAAGAGAAGCCACTGTGATGAGAAGCCTGCTTACCAAAACGAAAAGTAGCCCCCATTCTCTGCAACTAGAGAAAGCCTGTGTGCAGCAATGAAGACCCAACGCAGCCATAAAATAAACTAATTTGAAAAATTAATTTATGCCTTTAATTTTATTTTATCATATTAAAATTGATATCCTGACTTTCTTTTTAAAATTTTATTATTTTTTTATACAGCAGCTTCTTACTTGTTATTGATTTTATACATATTAGTGTATATATGTCAATCCCAATCTCTCAATTCATCCCACCATCACCACCACCAACCTACCCCCACCCCATTTTCCCATGTTGCTGTCCATACGTTTGTTCTCTACATCTGTGTCTCTATTCCTGCCTTGCAAACTTGTTCATCTGTACCATTTTTCTAGATTCCACATATATGTATTAATATACGATATTTGTTTTTCTCTTTCTGACTTACATCACTCTGTATGACAGTCTCTAGGTCCATCCACGTCTCTACAAATGACCCAATTTCTTTCCTTTTTATGGCTGAGTACTATTCCATTGTATATATGTACAAAATCTTCTTTATCCATTCGTCTGTTGATGGGCATTTAGGTTGCTCCCGTGACCTGGCTATTGTAAATAGTGCTGCAATGAACACTGGTGTGCATGTGTCTTTTTGAATTATGGTTTTCTCTGGGTATATGCCCAGTAGTGGGATTGCTGGGTCATATGGTAATTCTATTTTCAGTTTTTTAAGGAACCTTCATACTGTTCTCCATAGTGGCTGTATCAATTTACATTCTTACCAACAGTGCAAGAGGGTTCCCTTTTCTCCACACCCTCTCCAGCATTTGTTGTTTGTAGATTTTCAGATGATGCCCATTCTGAATGGTGTGAGGTGATACCTCATTGTACTTTTGATTTGCATTTCTCTAATAATTAGTGATGTTGAGCAGCTTTCATGCACCTCTTGGCCATCTGTATGTCTTCTTTGGAGAAATGTCTATTTAGGTCTTCTGCCCATTTTTTGATTGGGTTGTTTGTTTTTTTAATATTGAGCTGCATGAGCGGTTTATATATTTTGGAGATTAATCCTTTGTCTGTTGATTCATTTGCAAATATTTTCTCCCATTTTGAGGGTTGTCTTTTCGTCTTGTTTATAGTTTCCTTTGCTGTGCAAAAGCTTTTAAGGTTCACTAGGTCCTGTTTGTTTATTTTTATTTTTATTTCCATTACTCTAGGAGGTGGGTCAAAAAAGATCTTGCTGTGCTTTATGTCAAAGAGTCTTCTTCCTATGTTTCCTCTAAGAGTTTTATAGTGTCTGGTCTTACATTTAGGCCTTTAATCCATTTTGAGTTTATTTTTGTGTATGGTGTTAGGGACTATTCTAATTTCATTCTTTTACATTTAGCTGTCCAGTTTTCCCAGCACCACTTATTGAAGAGGCTGTCTTTTCTCCATTGTATATTCTTGCCTCCTCTGTCATAGACTAGTTGATCATAGGTGCGTGGCTTTATCTCTGGGCTTTCTATCCTGTTCCATTGATCTATATTTCTGTTTTTGTGTGAGTACCATATTGTCTTGATTACTGTAGCTTTCTAGTATAGTCTGAAGTCAAGGAGTCTGATTCCTCCAGCTTCATTTTTTCCCCTGAAGACTGCTTTGGCTATTTGGGGTCTTTTATGTCTCCATACAAATTTTAAGATTTTTTTGTTCTAGTTCTGTAAAAAATGCCATTGGTAATTTGATAGGGATTGCATTGAATCTGTAGATTGTTTTGGGTAGTATAGTCATTTTCACAATATTGATTCTTCCAATCCAAGAACATGGTATATCTCTCCATCTGTTTGTGTCATCTTTGATTTCTTTCATCAGTGTTTTATAGTTTTCTGAGTGCAGGTCTTTTACCTCCTTAGGTAGGTTTATTCCTAGTATTTTATTCTTTTTGTTGCAATGGTGAATGGGATTGTCTCCTTAATTTCTCTTTCTGATCTTTGGTTGTTAGTGTATAGGAATGCAAGAGATTAACTGTGCATTAATTTTGTATCCTGAAACTTTACCAAATTTATTGATTAGCTCTAGTAGTTTTCTGGTGACATCTTTAGGATTATCTATGTATAGTATCATGTCATTTGCACATAGTGTTACATTCTTTTTTTTTTTTGATTACCTTTTATTTATTTTTAACAACTTTTTTGGAGTATAATTGCTTTACAATTGTGTGTTAGTTTCTGCTTTATAACAAAGTGAATCAGCTATACATATACATATATCCCCTATCTCCTCCCTCTTGTGTCTCCCTCCCACCCTCCCTATCCCATCCAATATATATACTTCTTCTTTTCCAATTTGTATTCCCTTTATTTCTTTTTCTTCTCTGATTGCTGTGGCTAGGACTTCCAATACTATGTTGAATAATAGTGGTGAAAGTGGACCTCATTGTCTTGTTCCTGATCTTAGAGGAAATGCTTTCAGTTTTTCACCATTGAGAATGATGTTTGTTGTGGATTTGTCATATATGCCTTTATGATGTTGAGGTAGATTCCCTCTGTGCCCATTTTCTGGAGAGTTTTTATCATAAATGGATGTTGAATTCTGTCAAAAGCTTTTTCTGCATCTATTGAGATGATCATATGGTTTTTATTCTTCATTTGTTAATATGGTGTATCACATTGACTGATGTGCGTACAGTGAAGAATCCTTGCGTCCCTGGGATAAATCCCACTTGATCATGATGTATGATCCTTTTAATATGTTGCTGTATTCTGTTTGCTAGTATTTTGTTGAGGATTTTTGCATCTATATTCATCAGTGATACTGGTCTGTAATTTTCTTCTTTGGTAGTATCTTTTTCTGGTTTTGGTATCAGGGTGATGGTGGCCTCGTAGAATGAGTTTGGGAGTGTTCCTTACTGTGCAATTTTTTGGAAGAGTTTGAGAAGGATGGGTGTTAGCCCTTCTCAAAATGTTTGATAGAATTCACCTGTGAAGCCATCTGGTACTGGACTATTGTTTGTTGGAGGATTTTTAATCACAGTTTCAATTTCATTACTTGTGATTGGTCTGTTCATATTTTCTATTTCTTCCTGGTTCAGTCTTGAAAGGTTATACCTTTCTAAGAATTTGCCCATTTCTTCCAGAATGTCCATTATATTGGCATAGAGTTGCTTGTAGTGGTCTCTTAGGATGCTTTGTATTTCTGTGGTGTCCACTGTAACTTCTCCTTTTTCATTTTTGATTTTATTGACTTGAGTCCTCTCTCTCTTTTTCTTGATGAGTCTGGCTAAAGGTTTATCAATTGTGTTTATCTTCTCAAAGAACCAGATCTTAGTTTTATTGATGTTTGCTATTGTTTTATTGTTTCTATTGCATTTATTTCTGCTCTGATCTTCATGATTTCTTTCCTCCTACTAACTTTAGGTTTTGTTTGTTCTTCTTTCTCTAGTTGCTTAGGTGTAAGGTTAGATTGCTTATTTGAGATTTTTCTTGTTTCTTGAGGTAGGATTGTATTGCTATAAACTTCCCTCTTAGAACTGCTTTTCCTCCATCCTATAGGTTTTGGATCATCGTGTTTTTGTTGTCATTTGTCTCTAGGTATTTTTTGGTTTCCTCTTTGATTTCTTCAGTGATCTCTTGATTATTTAGTAATGTATTGTTTAGCCTCCATGTGTCTGTGTTTTTTACGTTTTTTCCCCCTGTAATTGACTTCTAATCTCATAGCATTGTTGTCGGAAAAGATGCTTGATGTGATTTCCATTTTCTTAAATTTACCGAGGCTTGATTTATGACCCAAGATGTGATCCGTGTGCACTTGAGAAGAAAGTGTAACCTGCTGTTTTTGGATGGAATGTCCTCTAAATATCAATTAAATCTATCTGGTATATCGGGTCATTTAAAGCTTGTTTTTCTTACTAATTTTCTGCCTGGATGATCTGTCCATTGGTGTAAGTGAAGTGTTAAAGTCATCCACTGTTATTGTGTTACTGTCAATTTCCTCTTGTGGCCTCTCCCATTGTGGAGCACAGGCTCCGGATGTGCAGGCTCAGTGGCTATGGCTCATGGGCCCAGCCGCTCCGCGGCATGTGGGATCTTCCCAGAATGGGGCACGGACCCGTGTCCCCTGCATCGGTAGGCGGACTCTCAACCACTACGCCACCAGGGAAGCCCCAATTTCCTCTTTTATAGTGGCTAGCATTTGCCTTATGTATTGAGGTGCTCCTATGTTGGGTGCATATATATTTATAATTATTATGTCATCTTCTTGGATTGATCCCTTGATCATTATGTAGTGTCCTTCCTTGTCTCTTTTAACATTCTTTAAAGTCTATTTTATCTGATAAGTGTATTGCTACTCCAGCTTTCTTTTCATTTCCATTTACAAGAAATCTTTTTCCATTCCCTCACTTTTAGTCTGTATGTGCCCCTCGGTCTGAAGTGGGTCTTTTGTAAACAGCATAGAGATGGGTCTTGTTTTTGTATCCATTCAGTGAGCCTGTGTCTTTTGGTTGGAGCATTTAATCTATTCACATTTAAGGTAGTTATCAATATGTATGTTCCTATTACCATTTTCTTCATTGTTTTGGGTTTCTTTTTGTAGGTCCATTTCTTCTCTGTGTTTCCCACTTAGAGAAGTTCCTTTAGCATTTGTTGTAGAGCCAGTTTGGTGGTGCTGAATTCTCTTAGCTTTTGCTTATCTGTAGAGCTTTTGATTTCTCCGTTGAATCTGAATGAGATCCTTGCCGGGTAGAGTAATCTTGGTTGTAGGTTCTTCCCTGTCATCGCTTTAAATATATTGTGCCACTCCTTTCTGGCTTGGAGAGTTTCTGATGAGAAATCAGCTGTTAACCTTATGGGAGTTCCCTTGTATGTTATTTGTCATTTTTCTCTTGTTGCTTTTCATAATTTTTCTTTGTCTTTAATTTTTGTCGATTTGATTACTATGTGTCTTGGCATGTTTCTCCTTGGGTTTATTCTGTCTGGGACTCTTGCGCTTCCTGGACTTGGGTGGCTACCTCCTTTACCATGTTAGGGAAATTTTCAACTATAATCTCTTCAGATATTTTCTCGGGTCCTTTCTCTCTCTCTTCTCTTTCTGGGACCCCTATAATGCGAATGTTGGTGCGTTTAATATTGTACCAGAGGTCTCGTAGGCTATCTTCATTTCTTTTCTTTCTTTTTTCTTTATTCTCTTCCACAGCAGTGAATTCCATCATTCTGTCTTCCAGGTCACTTATCCGTTCTTCTTCCTCAGTTATGCTGCTATTGATTCCTTCTAGTGTATTTTTCATTTCAGTTATTGTATTGTTCATCTCTGTTTGTTTGTTCTTTAATTTTTCTAGGTGTTTGTTCTTTAATTCTTGTAGGTCTTTGTTAAACATTTCTTGCATCTTCTCAATCCTTGCCTCCATTCTTTTGCCGAGGTCCTAGATCATCTTCACTATCATTATTCTGAATTCTTTTTCTGGAAGGTTGTCTATCTCCACTTCATTTAGTTGTTTTTCTGTGGTTTTATCTTGTTCCTTCATCTGGTACATAGTTCTCTGCCTCTTAATTTTGTCTGTCTTTCTGTGAATGTGGTTTTCTTTCCACAGGCTGCAGGATTGTAGTTTTTCTTGTTTCTGCTATCTGCCCTCTGGTGGATGAGGCTAAGAGGCCTGTGCAAGCTTCCTCATGGGAGGGACTGGTGGTTGGTAGAAGTGGGTGTTGCTCTGGTGGGAAGAGCTCAGTAAAACTTTAATCCACTTGTCAGCTGATGGGTGGGGCGATTTCTCTCCCTGTCGGTTGTTTGGCCTGAGGCAACTCAGCACTGGAGGCGACAGGCTCTATGGTGGGGCTAATGGCAGACGCCAGGAGGGCTCATGCCAAGGAGTACTTTCCAGAGCTTCTGCTGCCAGTGTCCTTGTCCTCATGGTGAGCCACAGTCACCCCCCACCTCTGCAGGAGACCCTCCACCACTAGCAGGTAAGTCTGGTTCAGTCTCCCATTGGGTCACTGCTGCTTCCCGCTGTGTCCTCATGCACACACTACTTTGTGTGTTCCCTCCAAGAATGGGGTCTCTGTTTCCCCCAGTTCTGTCGAAGTCCTGCAATCAAATCTCACTAGCTTTCAAAGTTTGATTCTCTGGGGATTCCTCCTCCCATTGCCGGATCCTCAGGTGGGGTAGCCTGATATGGGGCTCAGAACCTTCACTCCAGTAGGTGGACTTCTGTGGTATAACTGTTCTACAGTTTGTGAGTCACCCACCCAGTGGTTATGGGATTTGATTTTATTGCGATTGCGCCCCTCTTACCGTCATTGCAGCTTCTCCTTTGTCTTTGGATGTGGGGTATCTTTTCTGATGAGCTCCAGTGTCTTCCTGTCGATGACTGGTCAGCAGTTCGTTGTGATTCCAGTGCTCTCACAAGAGGGAGTGAGTGCACACCCTTCTTCTCCGCCATCTTGAACCAATCGAGGCAAAAAATCTATCCAGACTTTTTCATCCATACTTTTAATTATATAATTTTCCATCCCTTTGTTTTCAAGTTTTTTCATATCTTTTGTTTTAACCCTGTCTTCTGTAGACAAAGTATTGCTGAATCTATTTTTTTTTCCAACTTAAGTTTTCCTTGTTTTGTTGGGTGAGTTCAATACACTTATATTTATTATAATTTGTTCTATTTGAATTTATTTCTGCCATTGTTATGGGCCAGATGTTTTTGTCCCTCTGAAAACCATATGTTGAAGCTCTGACCCCTGACATGATAGTATTTGGAGGTGGTGCCATTGGGAAGTAATTGGGATTAGATAAGGTGGTGCCCTCATAATAGGTTCAGGCCCCTTATAAGAAGAGGAAGAGACACCAGAGCTCTCTCTCCACCTAAAAGCGCAAGGAAAGGCCTTGTGAGAACACAGCAAGAAGGTGGCTGCCTGCACCCCAGGAAGTATCCTCAGCAGACACAGGTGCTGGCACCTTGACCTTGGACTTCCCTGCGAGAAAGTCGAGTAAAATGTCTGTTGTTTAACCCACCCATTCTATGGTATTTTGTTACAGAAGCCTGAGCAAAGATAGAAATCTTATTCCATTCTTTCCATTTACTATACATTTTGTTTCTTTTTTTTTTCTCCTCTTCTGCTTTCCATTGGATTTCCCCCTGCTGATTTGAAACCTCTATTTAAAAAAAAAATTATGGTGGTTATCCACAGCCTATTAAAACCTGTATTTTTGTTTTTCCCTACCTAAAACCTTAAAATACGTTGTTATAATTAAGCATACTCTCATTTCCCTTTTGTCACCATAATTAATCCCACCTCATTTTCTGATCTAAAATTTGAATTACTATTATCTACTCCTTTTGGGTCCTTTACCATTTAAATAACAGTAAGCTTTAATGAATCAATTACTCATTCTTACTTCCTACATATTTACAAACACATAGAACTCTTCTGAGTTCACTTCTTTTCTTACTGCAATATTTCCTCCAAGAATATTTTCAAAGATGGTCTTTGAGAAGTAACCTTTTGCTGTCTTATATGCTTCATAATATTATTTTACACTCATTCAAATGATAGTTTAACTGAATATAAAATATAGGTTTAGTGTTTTTTTTTCTTTCAACAGTATCAAATCTTAAGCCATTATTATTTTGTATCTAGAATTCTTATTGAGATGTCTGATGTCAATCTGATTCTCCTTTATAGCCAATCTTCTTTTTCTGGAAACTTTAAAGATGGTGGGTTTTTTTGTTTTGTTTTTTTGACAGGTAAGAAGTGAAAGGTGGTTTGTCTTTATGATCTTAAATTTCCCTGTAAATGTGTCTGAGTTTTTCCTCCTCTATCCTGTTTGAAGGTCTATATGTCATTTTATTCTTAAGATTTCAATCTTTCTGTACTTTTGGAGAATTCTCATTTTTTTCAAAGATTTCCTCCCCTTCTGTTTTCTCTCTCCTACTGGAATTCCTAGTAAAGAAGTATCATCTGTTTTATTTCTCCTTTCCCATATTATTTGTTGAATGATCTTAGGAAAATTACAAGCCTTTCCAAAGGAGGTAGTACTTATCTCATGAATGTACGTTATTTTCATCACTAAAAGCTGCCTCTTGGCAGAAATTAGCTGCCAGAAACTGTAATGCCTAAAGTCAGCCACAAGAGGTCAGACAACCACCAAGAAAACAGGTACTGAGTTGAGGGTTTTTTGTTTGTTTGTTTAACGCTGCTGAGGAACTATGGTAGCTACAAAAACGGAAACATTCCTCTCACTAATACTCATCTATCATTTGAATGCTTAATCTCCAGTGTCAATAGCAAGATTAGTGTATGAGCCAGCCTTCCCTGAGTTTGCAGTTTGAGATGCAATAGAAATACTTCTGCCACTCCTGCTGGGGCTGAAATTCTTGCAATTCATAGAGCAGATTTACACCAAAACCATTCAGAATGGATGTTTTCAAGAGGCACCAGAGTCAGCTCTGTCACTTACTGGTAGAGTAACTTTGGGCAAGTTGCTGAAACTCCCTAAGCCTCTGGCCAACCTCGTCTAGAAAATGGGGTTAATGATTCTTACCGCACAGTTATTGTGAAGAATCAGAAACCATGCCAGCACAGGTTAACACTGAAAAACTATAGCCTTTGCTCTTTCCTCTTCTGTAAAATGAGGGATTGGTGAATGGGTCTCTAAATTCCCATCCCACATGAATATTCAGTGCTTAATGAAATTGCATTCACCCCTGGAGATGGTCCAATTCAACAAGATGTTTCTGGGCCACGAACATCTCCGGGAAATTTTTATCAGACTGGTGTGATGGAAACAGAGAAGAACCATGTGGTGGTGGGGAAGCTGTCTGCTCCTCGGGTCTAAAAACCTAGGCCTACACATCTAGCTCTGCTTTTTATGAGTTGTAAGACTCAGGCAAATCTGCTTAGTCATTACCTCAATCTCAGTTTACCCATCTATAAAACGGGGCTGAAATAACTACCTCACAAGATACAAGGATTAATGACAGCATGTGTGTGAATTATTTGAATGCAGTAAGGTTTTGTCTGTATCTAAAGAACGGGCGTAATAGGACTTCTCTTGCAGGGCTGTTGAGAAAAACAAATGAGATAATGAATGTAAATTGATTAGCACAATTCCTGGAATGTATAGGAGCTTTGGAAATATAATAAAGCATCAATGAATAGCAAAGCCCAAAATAGTAAAGTACGAATATTAAGAACTGGACCTGAGCGAAGCTGGAGGAGCAGCAACCAGAGGTGGGCAGGTGCCTGGCACTGGAGTGCGACCCTTCTTACAAGTGCCTGCTTCTGCCGGCTCCATGGCAAGGTGTCACTCGTCCGGGAGGCAGAATTAATGAAGGCTCTGTCTGGAGAGAAATGAGCTACACACTGGCCCATTCATCATTTTCCACTTTGAAAATGGCCTTTCTCAATCCTTCTCTGCAGTGGGTGATCAGGTACAGAGACTGCCTGTGGGTGGAGGCCCTGAGGAAGGAGGCTGAAAGGGGTGGGGTTCACTTGGCACTAGATTGTGTGTGTACACGTATATAAAAGCTCCCAAATCAGATGACACGTTCTGTGAGTTTAGTTCGGCTCAAAGCACATCCTTAACAAGCGATGTGCCAGGTGCTGTGCCTGGGACCGAGGAGTCAGAGATGAAGAGGACAAGGCCCCCGCCTTTGAGGAGCTCAGAGACTTGTGGGAGAGACAACAGGAGGCAGCTCTTGATAATTCCTATGTCACATGGCATGTGCCAGCACGGAGGAACGCACAGGGTGCTACCTAGGCGCAGGGGATGGGCTGGGGGTGGTATCTGAGCAGGGACCCCAGAGGAAGGGATGCCTGAGCTGAAATCTGAAGGATGAACTAGGATAGCCTGGAAGAGTCACAGGAAAAAGAAGGAAGTTGGGGGGTGATGGGGCCGATGGACATTCTTGAACAAAGATGTGGAGGTAATTCTAAGCAATTTGGGGTGGTGGGGTACTGGGACATAGAGGCAGTGGTAGCAGATGAAGCTGGCAAGGTCCGCTGGGCAGGACTGTGGACGGTCCTGAGCACAGACAGCCCGGCTCCCCCTCCCCCACGCGCTTCCCAGAAGAGTCCCCAGCCTCGTGACAATCTATACTACCTACATAACTGCTGATTGATGAATGAGTGGGACATGGGGAGAGGCATGGGCAGGGCTGCTGACCATGGGCACAGCCTCCTCCTTCAGCTTTATTACACGTGGGATCACCTTCCACAAGGCCTTTGCAACCTCTGCAGAAGACTCAGTTCCTAGAAATGTCACACCTTGGCCCAGCCTACAGGGAATTTACCAGGTCTGCTGCAAAGACTTTCTGACAGTTCTTGACACAGAGGACCCAGGATTTAAATTGAGCAAGGAAGGTTGACAAACACAACTTACCAGATACCCAGAGACTGACCGGAAGGTAGTACAAGCTTGTTCTGGGTTTTCCTGTCCAGGAGCTGGGTCCATGCAGAGGGAGCGCATCCACTGGCTGAAGCTGCAGGGCTGATGGAGTTCCAGTCCCTCTATCTCAAAGGCCAGGCTGCCCCTTTGCTGCCATAGTGGCCTGGACTAACCAGAACCACCCCATGGTAGCCATAGGGAGATGCTGTAAGTTGCCATGAGTTAGCCCACGAAGCAGGCTGGACACTTGGCTGCTTACACACCAGACCAAACCGGTGGGAGTTTTGTAATAAACAGGAGTGTAGAGATGCTACTGGCAGCAAACACGGAGGGTGCTCTAAGGCAGGGGTCCCCAACCCCCGGGCCACAGCTTGGTACCAGTCCTTGGTCTGTTAGGAACTGGGCCGCAGAGCAGGAGGTGAGTGGCGGGTGAGCGAGCAAAGCTTCATCTGTATTTACAGCCGCTCCCCGTGGCTCGCATTACTGCCTGAGCTCTGCCTCCTGTCAGATCAGCCGTGGCATTAGATCCTCATAGGAGCGCAAACCCTACTGTGAACTGTGCACGCGATGGATCTAGGTTGTGCACTCCCTATGAGAATCTAATGCCTGATGATCTGAGGTGGAGCTGAGGCGGTGATGCTAGCGCCGGGGAGCGGCTGCAAATACAGATTATCATCAGCAGAGAGGTTTGACTGCACGGAGACCCTAATGAATCAATTGCTTGCAGACTCCTATCAAAACCCTATCAGTGAGTGGCAGGTGAAAACAAGCTCAGGGCTCCCACTGATTCTGCATTATGGTGAGTTGTAGAATTATTTCATTATATATTACAATGTAATAATAATAAAGTGCACTTTTTTTCTCTTGGCCAAAAGAAAGTCACTTGACAGTGTTTACTTCATTAGTCTGAATGCTACAGAAGACCAAAAACAAACAAACAAAAACAAACCAGCACATGCACAGAAACAAAAACCCCAAACCACTAAAAACTGCGTAAACACTGATTTGTTAAGCAGAGCAGAGAGGAAATTTCTCTAGCAGAGAAAGAGTAAAAAGGTAATGTGGGCCTTTTATTTATTTATTTTTTTTTAATTTTATACTCAACAATAGGTTTCTTTTTTTTTTTTTTTTTTTTTTTAAACATCTTTATTGGGGTATAATTGCTTTACAATGGTGTGTTAGTTTCTGCTTTATAACAAAGTGAATCAGCTATACATATACATATGTTCCCATATGTCTTCCCTCTTGCGTCTCCCTCCCTCCCACTCTCCCCATCCCACCCTTCCAGGCTGTTCCAAAGCACCGAGCTAATATCCCTGTGCCTTGCGGCTGCTTTCCCCCAGCTATCTACCTTACTACGTTTGTTAGTGTGTATATGTCCATGACTCTCTCTCGCCCTGTCAAAACTCACCCCTCCCCCTCCCCATACCCTCAAGTCCGTTCTCCAGTAGGTCTGCGTCTTTATTCCTATCTTACCCCTAGGTTCTTCATGACATTTTTTTCCCTTAAATTCCATATATATGTGTTAGCATATGGTATTTGTCTTTTTCTTTCTGACTTACTTCACTCTGTATGACAGACTCTAGGTCTATCCATCTCATTACAAATAGCTCAATTTCATTTCTTTTTAAGGCTGAGTAATATTCCATTGTGTATATGTGCCACATCTTCTTTATCCATTCATCCGATGATGGGCGCTTAGGTTGTTTCCATGTCCTGGCTATTGTAAATAGAGCTGCAATGAACATTTTGGTACATGACTCTTTTTGAATTTTGGTTTTCTCAGGGTATATGCCAAGTAGTGGGATTGCTGGGTCATATGGTAATTCTATTTGTAGTTTTTTAAGGAACCTCCATACTGTTCTCCACAGTGGCTGAACCAATTCATAATGTGGGCCTTTTAAACCTTCAGTCCGTTTAGCCAGGCTTCAGTTGGGATAAATGGAATATCAAAATCAGGCTAGTCTAGACGAAAACTGCATGGCTGTTTAAAAACCACTGAATAGGAGGAATGTGTTAGAAGGAAATAGATTAAAAACAATTAGACAATCGTTGACCCGCACCTATTTTTCTAATAAATTTCTATCAAGCGCCTCAGTCTAAAAATCTAATATACCTGGACCATTACTACTACCAGCAAGTCTTATTTATTTCTGGCCATTTATTCCTGAAGTCTCGTGAGAAGACATGGTGAGGAGTAAATCCAACCGCACATAGGATGGTGGACAAGAGAAAACATGCGTGATGCGCTTGAATCATCCCCAAACCATCCCCCACCCGCCGCCGGTCCGTGGAAAAATTGTCTTCCACGAACCCAGTCCCTGGTGCCAAGAAGGTTGGGGACCTGGTGCTCTAAGGAAGAAGGTGGCCAAGCAGATGGCACTGGAAACCGCTGACTTGTTAAACAGTAAAACGCAAAACAGAAGTTGCGGTTCGTTGGGTGACTGCCTTTTGCTTTGGGGGATTTTCTTCTTTTTCCTTTTTTTTTGTTGTCTTTTCCAAGAGAGAGAAACTGGCAGCGTTTCCTGCTCCGAAAAGGACAGATTCCTCAGGCACCTGCCACGAGGGAGAAAGTAGCCTGGTGTCTGAGTTTGTCCTTAAATATTTCCTCAAGCTGGCTTCCCTGTCTGGTCAGTAACCAAGTGATTCGTTCCGTGGGGTAGAGCTTCCCTGGGCTCCCTCGAGCTGGACTATTTATCATGGCAGCAGCTGGAGATAAGCTGGACACAAAGAGGATTTGTGTCTCCACGGGTCGGGCCCTAGATACGAACGTGGAGGAATTTTCTCATTAGTGGTAAGTCACGGAGGGGACTCCGGGCTTTCATCGTGCGACCCGGTGCAAACGGCAGCAGGGAGGAGGGCACCCCGGAGGGGCAAAGTCCTTGAAGATGCTTTCACTGGACAACTGAAATGAAGGTTTCCAGAGTGGATTTCCTTGGGAGAGAGGAAAGACACTGAATGTTGTCTGCAAGCTGTTCGGGGTTAGGTGGGGCTTCATCTAGGAGGGCTGCATTTCTTTGTGTGGACTTAATTACTTGTTCCCGCTCAGAGGGGAGCCACAGTGGGGGCTCCAGATCGGGCACCTCAAACCCAGCGGTTGGCTGGCAGGGGCAATGCTGAATGAAGCCCAGGGGACCCCGAGGGCCAAAGTCTCAAAGGCAAGGAGGCGTAACCAGCAGCTGGCAGGCTGATCTGGGGAGCCCAGCGGTGGTGGTGATGTGGGTAGAGAGGGGACAGGGAGTTGAAGCACAGACGGTTCTAGAATACTCCCAGGATTTGCAGACTTCAAAGGGATTCGGAAGATGTCCGAGAGCAAACTGACCAGGAAGGAATTCTCTGAGCCTGGAGCAGTATCTGAGGTGCAGTCCCAGACTAGCTAGCTAATTCCATAAATTCTGAATCCCAGCTGGGGTTCCTCACCAGCACAGACACAGACTTTAGGAATGAAGTGGGCTTCCTGATGACCTCTGATTTGTTCGTTTCCTTCAGCAACCACTATAGGTAGATTACGCTCAGAGTTTGAAAAACACTTAGTTGAAATTACTCGCCCACCCCCACCCCCCCAATTTGGTACTTCACTGCATAACAGGCTACGCTAACATAGCCTGTTAGCATAACAGGAAGGCAGGTTCCGTGGTGTGCTCACCCATCGTGGTTAGTGAGAGACAGAACCAGGTGTCTCTTCACCAGTGATACCACTGTGCCCCAGACAGCACTCAGCTCACAGACAGGCTTGGATATGTTGTCTGAATACATGCCTCTTTCTATCCCAGCTTCTAGACCAAAGGCTCAGAGCACAGCATTAAAAAATGTGACATATTCACATCCTTTTTCACACTTAAAAATTTCCTCAGAAGTTTTAAATTTTTACATTATAGTTTTTCATATTTGATCTCAGCCAAAAATAACTCCTTTGCATAATAGTGGGAAAGAAAAGCATACGAAAGGCACATTTCACACCTGAATGACTGCAGACGTTGATCCTGAAGCCATCCAACGGGAGAGGTCGCCCCAAGAATAGTCACTGGACTTACGCTTAAAGGAAGAAGTTGCTACTGTAAGTACTTTCAATGCCTTTTCCCAGGCATGGAATATGCTGGACTGGGTTTTGTGTTACTCCTGCTTTCCTAGAGCAATACGCCGCTCCCCACTCCAGAGCGAGCGAGCAGTGTGAGTGCCCGTGGTCTTTGTGCTCATCCTCTGAGAAAGGAAGTGCAGGAGTGCGATTCAGTGCAGAAAAGGCTGGAGACAGCCTCACGCCCGAGACATTTCTGATGCGCCCCCAGGGAGGGACCCCCGGCACATCATGGGGGCGAATGACGGGGCTGGGCAGAAAGGTCCCATCCTTCCCCCTTTAGAAATGTGTATGGCTTCTTTTCCTTCCCCTTCCTGTCTCTTCTTTACTTTGTCCCTTTTAAGGAGGTTAAAGGTCTGGCCAACTCTCAGCTGGGAGTCCTCTGGGTCTCCTGGTCTGACACCAGCCAGGGGCAGCAAGGGGGTTAAAGGGGCTTCAGGCCAGCGCTGCTCCAAGCCACGCTGTCTCAGTAAGGAGCATCTGGGTTGCCCCAGTCTGGGGTAAGTGCCTACATCAGCAGCTTCGGGTTTTTTCCCAACATTGCTAATGACTCCGAATCTGATGGCAGCTCTGATCCCTCTCTGAAGAGTGCCCGTGTGCACACCTAGCTCTGTCCCCTCCTTGATGGGAGAGGGCTATGGACCCCAGGTGGACACTCTGGTGGTCACTCGCATTTCCTCCCTGCTTCCTTCTGAGGGGGAAGGTTGCACCTTTGCACGTGATGTTGATGCCCTGAACCAGACGTAGGTCTGGTTGGAAGAGGGACACTTCCACAGCAGCCAGCCAGTTAGAGGAACGTATGAGGGCACATCCCGAGAGATCATTTCCTCCCAAGGTCTCGTGCTGGAGATCTGTCATCAGTGCCCATCATCCTCACGTCTCACTCTTCCAGGCTCACAAAGCAAAAGGCCAATGCTCTCCGCTCAATAAGGCAGCCTTCAGAAAAACCAACCACTCTGCATCAGTCAGGAGCAAAAAACCAAACCAGCAAAACCAAACCAAATCATTTTATTGTGTAGTTTCCTTCTACCAGAAGATTACTAAAAATATAAATATAAAATCTCTAGAAAACACTTGGAATAGCTCTGTAATATTCTTCTTTCCCCAAACTGGGGCCAACCTCTTTGTTCTTTAAAAGTTGATGGACTACACGAATGTCTTCATATCACCCACATTCGTTAACACAGATACATTTCTCTCCAGGCAGGGGAATATGCCACCTTCCTGCCAAGTTCTGGAAGCTCACCTTGCATCTATCAGGGTAAAACTATTGCTGAATATGGGAATACAGGACAGTGGGTAACAGGGAGAGAAAAAAACTCTGTGGCCCCAGCTTCCTTCTGTGGACACAGAAGACAGGCCCTTCATTTCTCCTCAGTACCCTGTCTTCGAGCAGACTGGGCCAAGCTTCCAGAGAAGTTGGATTCACCATGAGGGGCGTGTCAGGGGGGTGACAGTCATGGGCAGGTCAGGCTGTTGACACGGACGCGGGAAGTCAAGTGGGGCTTTGCAGAGAGAGCTGGTCTGAGCCGGGGCCCTCAGCAGGATAGAAGTCGCTGTTCCTACTGGCCTCTGGGCTACACTTAGCCCTAGCGCCAGGCACTCTCTGTCACATCTAGGACCTGAATTTAGCCTCAGAGAGCTCCTCCACCCCGGTAGCGGCATCACCCCTCCTGTAGAAGGATGGGTGAGATGGAGATCACAGAGAGGCCACCCAGACATTGAAGCAGGGTCCCACAGCTCCTTGTTTGGTACTAGACACGAGTCCAAGGAACACTGGGACCACCCTGGCCACGGTCCTGGGACAGCCTGATAGGATCCCTGGGCTAACCCTGGGTCTGAGGGCCAGGACCTCAGCAGCGGCTGGGTGTGGAGCGGAGAGCAGGGTGCTTAAGCCAGCCAGGGCCTGCCACCTCTGCGCCTACGGCTACAATAACACCCGGCCAGAGCCACCCTGGTCTCTGGGAGAGGAGCAGCCCCAGAGTGCAGGAACCTGGTAAGTTTCCCATCAGAGAAGCAAACCGAGCTTCTGGGATGGAAGCACAGATGAAAGTGGGCTAGCTGCCAGCACGTGGGTTTAGTTCTCTGCCCCCAGCTCTGTGTTTTGTGCAGAACCCCAAGCCATTGTGGGAAAACTCACGGGCCCCCAAATGCTAGTCCTGAGAACTTCTGAGCATCAGGGTCAGATATCAACATCTTTGTGATATTCCTGGAGTAAGTCGGGATCGACTCAATTCAGTAACAGCCCTCCTCGCTTCACCACGGCCTGCGAGGTGCCCGGCGTGCCTGGACGCTCCTGAGGAAGATGAGACAAAGCTTCACTCTGAGGAAGCAGGGTAGGAGAAAAGGCGGCGGGAAAGCTATGGCAAGGCGCCCGGCTGCAGAAGCAAGGAGGCGGGAAGGGCACCTGCATCCCGGTGGTCCCCCGAGGCTCCCGGGTCTACAGGAGTTAGCTTGGACATTTTATAAGGCAGGGTCTACAGGAGTTAGCTTGGACATTTTATAAGGCAGGGGTGGTTCCTGGGGAGCAGGAACTGGGTGATGAGATGAAGTGGCCAGTGAGCTCTGGGGCACCCAGAGTGGGAAGCCGAACAAAGAATAGAAGAGGGGAGGCGGCACGAGTCACAGAAGGAGAACTGAACAGCCCACTCTGGCCAGATGTGCCACTCCCAGCCTTCTCCCGGGGACCCAGCCACCTTGCTCAAAAAAAGGCATGTTCTCTTCTTGCTGCAAAGGCCCCCGGGGTTGGGATCACCCCCCGACAGGGTCTCTTGGCCACAGGAAAACAGCATGACAGGACCCCTGGTGGGAGACAGGAACACAGACGTGGGTTAACCCAGGAGGGCAGAACCAGTGGGGCTGTGTGAACCGTCAGTCCTTCACAGAGACCCCAGAGGCAGGCAGGTAGACAGCACCTTCTGTACAAGAGCGGAGCACCTCCTACTTAAGCGTGGCCTGCTCCACGGTTCCTACCACATTCCAACCTCTCACACTTCTCACCTGGCTTCCTGCACTTACCACGCCTAGACCCTAGAACTACATCACATCACGCTGTGGAAACCCCGAAAAGCTGCTCTGAGCCCTTACGACTACTCTTTCCCCATCCCGTTTTCACTGCCTTCCCCACTACTGCTCTGGGTTCTCTCGGGACCAGCTCCCTGGACGCCAGGTTCCTGGGCCCTCCCCGCCAAACAAAATCAGAACTTGCTCTGCTGCTTCTGCCAGGGCCTGCCTAGCCCTGTCTTCACGCACAGCGAGGGAAGCCCGGGTCTCTTCTTCTGTGCAGGGAGCCCGAGCGTAGCTGACTGCATCATCTTGCCCAGTGCCCCTCCACACTCCCACGCTGGGCAGGCGCTCTCGGTGGCTGGCTCCGTGCCCTGCCTCAGGCTAGACGAGACACACCCTGTGAACCCGGGGTGTCGACAAGGCTGCCCGAGGTCTCAGGTCCGGTAAGCACTGCCCCCGGCTTGCATCCACACGGGCAGAGGCGAGGTAACAACCCAAGGGCCTGTGCTGTCCTGGGGTCAGGAGGAGCTGTGGCTGTGCTGTGCTCAGGGTATGCGGCTTTCTGGGCCTGGGCCCGTCATCGAGCCAAACCCATCATCCCTCAACCAGCCTGATTCCCCTGGAGGCAGGAGGCCTCTGGCCCCCAGGGAGGAGAAGGAAGGAACCAGGAGGGCATGGGAGGGAGAAGAGCAGGCAGCATGTGGGAGCCAGGCAGAGAGAATACCCTTCATCCTGGACTGCTGGCCTTGCAGGTCGGTGGGAAGTCAGGGCAACTCGGAGCAGAGGCGCCCTAGTATCCAAGGGTTGCAGCCAGCACGCCAAGGAGCGGGCATGGCACCCGAGTCCTTTTGCCATTCCACAGACGGACTCTTGAACTAGGACTACACGTGGACTTGCGGGCCTGCAGCAGCCCGTGTGGAAGAACTGGCTCTGCCGAGCCTTGTGCAAGCAGGACAAACAGCAGGGTGGAGCTGGGGCAAGGGCCAGGGTGCACAGTGGAGAAGCGAGCAGAGGGGAGGGGGTCTCAGCAGGAGCAGAAGAAGCTCTACTCAAAGGACAGCAGGTCTGGGTGAGGGCCCTCCATGTCAAGGCTGGAGGTCCGTGCCCGAGGAGGCGGGCTGCTGTCCTCCAGAGGCTCAGCCAGGCTGAGTTTGAGGCCATTTCTCTCGATGAGGCCAGGGGAGGAGGCCCTGCGGCACTCAGTCACCTTCAGCTTCGGTTCGTCCTGGTTGTCCTTGTGGATTAGGTCAGGTACCGACAGGGAAACCTCTCCATTGGGCAGAGCCTCGCCCCTGTCCACCATTTCCATGATGGCCTCTGGCTGTGAAACATCTGCTGGGCTGGGCTGGGCAGTGGGAGGGGAGTCCTGGGGCTGCCCAGGTGACAGCTCTGTCCCATACTCCAGACTGCTTAGGACTGGCTGCGATGAAATCAGCATGTCCTGGGTGGTCTTCAGGGCCCGAGGGGTTCGCTTCCTGGTGGTAGGAGGCGGGGGATCCAGCCGAGGGAATGCTTCTTGCAGGGATGACCTATAAGGTCGGTGACATGAGCTGTCATGAGGCTGGCGAGACACCATGCTACACTTTCTACTCACCCACCCGGGAAGTGCTTTTCGCTCTGGGCCCTCGTTCTTGGTTTAGCGTGCGAGTCTCGGCAGTCTGAGCACAAGTGGCTTTGGGCCTGTCACATCCTCACTCGGTGTTCGCAACAGCACGAAGTGTTAACACTGGGACCACTGGTGAACCGCGTCCCGTCAGAACCTACCCAATAGCCCTGAAAAGTGCAGCACCACTTGGGGAGTGTAGGTGTCTAAAACGAGGCTGGACACAGGAGAGCTGCCAAAGCAGGCTCCCCTCTCCCCTGACCAGTGGGTTCTGCCAGACGCCGGCTTCTCCACTACCAACAGTCAGGGCAGCACTTCTCAGGTGTGGCTGGGTGCCAGAATCCCCCCGGGGAGCTTCTGGCAATACCTGGGTTTGAATCCAGCTCTGCCAATTACTAACTTTGTAACCTTAAGCTCCTCACGTTACCTCTCTGAACCTGCTTTACCTGCAAAATGGAAATAATATACTTCATCTCAGAAGGCTGTTTCAGGGTTAGGTAAAATAATGCAGCTGAAGCATAGCACGGTGCTAGGACATGATGGGCACGCCGTAAACTTCAGCCATGGTGGGAGCGTTGAAGCCGGCTCCCACAAACATGGCCCGATCCTTCAGCTGTTCTTTATGTGACAACCTCCGTCCCTACCCCAAGGCCATTCTCCCCTCTAGACACTAGTTTGTCGCAGGCCTCTTCCAGTGGGTCCAGACCCGTAAGGATGTCAGGGCGGGAGGGAGAGATGCACTCACCTTCCGTCATCCACGTCAGCCCCGCCGGCCAGCTGGGCCCCTGCAGTCTTGTTGACCTCCATCGTGCCCACGCTGCCCAGGCTCGAGGGCTCTTTTCTCCGCAGGAAGTCATTGACTTTGGCCCCCATGGCTTTGCCCAGGTTCTTGAGGTGCTGGCTGCTGCCCACCCAGAGTCCAGGCCCTCCGGGCTCCACAGACCCCAGGGCGGCAGAGCTGGGGGCCGCAGGCCTGGACACGTGGGGGAAGGAGCGGCTTGGCTGGAGCTTTGGAGTGAGGGCCGTGTTCAAGTTCTCAAACATGCTGTGGTCGACTACAAAGAGGGAAAGACAGAAAGCCGGTGAGGGGAGGGGAGGGGGGCCCTCGACCCCATCACTTTTGATCTTCTCCTTATACCACACCCACAACTTGTAACTTCATGAGGCTTTGGAAATAGTCAAGAGGGAGGCAGCAAAGACACTCTTGAACCTTCCGATCCAGTTGTTCTGATGGGATGTGGGACCAGAAATTCTAGTTTTGCCTCACCCGGGTTAATCAGTGATGAACTCTAGCCACAAAAAAGCTAACTTACCCCTTTAAACATGCCTCCTTGACTCATGGCTTAACCCCTTACCTTGGGGTCACCAGGCCCTTTGAAGTAAAGACAAACAAGGATGAAGCAATGAGATGTGACATTTTTACACTGCCGTGAGCACATGTGGATCTCTCTGACTCAGGCGCTGGGGTAGAAGCTGGTGGAGGGATGGCAAGTATGAGGCTTGGAGTTGGAAGCCCCCTGCTAAAAAGCCACGTGTAGCACGTTTTCTCCATGAAAAATGCTCACTTCTCTTGGGGGTGGAACTTGGGAGAATGGGACAGCTGCATGCAGAGAGATGCTAAGTGGTGCTCCAGAACCAGTTCACGCCAAGTGGACAGAGCACTTGGTGCCAAGGAAGCAGGAGGAAGCTGACAAACGCCAGCTCACTTAATCCTCACAAGCTAGTACGGTGGGGCATGCTAAGATTTCTCTTTACAGAGGAAGAAGACGGGGCTCAGAGTAATGAACTGCTGGGCCCGAGGTCATAGCCCAATTACTGGCACAGTGGGAACTGAACCCAGGTTCTCTCACCTAAAGCTCAGGGCTCTTGCCACTACTTCTCCTGCCTGGCAATGGAATAAATGCCTAAATATGCCTCGTGCACAGTCTGCCTCTCGGGGATCTCTGTTTGGCTGGAAAGATTAACTCAAAGGGCTGGGAGGAGACCCCCTGGGTTGTAAACACTTGCAGGGCAGAAGCCACGTCTCACTCATCTTTGTGTCTTTAACAGCTAGCCTGGGTGTGGCACACAGTAGGTGCTCAGTAAATATCCTGAAATGCCAAACCCATTTGCAGATAGAGAATCGTGGAGACCGAGACCACAGTAGCTCCGAGGTCTGTAGTTGGAATGGCTAGAGCTCAGGGCTCTAAGCCACGCTGTCCACACACTTGCAGAGGTAGCCTCTCCCCACCAGGAAATCCAGCTCAGGCCTCAGCGCAGCCAGACCCACCCTGGGGCCTTGGAAGCAGGCTTGAGGTTGCTGTCCTTACCAGCTACTCCAGATATTTTGTCGGTCTCAGAGGAGGAGAGTGATTTGGGCATAGGCTCTGCTCCTTGTCAATATCTCTGCGAAGTGCCTACTCCTGCCGAGCCTTCCTAAGAGTAACTGAGGTTAGGGTATACGTTTTCTTCCGTTGAACTTTTGCATAAAGCAATTCTCTGCCCTGCACTGCTGAGTCCTGGGCACTGGGGAGCATTTCTCTTTATTGTGGTTTTACGCAGAGATATCCCTTCTGAGCCAACTACTTCAATAAGCCACATGCTAAGGGTCTTCGGGCAGCAGGAGGAAGCTGTGGGAGGAGTGGAGATCTCCCCCTGTGATGCACCCCACAGTCTTCACCTCTGTAACTGCCCCTAACCCACGTGCAAGAAAAGCACCACTGCAGGGGACATGCTGGGAACCCGATTAGAGCACCCCTGGGACACGGGACACAGAGCTGACTGGTTCAGGCTGGCTGGGTTCCAGATGTAGACCCACCACACTAGGAGGAGATCCCGGCCCATCCCACGACAGGGGTATCAACTCTTGAGTCTTCTCCTGAGTATAAATCTTGCCATGTCATCCACTTTTGCATAATTTACCTATCCTGTCCCATATCCTTCTAATTTTTCTTTAATCGTGAACTCTGCAAACTAGCAGAGAAGCCTTTGGAAACTAAAGCATTTAATGATTTCCCCCCAAACCAGAAAGTATTGGGGCCACCATGAAACTAGAGCAAATGTTCAAGAGATATATGCCAGGGAAGAGGGCCAATCCCCACCACTTTCGGGCTCACATAGTTCTGTGGCTGTTTCCTTACTGGTTTAATGAGAGTCTTCAGAGCAGACACATTCACTTCTAAAAGTGTAAGTACCAAAAACACCTGGCAAAGTGACTTGTAAATTGTGAGCCCCTTTGATTATAATTATTGAAGAAACACATTCTAAGAAACATAAATAACTTTTGGGTTAAACACCGTTTTAGATTTCCTGTACTTCTTGTTTCTCTACCCTTCAGGATGTATACACTGAATTCTTAAGTAATTTAAAGATAGCTCATCATATACTCTCTTCATAATTCTCTTAAGTCTTCTGGTAAATACATCTTGTCTTTAATAATAAAATAAGTCCCTTGATGGGAAGAAGCATCTTAAGTGACATTTTTTGTCTATAATGCTCAGCATAGGGCCTTGCACGACAGTAGGCATTTAATAAATTCATTGCATTGACTTTTGATATGAATACTTAAAACTGACTGCATTATGGGTTAACATCGTAGAGAAGCTGTTCCCCAAGCCTTCTTCCATTTACAAAAGACACTCAAAACCCCCTCCTCCGGGAGCGGTCCACGGGGGCTCTTGAGGTCAGGCCGGGAAAAACTGCCCTTCTCTCCAAAGCAGGACTCTGGCTGGGGCTCCCTTCATCTTTACATCTGAGGGATGTGCAGCGAGCCCCTTTCCTGCTGGAGGCACTAATGACCCCACACTCTGTCAGGACGGGAGGCTTGGTGGTTCAGAAAATAATGGTGATGGCAGAAAGAAAGGTGACTGGATCCCAACCAGGTGGCCCTCCTAACAGCACCCCCCAGCATGCACATAGCCAAGCAGAGGGGAGCATCTGGGGCCAAAGTCATCCAAAAGAAAGACAGTATCTTACCTGTCCGAGAAAGGGGCTCGGAGAGCAGGCGGGAAACAAACGAGAGAGAGACACATTTTATGTAGTGACCGACCACTATGGGAGTGTCACCTCCCGTCTGGGTCACCAGCAACAGCCCACCAAGAGGATATAGCATGCAAGACAGGGGTCCTGCTATGAGGAGTGTAACAGACCTGGATGACCAGGTTCCCATATGCTTTTTAATAAACCAAAACAGAGCCGTATTTTAAAAATTCTACAAACAGGTGCTGAGGCAGCCTCCTGTATTTCCCCCAATATTCTGAGGCCCCTTTACATTAAGAATATCTGAAGTTCCTAGCTGGCAGTGGGAGGAATGCGATGGGCCAAGGCAACATGAAATTCTAAGTCTTCTGGATCCTGTGTGCGTCACTCATTTTTTTGCCGTCTTGTTTCCAACGTGTGAATCCCTAGATTTTAGACCGGAAAGATGTTCATTCATCCACTCCAACCGTCTAAATTAACAAGATGGGAAAAGCAGGTGGCAGAGAGGTCTGCCTAATACCGCACAGGGAGGTGATGGCAGAGCAGGGGTTAGAACTCACGTAGACTGACTCCCAGACCCACGATCCTTCTCTACACCATGACGGCCAAGAGAAACTGCCAATACCCTCAAAGTTGCCAAGGTACGTGGCGTCAAGTTACATCCTAACACGTTCTAACGTTCCAAACCAGGCTATGAAGGAGGTCCATGAGATCTCATTCTCCGCACTGTCCTGCAAATGTTTAAGTACCGTGAATAAACACGGGCAGGAAGACAACTCTGGAATCTCACAGGCACATGCTAGCTCACACTTGCTTCACACACTGCCAGGGGAGCCCACTGCTGACTATGGGCTGGGCCAGACCTTTCCCACCCAGCACAAACACACCCACCTTTAGATCTAAAGCCCTGTATGCATCTAGTCATGATGATCTAGAATGGGGCACCTTCAAGCTCATCTTTCAACCCTCTAGCTAGCAGGCTGGCCAGGTTGTTACATGACAGAAGGGAAGCAAAGAGAAGAGGCTACCTCGCCACTCTGAGTGCATAGCCTTACTACCAAATTGCTTATAATGAGCAAAACGGTGCTAAGCCATCCATTTATGGTTTAGTCATTTGCTAAAAACAGACAGCACCATTTAAAACAGTATTTGGTCCCTATTCTTAGGACGTACATATTGAAGTATTTAGGCACAAAGGGATATTATGTTTGTAATTTACCTTCAAATATCTCAGAAAAAAAAATGTATACACACGTAGAGGCAGAGAGGGACGGAGGGAATTGATAAGACAAATGGAGTAAAATGTTAACAATAGGAAAATCTAGATACAGGTTACGTGGATGTTCTCTGTTCAAATTTTATTTTTGCAGCTTTTTATAAGTTTGAAATTATTTCCAAAGAGAAATGTAAAAAAATATACCCCAAACCAAGAAAACAAACTAAGGCAAAACAACAAAAACATCTGGTGACAGAGGTTAGGCAGATGAAAAAAGCAAAGAGGTCATTAAGAGAGGACAGAGGATCCCAGAGCTGGGGGTGGTGACAGCAACGACATGGAAAAGGGACACTAAAGAACAGAGGGGGCGCACAGACAACATCGCTATCAGGTCTCTACTACATTCCTCCCTCTCTCTGGGTATCCCCAGTCAAGACAGGCCACGGAAGAATGACAAGTGAAAAACATCTTTAAAATGTTTTTAGCTTGCTTGCTACAGACCCCATCCATCTTTGAGAGGGATAACCTCGCTGGCGAGTAGAATCGTGTGGCCTTTCTGTGATGTCAGCTGAGCTCAGAATGTTTAGTGTCTGGACAACCCGACCAGCCCCCTGGAAGCAGGCGTGTGTGACCTCCATACACTTCAGTAGTCAGAATATGGAGAACTTCTCACTCCTCAGCATTTCTGGACCTCGAATCGCTTCCTCTGCTCTGAGCACTTTTCCTGATATCACGTCCTCACGTGCCACCAGCTTGCCAGGTAAACTCCCGTGCCACTAGGGCCACAACAATGTGGTTTTCTGAAGCTTGTAATTGAGTACTCTACCAGATCATGTTACAGGACCACGATTTAGTGAGAAAGTCAAATCACACGTGGGGAGAAAATAATTTTTCAAAATGTTGCCTACGTGGTAAGTGGTTCCCTGCTGTTTATTCATTTCTTGCAAGGGAAGGATGGGGGAAACATTTGTTATCAGGCTTTTCTCCCCCTCTGAATCTGCATGAACCCTCAAAGTGACAGTTTGTCTAAGTAAGGAGTATGTACTAGTTTCAGCCCTGTTTTGACAACCTGGAGAAGATCTAGACTTATCAATCCATCAGAAGGAACCTAAGGCAGGGGGCAACTGCTGAGCCTATCCTGGAATAAAGTTGAACGTGCTGAGGACTTGCTATTCAAAGCATGGTCCATGGACCTGCGACATCACCATCACCTGGGAGCTTGTCAGAAAAAGGCAGAATCTCAGGCCCTACCTCGGACCCGCTGAATCAGAATCTGCATTTTTCACAAGATCTCCAGGTGATCCCCATGCACATGAGAGTCTGAGAAGTGCTCTTCTGTGAAGTGGTTCTCCTAAGCATCCATTTGCCTATACACAGGACATTTGTATCCATCTGTTTCCCAAACTGAGCACAGCTACTGCTCTGCGATTTGAGGCAAGCCAGCTTCTTCATCCAAGTATTAGCAACCATCAGGCAGCCGGGGTCCACCTGAACACTCTCTGGCTGTGGGTGGGAGGCGTTTTAATCGGAGAAACGGGCTTCCCGTCCTCAAAGGGATCTTGTAACATAGCTCCGCGGTCCTCGACCAGACTCCCTCCTCTGGGCCCTCCAGGGACCCAAAGGCTGCAATGCAGAGTGAAAACACACACACACACACACACACACACTCTCTCTCTCTCTCTCTCTCTCCCCCCTCCCCCTCCCCCTCTCTCTCTCCCTCTCTCTCTCTCTCAGCTGCAGGAGGGTCAAGAGAGGGGAGGGCCAGGCAGAAAGCTGTCATCTGGTCCACATCTTATATTCTTCTTTGGAGAGGACCTTTCCAGGGTCGCAATGACACCAGCACCCCATCTGGAATTCCCCAGGAGGTCATCCAGAATAGCTCTGCCTATGTGGATGCCACAAAGGTCATTGTTTTGCTTCAGTTTTGCAGTGCCTTAAAGCACCAAGGTTGAACCTCTAGGTATGTCTCGGGGGGAGGGTTCCCAACAAGAGGACGCCCAACCTTGCTCAGCTCACCGGAGTGTTTCCTCTGTAACCCAGGCATTGCAAAGACCGTGTCTCCTACTGAGGCGTCCGGCCCAGCTCAGGCCCTGCTACCCCAGTACCAAAGCAGCGCTCTCCGGCATGGGGTGCATAACACAGTGCTCTCAGCAGGTGAGGCCTTCTCTGACTCAGGCGGGCACATGTGAGAAGCTGGGGGAACAGGGGCTGCTCCCCTAAGGGCAGGGTGCCTGTGTGTGGGATCGCTGTGTGCTGCCTTTCCCCACTGCAGTCTCCTGTCCGGTGCTTCCTTTAGCAGAGACCTGCAGGTCTGTAAAGTCCTCTGCTTCTCCTCTCCTGTCTCTCAGGCTGATGGAGAACAGCACTTTCTGCCTGACTGGGCTGTTGCAGGCAGACAGTGAGGCTGGAGAAATGGCCACAACCAGTGGTGGTAGAAAGAGGGGCTCTAGGAGGCCAGAGGTCTGGCTGCCTGCTGAGCCACCTGTGTCTATCCTCAGAGGAGGCAGAGGAAAGGTGTCTGCAGGGAGGGATGCACCTGACAAATGCCAAGGCTTAGTCATTGCAAGGGGAGTCTCTATACCTAGAGATCAAACTGCTTTTCTCTGGACAGCAGGAAGGAAGGCCTTAGCCTGCTCTCCCCACCCCATCCTCTGTCTGCTCTCAGAACTGCACTCAAGGAGGGGCAGAGGTAACTTGAGGTCCTGCCTGACTACCTGCTTTCTTGCCCTTCTGCTTCTCCACCCGGCCTCCAGCCACCCCAGGCCTCACTTCTCCCTGCCTGGCTCGAGGCTCAGACCCAGCCCTTTCCTTTGCAGGCTGCATCTTGGGGGACCCCCCAAACAGAGAGAAGCTGAGGAGGAATTGCACCATCTACCGGCCCTGGTTCTCCCCTTACAGCTACTTTGTATGCAAGGACAGAGAGAGCCACCTGGAGACCTACAGCTTCCCAGAGGTGCAGCGGGACGAGGGCAGGGGGGACAGCTGCCTCCCAGAGGACACGGCTGAGAGCATCTGCTCGTCCTCCTCCTCCCCAGAGAACACCTGCCTCCAAGAGGCCACCAAGAAATCCAGGCACGGCCTGGATTCCACAGACTACATCACATCCCAGGACATCCTAATGGCCTCCAAGTGGTACCCGGCCCAGCAGAACGGCTTCAAGTGTGCGGCCTGCTGCCGTATGTACCCGACGCTGCACTCCCTCAAGAGCCACATCAAGGGGGGCTACAAGGAGGGTTTCAGCTGCAAGGTGTACTACCGCAAGCTCAAAACCCTCTGGGGCAAGGAGCAGAAGGGCCGGCCGGGAGACAGGCTTTCCTCAGGCAGCTGCCAGGCCTTCAAGTAGGCCTGCTGGGTGGCGGCAGCTATCTTGTTAGCGGACAACGCTTTAGGTAAACAGGGGATGATGCCTATTTATGTCTCTACAGAGAGGCCAATAAACCAAAGTTAGTGACAGCCTTCTGTCAAGTCTGAGGTCACCCTGTACTACCTGTCCTTCTCAGTCCCTGGTCCCCATCCCACTCCCCTTCTGCTACCAGTTGCCTAGCAACACCAGGCCCATCTCCCTGCCTTTTTTTTTTTTGAAAGACAATACCCAAAGTTTGAGACTATCTTCTAAAATGGTGGTTTTCAAAGTGAGGTGCTCAGACCAGCATCCCCGGGGAATTTGTTAGAAATGAAATTCTCAGACCTGCAGAATCAGAAACTCTGGGGGGTGGGCCCCTCAGTCTGTGTTCTAATTGCTCTCTAGGTGATTCTGATGAGGCTCAAGTATGAGAACCACTGTTCTAAGACCCTGGCCCTCCTGTTGGTCCTTCTGTGATTGGTCCTTGCCCGGCACCGTGGGAGAACTCCCACTGAGGGAGAAGGGTTGAACGCCCTTTTCTGTCGGTTCCACCAGCAGAATCTCTGCACAGTTTGAAAGCTTCTTAGGTGTTAGATCTTCTGAGGGGTGGAACAGGGAGGACAACATGCCACACGCATAAGGCAGAAAAGAGGCAAATAGGGCTGGGGCCCATCCCACCACGTGTACCATGATCCTTCATTTGGAAGGGACATCTCTGGCTGAAGCAAAACAGATCACTTCTGGCCCAGGGGGGTATCTTTACATGGCTCTGTTGAGTCATGTCTAAAAAGCCCAGTAAACATGTGAAAACACTGCTTCTTAGTACCAAGAAATGTCCCAGCAGACAGCCCTGACCCTTATTCCATTTCTGAGCAAACCTCATAGCCAACTCTGACCCAGAAAAATGGATGAGCATCAAGGGTGCAGCAAGGACATCGGTTTTGCCCATTATGTGGTTACAGAAAAAAGAGCTTATGTTTGATGGTCTTATTTTTAGGCCTTATTTACCTGTCATTTCATCTCCCTAATGACTCAGTGGGCCCCTTCACTGCAAGGGGGCATTTCCTTTCTGGGACCCTGGCACCAACCCTCCCCTTGTGTCTGCTTCCCCACTGCTTGGCCAATGGGTTAGGGTGGAGGATCTCCCCTTACCCTTCCAGTGGTCACATACTTAAGTCTTCTGAAGCCCCACTTTATAGTTTGGCCGAGCTGCTTCTGCTTATCACTGTTCTGCTAAAATATCATTGGTGGGGGCTTCCCTGGTGGCGCAGTGGTTGAGGGTCCGCCTGCCGATGCAGGGGACGCGGGTTCGTGCCCCGGTCCGGGAAGATCCCACATGCCGTGGAGCGGCTGGGCCCGTGAGCTATGGCCGCTGAGCCTGTGCTTCCGGAGCCTGTGCTCCGCAACGGGAGAGGCCACAACAGTGAGAGGCCCGTGTACCGCAAAAAAAAAAAAAAAAAAATATCATTGGTGGTTCTTTTGTGAGAAACAGGCTGGTTCACACCCCCATCACACACCAGTCCCTTGCTGTGAGAGCACTCCCAGTCCTGCACCCAGTTCCCCACTCTTTCCCTCACCCTCCACCCACTAAGTCAGAGTCCCAGAGTCTACTTGATTTGCAGGTTCCAGCTGGCCTGGGAGCCAGGACATGCAGGGTCCCATCCACTCACTGAGGGGCAGGGTGGTCTTCAGGCAGCCCTGACATTATTCCATTGCTTCCAGGGCCCGGTTCCCGGAGGGAGCAGATGACTGACTCTGGCGAGTCTTTAGTCCTCACTCTGACCTCTTGCTTTCCTAAATGGAAAGGCCACCGGAGCCCCCGGAGGCTTCTCCTTACAGACGCTGCTGTGCACGTGTGCCCCCTTGATAGGGCTCCTGAGGGAGTACAAGGAGGGGGACACGGAATGGACTTGAGGAGACCGGTCGCAGTCTCAGCATGGTCTGTGGCAGGACCAGGTGCGGAATCACTCCTCATCTGGTCTCTCTCCCTCTGCCCAGCCCTCACTCCCTCCTCTAGGGTATCCACATCATGGGCACAGAGCACAGCTTAAAAAAAAAAAAAAAAAAAAAGGAGAGAGAGAGAGAGAGAAATCCACCCAAAGGCCAGGGACTGAGCCCAAGGGCCACAGCACATGCTAATCACGGCCTGGCAGGTGCGAGAATTTAGCGTTTTCTCCCTAAGGACAGGTACTTTCCACCTTTCACATCTAACGTAGGGTCATGAGGACCCCAGTAGCTTTCTCAGTACAGAGCTCTGAATAGTTTCCGCACAGTAGAAAATGCACACAGAGCACAACTGCACCGAGCAGAACAAACACGGCCCCCCCACCAGTTAATGAGGGGGTAAATGGTATTGTGTCCTGGGCCACTGCCAGGCATTCTGTTGGGTGCTTCTAAAAACCATCGCATCTGCTCTTCATTATAGCCTTATGTGGTGTGCTGTATTCCCATTTTACAGGTAAGAAAGTAAGGCTCAGTTCAGTTCACTCAGCCCGAAAAGGGCAGAGGATATGTGACCCTGGTTGATCTGACCCTCCAACTTTCCTTCAGGCCTGGCCTACCAAAGTATCAGGTTTAACGAAACCTCTGCCTTCAAAACGGCTCGCGTTCCAGTCAGGGGAGCCTGGTTTTCACGATGTGGGTTTTGCGAGAGCCTGCAGCTCCATATCTCTCTAACATCCCTCTCTGCCAGCATCCCTCCTGCCCTTTCATTTCTACTCCCTGCAGGAAAGCCCACATCTCAATGAGTCAGGACTCCTCTGCTGAGCTGTGTTTCAGCGACACCATAACCCTTCTAGGCAGGTGTGGGAAGAAGTCTGTTTGCCTCCAGTATGGACATTCCTGGAATGGGCCCATCCAGAAACCTACCAACTACATACTTCAGACATTTAGTCGGGGAGTCAGTGAAATTTTATAATCTTGATGATCTTAATTATATCTGAAAATATCTATGATGCACTTTTTCAAGCACTCAAAACTTGCTGCTGCCGCCAGTATAGTCCAGTGATGTCTGGAGTTTGAAAAGACCTGGGGTTTGGGAGAGTTCAAAATAAAAAACAAACAAACAAAAACGGGTATAGCCTAGGCATTACTGACATTTTGGGCCGGATAATTCTTTGTGGTGGGCCTGTTCTGTTCACTGTAGAATATTTAGCAACATCCCTGGCTTCCCACCACTATGTGTCAATAGCCTCCTTCCGAGTTGTGACAACCAAAAACGTCTCCAGACGTCACCGAACATCCATCCCTTGGGGGAGCGAAATCGCCCTTGGATAAGAACCGTTGGTACAGCCCGATCCTGCAAGGCTGGTCTGAATCAACTGCCCCTGAAGGCACCACCTTCCCCAGCTCCTTGAAGGCACACACGAGTTCTTTCTAAACACCACACACCCTTGGGAATGGTGCGTCACAGAGCTGATGCCACCGGGCTCGGGAAGTTGGGAGGCGGGTGAGGGAAGGAGCAGGTAGAATAGAAAAGGCAAGAAAAGACAATGGAAAAGCTTTTAGAAACAAGAAAGGTTTATTTAGCAAAAGCCACTAGACTAGTGACAACATCCAGGGAGTAAGTGCACTTAACATGAACAGAATCTTTTCCCAGAGAGTTGATCCAACAGAGTTAATGCCACACAGTTTTAGGAAGTAGAGCGTTCAGGGGGAGGGGGCAGAGTGGGAGGAAGCAGTCAGGCAAAGAGAAAATAAAAGGAACACAACCCCTATATGAGAGTTGAGAGAAGTGAGGCTATGAAGAGGCTTTATAGACAGCATTGGTATAAGCAGGAATATGATTTTCAGTCCCAATATACAGTCCATCCTGTGCAGAGAAGTTCTTTCCTGGCTCCGCAACTGTGGGAGCCTTGTGTACCCGAGAGTCTGCTGGCACCCAGGAAAGGCTGGGGCAGGTACAGTAAGGGAGGCGCCCCTGGTGTCCACTTGTCCTCCATACAGGGCAGAGTAGAAGGATGAAAAAGAGGGGGGCAGGAGTTGAGTTAGCAGAGCAAGAAGCAAGGAGAGAGGAGGACAGGGTGACATCGCTCGGAGATCAGGTCTGCAACATTCCCTTTCCTTCCCAGTGGCTGGTGACCCTTCAAGGCCCCTAGATCTGTCCTTTGTCTCCTTCACCTCCAACACACCTAGTGTGCGCTGGTGTGGGATGCCAACACACAAACCAGTGCTCCAGGGAGGGCCTGAACTGGGGAAAGAATGGGGCCGAGGTGGGTGGAAACCACTGCGGGGCACCCCGAGGGCAAGGGTCTTAAATGGGTCCCAAGTCAGCGGTACATAGAACTAGTCTCTCCAATTCTTCAACCGCTCCACCGTCTCCTTTCTTCCTTCCCTTGGCAAGGTTTTCAAGACCCTTTTAGAAACTATCCCCCCCACCCACTCTTCTCCCCATCCCAAAGAAGCCTTCTCCTACCACATTCCACACACCTAATCCACTGGCCTCTGGCTTTGTCCTCAGCCCCTGCTTGCAGGCAGTGGGCCTGAAGAAGCCAGACCTTCCACTCCCCTGAACACCCCAAATTCTAATGGGCTAAGAGGTCCCACACTCAAGGAAGCCCGGGTAGGATTTTGTAAGCTAGCTAGAGAGGCTCAGCCAAACCGGACTCCTAACCTCTCTCCTTTGAGTTCATGGTTCCTCCTTCCCTTGTGTACCTGGACCTACTTCCAATGATTAATTAGAAAGTATAACAAAAACAGGACCACCTCTCTCCAACCAAATGCACATTAGAAAAAGAACGCAAATCTACTGTTGATTCAAACACCCTGGAGATTCCCATTCTCTTCTCTCTGGTCACTTCTCACAAGCCTATGCACACGTATACACCTTCCCTCACACGTGTGTGTCAATGCCAGCACACGTGTACACACATGCACACACACACGCACCCGTCCCATTCCGCGGACACCCTCGTGCACCAAGGAAGCCTAACACAAAGCTACATTTATTTCCTTAATTTGGACTTTCTGGTCTAGAAGAAATCCAACTGTAGCTCTAAGAAAAGACCTGCACTTTCATTTCTATATTTTATAAAGCCAAGTTAGGCTTGAAGAACTCAATTTTGCAGCCAACTGATCCCCAAATAATACTGCAGTCTAGGTCTGTGGTTTGCTGTCCAAGATAAAGACTTATTTCCCCAACGCTTGGCACTACCATGTCTCAGCTCTCTTCAGGCACCTTTAAATCTGTTAACAGCCATTTAGGGCCTCATTGGAACCAAGGACAAGTAAGCTAGCCTTCCCTGCCCCAATCAGCTCACTGTACCAGGTGGTAATCTCTAGGCCTAGATGGTAAAAGAGAATTGCACCTGGCACTTTTTACAGGTGTGCTCGAGGCATGCATCCACAGGGAGACAGGTCAAGGGCAAAGTGACTATCGTGTCTGACTTAAGTGGCAGTGATTCTGAAGAGTGGACTTGAGTGGTCTCAGCTACCAGTCTCTGTTTGCTTTTTTTTTTTTGATCACTACTGTGCAGTGGAAGGGACAGGTTGAGAGGTAAGGCTGGGGGCTCCGGGTCTCTGAGGCTTTTATAGAGGCAAGAGTGCTACAAAGGCTTCAGCTGGCACAGCCCCTGAGGCAGGACACAGGGGAGAGAGGGCAGCTTTCCAGCCTCCATGTGGCTGAGCTGGACTTGCAGGCAGGCGGTGGGCAGGGCATCCACACTGAGGAGTCAGACCTAACTGATCTGGGGCAGGCAAGAGGTTGTCCTCCCCACGGGCTTTCACGGCAAGCGCCTGAATGACAGTAAACTCCCAGTCTCCCTCAGGAGCAACACCTGAAGCCCACCTAGAGAAAGTGATTGGATCCAATTCATCTGAAAGCTTATCCCCGCAATGTGACACATCCCGATTCCACGTTCACACTGAAAGGACTGTCCTGTCTTTCGGCCTAGAGCGTTCGACCTCTACAATCTTTGCAAGGGCCTAGAGAAGGAATTCCTCCCACGAAGGTCGGGGAGAGTTAGGCAACTGGTAGCATCCTGATATCCAAACACAAAGTACCTGAGAAGGTACCGATGGCTTCCCTTCATAGTCGGGACCACAGAAGTAGGGGGGGCGGCGAGGGGGCATCACACGACAGAGCAGGGGAGCCTGATGATGCAGCGGGCAGGGAGCAGGTCCTTCAGCAGCCTGATGGTCCTCAAGAGGGACCCTCTCCCAAAGCTATGGGCTCTGAGAGGCCCCTTGCCCAACCCCCACCCACCCAGTAGTCGCAAGCAGGAGGCAGGACCTGATTCACTTCTGGGAATCCAATGTCTTCCCCACTTGACCCTCCAAAGCAAAACCCTAATCCTTTTCTGAAACCGTAAACGCCTCGGGGCCCCTGGGTATCCTTCAGCAGTGCGCATTCGCCGGCAGCCCCTACCGGGGCAGCAGCCAGACTTGGCCCCTCCACACCTCGGCCACGGCCTCCGCCTGCTAGCACCACAGCACCTACACGGCGATCTCATCGTCCAGGCTGTCGCCCAGCTCCTGCCTCTGCAGGACGTTCCGCAGGCGGGGCAGCTCCTCCTGGGACCACGAGTCGCGTTCCTCGCTCTCGTCCGTGTTGGATTCGTACTCCGAGGCGATGCCTGACTCTCGGAACTTGATGAGCTCCAAGCTGCCCAGCAGCGGCTCACCCTGAGCAGGGGGCGGGGTGTCCTCGGGCGGGAGAAAGCGGAAGCACTCCAGCTTCACCAAGCAGTCGCGCCTACCTAAGGGGCTGCCCACCGGGTGGGCGAAGTCGGCCAAGCCCGCGCCCAGGGGCGGCGAGTGCAGGTCCTCTGGCTTCGGGGTCGTGGGGTCACAGAGCACGGGAAGAGCTCCAGAGCGGAAGGTGATCTCCAGCAAGCTATCCTGGGAGCCCACTGGAGGTGGGGGAGAAGAGGGGGAGGGGGCGACATTAGCAAGCTGCTTGGTCTGGAAGCCACCGTTGGCCCACCCAGGTCCCTGGCCAGTTGAGCGAACCCTCACAGGGGCTCTTCAGCCCTTCCTTCCACCCCACACGGCACAGACACGCCAGGCTGAAGGGGACGAGCTCAGGGGAGGTGGTAAAGGCAGGGCAACGATAAGCACATGATCAGCTGGTGAGGTCCGTGGACGCTTTGAATGGGGTGTGTGGTAGGAAGAAGGAACCAACTGAAGAACTACCTTAAAAGCATGTAGTAACACTTAATGCAACCTTGTAAACTGGCATTAATTAGAAATACAACAGGGCCTTGATAAACAAAAATAAAAATCCAGAGAGGCTTTCAGAGCGGTGAAGTACAGCGGTTCCCAACCCGTAACTTTGGGCCACTTTAAAAACACAGTTATCAGCCCTGCCCCAGATCTACCAATGCAGAATCTCTGTGGGTTGGATCTGGGAATATCCATTTTTTAAAAAGCTCACGGGATCGTTTGGGAGAACTACTGGTATAACAGGGAAAGCATTAGACCTGGGTCTGAATCTGGGCTCCACGCTTTGCTAGGCCTGAAACTGTGGGCTGGTTACTTAACCTCTCTGAGTCCGTTTCCTCATCTGTAAAATGGGCACAGCACCACCTACCACTATAGGGATTAAATGAGATTATGTATACGATCAATGGATATTGGTCCACAGCCGGTGCACACTTAGAGCAGCAGACAACCCAGGGACAAGCTCAGGAGGAAGGGGTGGAGACACGCTGTCTTCTAGTACTTCTCAGTGCAGCCTGGGGGTGGCTGCGAGTGGAGGCAGGCATCTCAGGCTGGGAGCCAGGCAACCTCTGCCACTAATCAGCAGAGCTAGCTGGCCACAGTTTACTCCTCTGCCTTATCCATTAAACAGACGGACTGCTGCCAGCCTTTTCTATGCTGCCGAGTTGTCAAATAGTGCGGGGAGAGTAAACTACTAAACGGTTCGATGTCTCCTGCAGAGCTCACAGAGACCACGATTCACGATAGGTGCTCAGCGTGTTTCGACTGGAAAGGCCCCCTGAGAAAGAAACGGGCAGCCCTAGCTTACGTGTAAAGAGCCCGGGCCCCCATCGAGGAGAGGCTGGGTGAACATGCGGTCGTGACTCCCGGGGACTTTCAAGGTCAAGTCTGGGCACTGGGCTAGAAGGCAGCCAAGCCCCTCTCTGGCCCTGCCTTTTTATAACTCCATGAAATGTACGAATGGGACACACAGAGCTGCCTTTGTTTTCTGCTGGGATACCAGGTCAGGTCAGGGGTCCAATAAAGCACCCCCAGAAAGCTTTAGGGAAGAGAACATGTGGTTCCAGAGCTTCCCCACGGAGGTGAGGCTGGGCAGGGCCCCGGCTTACTGGCGTTCTGTCCCGACAGCTTCAGCTCCAGCTCCTGCACCTGCTTCACCAGCAGAGAGATGTGCTGAAGCATGTCCTTGTTCTGCAGCAGGAGCTGGTGCACGCGAGCCTGGGCCTCCAGCCGCGCCGCAGCCTCAGCAGCCAGCTGGTCCTTCAGCAAGTGAACCTGCAGGGGAGGAGCAGGCAGAGGAGACAGCGAGAAGACAGGACAGAGAGAAGGGAGGCACGTGAATGCAAACGTGAGTCACTGGTGGACGGCCAGGACCAGAGACACCTTCCACGTTCAATTCGAGACAAAGAAGCCCTGCCCCGGGCAAAATGGGCACCCGGGCTTGCAATTCAGAGGAGAAGCCAAAAGAAGCTGCTCGCTGGATCTCTCTCTGTCCTGAGTGAGGGCCACGATGTGTCACTCATGTACGACTCAGAGCCCCACGACTCAGAGCCCCACACCACGAGCAAAAGGTAGGAAAGAGTTGGGCCCCAGACCCTGCCCCCTGCTCCATCCCTGTCGGAACTCCTTTGACAGCTAACGTATTACTGCTGTGTTGAGGCAGGTACGTTTTTCTTCTCTTTTAAAAAACGAAACCAAAAACTGATATACTGACCCACTAGCTAAGAACAGTGTCACAGTAAACCCCCTGCAATCATCCCTCTTCCCTTCCTCGCATCCAAATACCGTGAGAAATAGGAAGCCCTACACATGCCCTTTCTAAGTCAGTGAAATGGCTGTCATGGTCTGTGTTTCCACATCTGTGGGTGAGTGTCAGCTTCCTTCCCTGACCTTCCATTCCCTTTTTGTTTCTCAGGGCACCTGGAAGCATGCTTCATACCTGGCAAATGTCAAACGTTTGCTGACTGACTCATAACAGGGCCTCATCCAGCAACCCCGGCAGGGCTGAGGTAAACAGCTTTACAGAGACGCCCTCTATGAGAAGAGGGGGACCCTCATCAACTCTCGCCTTCTCATGGTAGAGCACCTGGCAATGGCATACCCCGAATGCTCAGGGCCCAGTAGGGTCTGCTCTTCGTGCACAATCTGGGTGTGGGGATACAATTCAGTGGGAGGAGAGGTGGGGTGATTCTGTCAGGACCCTGGTTTGAAGAAACTGAGTCACGAGATGATGACAGTGTTTACACATATGTGATTTTTCTGCTAAGAAGTGGATAAAGGGTTCTCGAGGAGGGTTTCTGAAGGTCCCTGAATAAGCACAGCTGATGAATTTGGTGGCCTGGATCAAGGCATGTGGGAGAGAGCGTTTTCTTGAACCGAAAACATGGTATGGATAAAGACACAGAGTCAGGGTGAGCAGGGTGGGAGAGCCGCAACCAGGAGCGGAGGAGAGAGAAGGAAGGAACTGGAAAAGCCAATTCTCTGGCTCAGACAACAAATGCTCTGGATTGCTGAAGAGTAATCCGCTCCAAAGAGATTCACGTTCTATCAGGGAGTAAAAGACCATGTCCGCCCCACCGTCTGGCCAAGCCTGACCCAGGGTCCTGCCAGCCCTCCCAGCAGCCAGCACTCGGAGACCATACTCTTGGATGCAGCGGCTGCTTCTCCCGCTGCCCGGATTTAAGGACCTGATCCTGCAGTTGGCTCTGCCTCTAAGTGGGGCCACTAACGAGATTAGTTGCCACTTTCCATTAGTGGCTCCCAAGGTGAGGCCGATCTTTCCCTCGGTGGTTGGGTGGGGGGGGGGGGGGGGGCGGATGCCTAAGGAATCTAAAGTAAATCTGTTCTCCACCAGGTGCTGCTAAGGACAGAACTGATACTTTGGTCCAGAAATCAGCCTCATCTGTTGCCTCAGATAATCTAAAGAGAGATCTAGAGAAGGGTGAGAACAGAGAAAAAAGAGTGGCAATAATATTTCGATCTGGATATCAGATGGTGGATGGCTATTAAGCCTCTATCTTCCCCGGAAACTGAGGCATGGAGGTAGTTCACCCGAGAGTCCCTCAGATCCTGTTGCTTCTGAGAAACAGGACAGTTGCTGTGGGAAGCCCACCCCCCAGAAGGGCCCCCAGAGGAAAGGCCAACCTTAACCTTCTATCTGCAAGTAATGTAACTTATTCCAACTAAGAGTATCATTGAAAGGAATATACTGAGCAGACAGAATTGCTAATTATCCATTTTCTATTTTCTTTGGAACAAAACCGAGACATTAGGCATAAATGTGGAACAAAACTTTCAATGCATGTAAACAGAAAACGTGGAGAATCCTGCCTACCGCTAACTGGCATCTCTGGAGGGTTCCCTGCACACACTTGCTACAGACTCGGGTGCCTGAACCCCACATCTGAACATCCCAACGGAAGCTGGAACACTTGAGTCTGTTGGTTACTCCCTACGCAACTGCAGGTAATTCACTTCTACTTGGACCTCCCTTTCTCCATCTTTCAACTGAGAGGGTTGGCTAGAGGCTCGGACAGTCTGTGATCTCACATCCAGATGTATGGAGTGGTCAGTACCAGGGGCCATTCACTAAAGGCTCACTGAAGAACATCTCTAGATTTCCGCTGGGAAGTCAGAGAATTAGGACTGGGAACAAAAGAGGAATTCCCTCCTGCAGAAGCCAGGGGAAAACAAATTGGAAGTTTCTTTTGCAGGTAACCATTCTAGTGGTGGGGGTACAGTACATCAAATGCTTTCATCACAAATCCACTGGCACTCAGCACCATGAAAAATGCCGTGTTTGAGTCCTCCTCGTGCCAGACTAAATAAGAACTTTAGCTTTGCAAACGTCGTTATGACATTTCGGGCATTTTCAAACCCTGGGAATGAGAAAGTACACGCTGCTGCTGCTGCCTAAACCCCAGCGCTAACGAGCCCTTCTGCTCCTGCAGCCGCCAAAAGTGGCAGCAGGCATAAGGCTCCGACCTGTCGCTGCACCAGTCTGCACACCACAGGAGAACCCAGACCAGGCCAAGCTGGGACAAAACAGCCAAGACTTCCTTTACATGTGAGGCAATTTAATGTAGGCCATATCAATTTCTGGAAAGGCAGGAGTTAGCCTGGCCTTTCCAGAGCTGTGTGGTCTTTGGCAATGACTTATCCTGGTCACGATCTAAGTCCGCGGGAGGGCCACGCCTGGAGGGCGGTGTCCGGTTCTGCATTCCTGCCACAGCACTCCAAGCGTAAGTTCGACCCTGTGCCCTCCAGCTGGGGTGCCACTTCCCAAAACTCAGATACCCACCCTCAACCCACCCAGCAACACCAGACCACTGCCCACTGGCTCTCCAGCCTACTTGCCTGGACTCCAGCTCCTCCGCGAGAAGTGGGGGCAGGCCCAGGCTGAAGTTAGGGAGCGGCAGGCACATGGAAATGGCAGTGAGGAGAACCAGAGCGATTTGCCCACACACACACCGGACACACAAGCGGAGGCAGGCAGCGCTGTCTCAGCATGCACAAGGCAGGGGACCTGGGCAGTGCACCCAGGGCGCTGGGGACTGGGGGAAGCCACGAGGCCAGATGCTAAAACTAGGGCCTCGGCGGGGTGTGGAGGGTTTTTAGCGCTGTTCCTCTAACTACGGCATACACAATTGCAAAGCACAGGTAACCAACCACTTGTCTCAGAACAAGTGCAAGTGGCACAGGTAGAGGAGAAATCTTTAAATAGCAACACTGAGCTGCGGTGTAACATTTTCCCCATGAGCTAGGCCAGGAACTGGCAAACTGTGAAGGAGCCTGGCCTACTTAACTGTTGCCAGTCAGCCACAGCGCCTGGATCAATTCTGGAGCTGTGTGGGCCCAGCCCGTGGCCATGCGGGCGCCAGCTACATCCCAGCTTTGGTTCAAGGCTTGGCTATACTCTCGCTCGCACCCTTGAACTTCTGGTCCATCTAAAAGCAGGAAGCTAGTGCAGCCAGGCAAGCCTCATGCTGGGTTAGGGAAAGTGGTCCAAAGGGCTTGGGGTTCACTATTTACACACTGATATCTAATCTAGAAATGCTTTTAAGAGGCAGCTGAGCGAAACCTTTGCCTGGATACCTTTAAGGCCAGGACAGGCCCTTTCTAGGCCAGCTCTGAACCAATTTAGGGAGAGGCTGGGAGAGATCTTGAGGTCTCAGGCCAAATCAGAATGCTGTGAAGGAGATCTAAGCCTAGCCCCATTGATAACAGTAGAACCAGACTGGCCTGTGAGAATAAATGGGGGAGAGGGGCATAAATCATGCAACAAGGGACCCCCAAGAGTGCACCTGTTTGCAAGAAACTATCTTTATCCTTAGCTCTTCTTGGGAGCCACATAGGAGGACTTGGATGCCCCAGAGCAAAGGAAAATACGTTCCCACTGAAGTGCTGAGATCACAGTATTACCCATTGGAATTCTGAGGACTGCTGGTAGTTTAACGAAGAAAGAAACCTTGCAGTTTGATGGCAGTAGAGTCTGACAGAACAAGTAAAAACTGACCTCATACTGGACACTGTGCAGAGAAACCAAGTATGCCAGATTTGATATGTTTTAAATGCATGAAAGATGTCAAGAAGACCTATCTATTAGTCCACCTATGAATCTTATATCGTTTATACCCAAAGATATGGATACTAATAAAAAGCCCTTGGATCAAATGCTACAAAGAGAGTGGGAGAGGAACACGCAGAGAAGCCTGTCGCTGAAGGCTGGTTTAGGACTGAATCGGTCCGGAGGACAGGGGAGCTGAAAGCCAGTTGAGAGGTTACAATAATACGGCTGCTTCATTCCCGGGCAGCAAAGGAAGGGGCAAACTGAAGAGACTGCTTATGAGGAAGGGAGAGAAGGGCAGAGGAATCTGCTCCAGAAGCTCTCTGAAGACCTCAAGGTGCTGTCTGACCTGAAGATGTTAGAAGTCTACGTCCCTACCCCAAGTCATTTCATCCATGTGGGATACGGATGCACTCTGGTGGCCTTTCAATCATGTCACTGCCTGAACTGAGACTCAACCAGGACACCACCAACTATAATCAACAGATTCCAAGTGCAGGAGAGGCTGAGGGTGTCCAGCCTGTGGAAGTAGCTGGAACCAAGAGAGGCTCATCAAGTAAACTGCAAGCACCGTGCTCTTCCCCTCTCCTAGCTTCACTGTCTTCAAGGACAGAGGCAATTAAAATAGGGCCAGGGCAGTGACGCCTGATTGAGACAGATGCTTGATTCTGGGCCAGAGAACCACTCTTAGACTTTCATCCTGACTGTGGGAGACTTACAGGTCTTGTGGCTTCGCTGAGTACGTTAACTGCCACAGCACTCTTCTTGTGCAGACTGTACATGTGCAAACAGTTTCTCTTTAGTATTAAGCAGTGAGTTCACATTCAAATGCCTCTCCGATAATATTCACCATGAATACGCATCAAGCCCGTTCTTAGATAAATAATAATTACTCGGCAACTGATATGCTGAAGGAGAAAAGTATCATGGCTGGAGGATGGATTTATATTTAATGGGAAACTTTGGAAATGACATGAGTTGCTGAACGGCCCCGTGCTGTAGCATGCCGGCTTTCTGCTCTTGTCAGCCATCACACCTGGGAGGAGGGGATTCTCGGGACAGCCACTCCGTTAGTAACTAGAGGAGATGAACTGTGTTATCTGACGAAAGGCGATGATTTTTCCCCCCAATATAAGAAGCCATTAATGACATTCCTCCTCTTTGTTGCTGTTTTGGGAACACCTGCGAATCCTCCTAGAATTAGCACACATCCTTTTGGGTTCATGGTCTGGATTTTTAAAAAGGTTCAAATCCCTTGGAAGCAGTGCCCTACTGATTTTCCTCTCTTGAAACCTGGCTGCAAAAGGCACCCATGAGGCTGGGCCTCAGGCCCAGGTCAGGGTGAGACTGTTACAAAGAAGGTCTTTTCAAGACCCAAGTCATTGCATCGTTCTGGGTAGGCTGCTGGATGCTTCCTCAAGGGGTATGTGTTGGAAAGGACGGCTCCGCCTGGGTGATTCACTCCACCCAAGGGTCACGAGACGAGTAAGGAGAAGAAACGATGAGGATCGATAAGAGCTCCCTAGAGAAGTCTTCGTGTTCTCATTCAAGAACGCAGAAGGCCAGCCTGGTCGACCAGATGTAGAATGTCGATGCATAGAGCTGCCTTTCCCGATCTCTCACCAACTCTCCAAAGCCTGAAGACCCCACCTTCCTCCTCACTGTCTGCATCTACCCACCCAGGTCCTCACCCTGTCTGACTCCTACCACAGAATTCAGCCTGTAAACGGTACAAATGATTGTGTCTTCACTATTCCCCGACTGCCCATAGAGAAGATGAAGCTCGGACTCACAAGTTCCAAGGAAGATGTGGACTCTACCGTGCCCTGTACAGAAAGCAAGCGAAAGGCATCCCTGCTAAAAGCAGCAGGGAAATCAGCTCACCCCTCCTTTCTAAAGCAGCAGCAGCGCAACACGTCTTCAGGGCTCCAACAGCACTTGGCTCCTGAAATCTAAGCCAACTCTTCTCATTATGGCTCAAATACTACGCCTAAGTTCCTGTAAGTTAAATCCCAATATAATGAACTCCAGGCCAGTATGGTATCAAATTCTGCTTGGAGAAATCTTTAAAAAAAAAAAAAATCCTTCCTGGAATGCGTAGATGACTAACAGAGGCATGGAAATCCCTATGGACAAGGTTTCCAGGGTGGTAGCTTCTGCAAGGGTGTTTGGGACAAATTCATACTTTAAACTCTTTTAAGAGTGGTATCACAAAGTCACATCTGTCCTGACTCCAGAGGCGTCCCTTCCAACCCCAAACACCAGCAAATGAAGGTAGGAAAGGAAGGGTGAAATTATGTGCATCTTGTTCCTTAGTAAGTTCAAACCATTATCCAACAACATCCAGCCAAGCCAGCCAAGCCCAACTCAGAGCGGGGGTACACGGGAAGCCAAAACACTTCTTCCCATTTCTACCGCGTCCCCCATCTCTCCCCTCCCTGCCGCCCTCATTCCTCAACAAGCAACGACCCAACAGCGGGAGCCATCCCTCACAGCTCGCTAGGTTGTAAACCTGCCCTGTGCCCCTTGCTAAGGAAGGCGCGTCAAGCCCATGAGAGTGGAGCCTGCGAAGTAGGGAGGAGGCTGAGGAGAACCTGGGCCACAGCCACTTGTGTCTGTTGCTGCTGCTGCTGGAGGAGCTGCTGGAGGAGCTGCATCTGGTGCTGGGTGGACAGCGGTGTGCCCGCGCCCAAGCCCGGGGGCTTCGAGGAAGAAGTGGGAAGAAGCATCCTGGGCGAGGCTGTCAGCATGGGCTCCTGGGGGCGGGCTGAGACCTGGCGGAGAAGAGGAGACACGGCATGACCCTGGGTAGGCGCCACCTTTAGGGGCCTCACTCTGCCTTTAATACATACAGCATGTAGGAGGGTGGGGTGAAATGGCCCGCTTTTAACCAAGAGCTGGAAATGCTACGTCCTTTTTTTTTTTTGGCTGCATTGGGTCTTCACTGCCGTGCGTGGGCTTTCTCTAGTTGCGGGACTACTCTTCATTGTGCGGGCTTCTCATTGCAGTGGCCTCCCTTCCAGAGCACGGGCTCTAGGCACGTGGGCTTCAGTAGTTGTGGCACACAGACTCAGTAGTTGTGGCTCTCAGGCTCTAGAGCGCAGGCTTACTGTTGTGGCGCACGGGCTTAGCTGCTCCGCGGCATGTGGGATCCTCCCGGACCAGGGCTGGAACCTGCGTCCCCTGCATTGGCAGGCGGATTCCTAACCACTGCGCCACCCGGGAAGCCGCAATGCTACGTCTTCAGTGGAAATGTGGACAGACTCCCACAGAGGAGATGATGATCTGATGGCCTGGGCTGGGACCACAGAATCAGAAAACCCTATCTGGACACCTGATGCCATGTGATGGGAGACCAGGCAGCTGAGATCATCCTATCACTTGCCCATAGCTTCCAACTATACCATGTTGTTGAGTCACTTGAGGTTCTGGACTTAGAGGGATCTGTCTCTATGAAAGACAGCTACCTACCACCCCACTACGGGGCGGCTTCTACCTTTACTTTGTTGTGTTCTTAGGGCTCCCTCTTCCAGGCTCTGCAGGGTTCTCCTGGGCTGGCCACAAGTGAGGGAGGCGCTCCAGCCCAGCACGGCCTCCTCTCACAGTGAGAGCCACCAGGGAAGCAAGTCGGGACACAGATAGTGGTCTGGAGAGATCCTCTCTCTGAAAGGGGAAAGCAGTTTCTATTCCCTTCCCTCCTGTCTCCCTCCTGGTAGTTGGACACTTTCATTAAGACGGTTTCTGTGAGCCAGAGGATTCAAGCACAGGGTTGAATTTGATTTCTGGCAGCTCTGCTGCTGGTCCTTTTTCAGATGTGCAAGAGGAAGCACCCAGTGACAGAGGGCTTTTGCCACTTGCAGAGTACAAACTGGGCACCAAAGAAGACATCAGGCAGACAATCTGGAACAATATTGCCCTTCAAACTAGATAGGTTTCTCCTTCTGATGAACTAGCCTAATGACTTCCACTTCAGAAAAGGCATTGCAATGGTGAGGAAAGAGAGGCACTCCTGATACAGGGAACTGGCAGGGAATCTACAGGAAGGGGAATTTGTCAGTATTTTCCTCCTGTTGGCAGGGGTGAGGGGGGTGCAGGGGGGGGGGGTTGTTTTGTCTTCGGGTTGGAGGTTCTTAGTTTCTTAACCTGGATCCTATCAGGGACTCCTTGAGGGCATCCATCATCTCACCCCTACGATACGAGGTTGAAATTGATGATGCCTGAGGTGGTCTGCCAGTTTCTAACCTCCAAGGGACCAATCTCCAGCCTCCCCAGGAGCATCAAAGGCACACAACCGCTAGCGGCAGGCAGAGGCAGCCCTAACTCACTCTGCTCCTTCAGCTAAGCCCCCGGGGATCACGTCACATGGTGCAAGGATTAGCCATGCACAGGTATTGTGCAGCGACAAGGTGCCATTAAAGGTGGGGCTTCCACTGAGAAGAAGGGGACCCAGGGCTGATGGGACCCTGGAGGGTGGCACGCATCAGCAATGAGCTCTGTGGCATCCTGGCACGCAGCAGTGTCTAGCATCAACACGCGGGGAGTGAATCTCTAGAAGTTAGGCCCCTCTGAAAGGAAGTAAAACATGCTCTGGAACCACCACGGTGCTGGGGAGCGCCTCACTCTAAAGGTGACCCGGCAGGCGCTAAGAGGTGACTGACAGTGGCTGAGGCTGTGACACAAACTGCTCTGGGAGGTGATATGCGTGCAGACCACCTGGGTGGGCCACCTCCGGCTTACCTTGGAGTCTGTATGGGAGCCTCCTTCCTTCTCTACCGCGTCGAGGTCAGTCACACCTCGGCTGAACTCCAGGGCATCATTCCCTGGGAGCGGGGCCTCAACTGCATCGATGTCCGTCTCCTCTGCGGTGGCCGTGGAGGCCCTCTCGGCTCCGGTGAGCTGGCGGCCTACAGGGACAACAGAGAGGGTAGGGAAGGGGTACAGTCACACTAAGAAGAACGTCCTACTTTCCCAACACTTTAGTTTTCAGCTGTGTCACGACTAGGGACGCCACTGGCTTTGTAACGTTTTCACATATCTTTTCACTCAGTCTGTTAAATTTCCAATCCAATAAGATGTTCTCATTTTAATATCCTTTTAAAGTCCAGAAACAAAGACACCATTTCCTCAAGTCTGCACATGACTGCTTTGCCATGCTCCTAACGGGCTGTCAGATAAGGGGTAAATCACCTCACCCCCTGGGCCCCAGTTCCTTCAACTATACAGTGGAGGCTGAGTTAGGTGGGTGGGAGGGTTGCAGGCCTGAAAAATAAGGGCAAGGAGATCCGAGGCCCCATCCCACACAGTACATCAGTCTCCCATCCTCAGAGCCTGCCTCTGACCATCCCCCAGGAGCAGAAGCTAGGGAAGGGCCCTGGAGAAGGCGGCAGTGGCAGAGGAGAGACAGGTGGCTGGTTTTCATGCCTTGTCTTGTCTATTTCCCACTTGCCCCTTCCTACCGAAGACAGTGACCATGTCTTTGATCACACGCTCAGCACGTGTACGAAATTCCTACTGTTTCTTATTTTTCTTCATTCCCTGTTCCTCTCTCTTTCCTGGGCTCTATAAAAACACCTGGCAATTCTCAGGCATTTCCCAGGAAACATTTTTTTTTTCTCTACATTTGGGATTAGGTTCATCACTACTGTCTTCAAATAAAACTTCTTAAAAGGCTTCAGAGACCAAGCACCAATCATAAAACTACACAGGCTAATGTAAGTAGCAAGTACGAAGAGTTGATTCCCTAACCCTAAGGCCAACCCAGGGAGCCAGGCTTTGGTCATTTGAGGGCCTGCCTTGTAGAACAAATAGTCCTAACAAGTCTTCTCACACAAACCCATACGAGTCATCGGGGGAAGCAAGGTGGTATTTAGAAAGCCAACAGTGTGCTTGGTTTTCCTCCTGGCTGCTCTGGGAGCTGGGAGACGGACTGCTAAGGGTTGCAATGGCATGTAACAGAAAGGAGGGCCCTGGACCATGGCCTGGCAGGGCAGCTCTTCTGCTCCTTTGTAAAGCAGCCGGCAGGAACATAGGGAGTGGGCTGCTTCCTACCATCTCCTGCACCCAGAAGCGACCTTCCTGATGATGAAGAGGTTGATCCTGTGAGAGGGAGGCCGATGGATAACTCGTGGGTGGATGGTGTTGGGAACTGAGCCTCTGATTCTCCTTGCCCGCAGAGGAGTGAGCAGGGTGAACTGGGCCCGCCTTTGAGGAGAGATCTCCATCAGTCATCAGGAGGGACTGGCTCCTACAGCACCGGGCATCCATCTGTCAGTGCACTTAATTAGCACATGATAGCAACTCTGCCCTTCTGGTCTTGAGACCAAGGGTGTATTTCATTCATGGCTCCCAAGGATCTGGCACAGAGAAGGTGTTCAGTAGACACTAACAAAGGCAACAGTGTCACGACAGGGTAGCAGAACAGGGAAGTGGGCTATAAGAGGAGGCTGCCCCTCACCCCTGGAGATCCTAATGACGAGAACTAAGCAGCCCTCCAGAGGGTCTGGAGATGCCCAGGCCAGGAGCCCAGAAGGGACTGGAAAATCTCTTAGGTTCTAGCTCTGCTTCTGGGGGAGTCATTAAAAAACAAACTTCTCAGCCATTTTCTTTGTACTAGTGGAGTTCCCAAACCAAGCCTGACGTACACGAAGTCACCAACTATGGGACTGCTTTTTGAGAGACTTCCTGCCACTCAGTGGGCTCTTCGATGATCACATTTGGAGTCTTATAGATTTAGTACAGCTAACGGGTAGAGAGTACAAGCACACCTATTTTATTGCACTTTACAGATATTTCATTTTTACAAACTGAAGGTTTGTGGCAAACCTGCATTGAGCAAGTCTACTGGCACCATTTTTCCAACAGCATTTGCTTACTTTGTGTCTGTGTCACATTTTGGTAATTCTCAGAATATTTCAAACTTTCTCATTATTTGTTATTAGGTGCTATCCATTATTTGCTATGATGATCTCTGATCAGTGATCTTTGCTTATAATTATTTGGGGGCACCATAAACTGTACTCATATAAGACAGTAAACTTAATGTGCTCTGACTGCTTCACTTGCCAGCCACTCCCACCCACCCCCGCCACCCTGCCCATCTCTCTTCCTTTCCTTGGGCCTCCCTATTCTCTAAGACACAACAATAAGGAAATTAGGCCAATTAATAACCTTACACTGGCCTCAAGTGTTCAAGTGAAAGGAAGAGTCACATGTCTCTCATCTTAAATCAAAAGCTAGATATGATTAAGCTTAGTGAGGAAGGCGTGTTGAAAGCCAAAATAGGTCAAAAGCAAGGCCTCCCTCTTGCAACAGTTAGCCAAGTTGTGAATGCCTAACCCAGAGCAAGGCCCTAACTCTCTTAAATTCTATGAAGGCTAAGAGAAGGTAGGAAGCTACAGAAGAAGAGTTTGCAGCTAGCAGAGGTTGGTTCATGAGGTTTAAGGAAAGAAGCCATAACCATAAGGAAAAAGTGCAAGGTGAAGCTGCAGGTGCTGATGTAGAAGCTGTAGCAAGTTACCCAGAAGATCTAGCTAAGATCATTAATGAAGGTGTCTACACTAAACAACAGATTTTCCATGTAGAGGAAATGGCCTTATATTGGGAAGATGCTGTCATTCAGGACTTTCATAGCTAGAGAGGAGAAGTCAATGACTGGCTTCAAAGCTTCGAAGGACAGGCTGATGATGCTCTTTAGGAGCTAATACAGCCAGTGACTTCAACTTGAAGTTGAAGCCAATGTTTATTTACCACTCTGAAAATCCTAGGGCCCTTAAGAATTATGCTAAAACTACTCTGCCTGTGCCCTACACATGGAACAACAAAGCCTGGATGACAGCACATCTGTCGACAACATGGTTTACTGAATATTTGAAGACCACTGTTGAGACCTACTGCTCAGAGAAAAAGATTCTTTTCAAATTATTACTGCTCATTGACAATGCACCTGGTCACCCAAGAGCTCTGATGGAGAGGTACAATGAGATTAATGTTGTTTTCACGCCTGCTAGCACAGCATCCATTCTGCAGCCCATGGATCAAGGAGTAATTTCAACTTTCAAGTCTTATTATTTAGGAAATACATTTCATAAGGCTATAGCTGCCATAAATAGCAATTCTCCTGATGGATCTGGGCAAAATAACTTGAAGATCTTCTGGAAAAGATGCACCATTCTAGACACCATTAAGAACATCCATGATCCATGGTAAGAGGCCAAAATGTCAACATGAACAGGATTTTGGAAGAAGTTGATCCCAACCTTCATGGATGACTCTGAGGGGTTCAAGACTTCAGTGGAGGAAATAACTGCAGATGTGGTGCAAACAGCAAGAGAACTAGCATTAGAAGGGGAGCCTGAAGATGTGACTGAATTGCTGCAATGTCATGATAAAACTTGAACAGATGAGGAACTGCTTCGTATGGATAAGCAAAGAAAGTGGTTTCTTGAGATGGAATCTACTTCTGGCAAAGATGTGTAAAGACTGTTGAAATGCCAATAAAGGATCTAGAATATAACATAAACTTAGTTGATAAAGCAGTGGCGGGGTTTGAGAGGATTGACTCCAATATTGAAAGAAGTTTTACTGTGGGTAAAATGCTATAAAACAGCATTGCCTGCTACAGAGAAATTGTTTGTGAAAGGAGCGTCAACCAATGTGGCCAACTTCACTGATGCCTTATTTTAAGAAACTGTCCCAGCCCCGCCCCCGCACCTTAGCACCCACCACCCTAATCAGTCAGCACCCATCAACACTGAGGCAAGACCCTCCACCAGCAAAAAGATTACGGTTTGCTCAGATGATAGTATTTGTTAGCAATGAAGTATTTTAAAAGTATGTACAGTTTTTTACATATAATACTATTGTACACTTAATAGACTACAGTATAGTGTAAAGATAACTTTTATGTGCGTTGGGAAACCAAAAACTTTGTGCTACTCGCTTTATTGCAATATTCATTTTATTGCTGTGGTCTGAAACTGAACTCGCGATATCTCCTAGGTATGCCTGTATAGTAACAGATCTGTTAGAACCGGGGGTGGGGGGTAAAGCTGGGGTAGAGAGAAAGAACAAGCTAGATGGAGGGATATTATTATTGTGTGTGCGCCTGTCAGTGTATCAGATAACACAATATCTCGAAAAGGGACCCACAACAAATGGTCTTCTTCAGGTCCTATCAGACAAGGGACAAAATCTGGTATTTGCAATGTTCCTGATATCGACAAGCCCAAGGGACAAGAAATGATATGAAAATCTTCTGGTAAAACCAGGAAACTTACAGGATTGGGCACTATGGATTTCAAATTGTAATAGGGACAGGTAAGACTGGACTTGGGGTAGGGGGTGGTGCTTTTTAAACTGTTTATTTAAACTATACTGGATACACTGAATAGTCTCTAGACATATGCTGATTTCATTCATCTACTCAGTAAGTATTTGTTAAGAACCCTGTATACAAAAGAAGTCCACTGGGCATAAAGATGAATAAGCAAAATCTGTGCTTTCAATGCTTCCCCAGCCTGATGGAAGAAACAGACATACACCACAGATGTATCACCTACGAGGGAGCTATCCAGGGTGCAAGGCAACAGAAGAGGAACATGTAAGTCAGGCGGGTGAGAGAGAAGCCTGTGCAGAGGGGAAACACCTCCCGAGGAAGGAGTACCAGCTAAGGCAGGTGAAGAAGCAGGCAGAGGGGAGGGGAGGGGAGGCCATGGAAGGCACTCTAGGCAGAGGGCAAGGCAGGGGCAAAGACACACAGGTACAGAAGTCCACAGCATGGTTGGAGACACTGCAAATGACTCTGCGGGAGGGACCTGACCAGGAAGAGTCAGGAGCTGATCTTGAAGGGAGGCAAGCAGGTTAAGTAATACCAAAAGATTTTCATTTTTTCAAATTTCACCTAGGGATGATGTGGAGGATAGATCTATAAGGGACAAGATAGAAAGCAATACTCTAGGGGAGAAAGATGAGGGCTTAAGCTAAAGAGGTGGCATAAGACAGAACAGAGGGGACAAATCTGAAATACCTTCAGGGGTGCAGAAATCACAGGACTTGGTAACCAACTGTCTGTGGGTGGGGAAGGGGGAGGGAAAGAGGGAGAGAGGAGGAGATGGGGAGGGAGAGAGAGAGGAATACATGTAGAATGAGTTTTAAAACTCTGATTTAGGTGACTGAGTAGAGACTGGCATCCTTTAGGGAAAATTTTGGAGAAGGAGGATTGCGGATAAGAGAATGAAATTGTGAGAGTCTGTAGCAGCTAACTGGAGATATCCACTATCCATAAGTGGAGAGTTCAAGAAAAAGGTCTGGGCTCGAGTTAAAACCATGGGCGGTCAAAAAAGAGCAAAGGGACCAATCCCAGGAGAAAATCCCCACACCTGAGGGGTAGGTAGAAAGGAGTACCTACAAAGGATGCTGGAAAGCAGCTAGTGGAGAAAAAAGGAAAGAGTGCGGAGTGGCGGTGGGGGGCCCCAGAAGCTGGGGAAGGGGAGTGCTTCATTCCCAGTGGTGCACACTGCAGACAAAGGCTGGTTCAATTTGCCGACTAGGTGGCCCTTCAGTGACCTGGACTGGTCGTTTCAGGAAGGACTGGCAGGCAGCAGACACCAGATCACGGGAGGTTAAAGGGCTAATGGCGAGGGTGGGGTAAAACGTAGACAATGAGTATAAATGTGTCTCGCAAGAAGCTTGACTATGGAGAGGAAAGAGATAGGCTGGGGGAGATGCAGGGACAAGGAAGGTTTGATTTTTGTTTTTTTATGATGGAAAAGACTTGACCTCATCTATTTGCAGTGGGGGGAAAAGTCAGCACGGTAGAAGATTCAGGTGATGATTTAGGAGAGAGCTGATGGCTCAGGGTTTGGGAAGAGGCGAGATGAGGGGAAAAGCAGAGGCAGTGAATAGGCTAATCTCAGACAGGAGAAGAACATCGTCCACCAAGACGGAAACTGGGGATAAGGGAAAGGCAGAAGGACTGCTGAATGGCAAAGTAGCCTGGGGCCAAGTCTGGGGACCACAGATGTGTAATGGACCAGCGTCACAGGGCAAAATGGACAGGTACTGTTGGATGAATGCAGAACTTTTTACATGTCAATTATACCTCAAAATAAAATGGTTGAAAAAAAAAGGATTATCAGCTCAGTCCAAAAGTACTTGAAATGGCCACTTTTGGCCTCAAAATTGCAAGAGCAATAGCTTAAACTCAAATAGTGCTGACTGTGTTCCAGGCACTAGTTTAAGGGATTTACATGTCTTAACTCACTTATCCTTAGAACCACCCTGAGAGTTAAGCACTATTAGTATCCCCATTTGACAGATAAAGAAACTGAGGCACATAGCCGGTAAGGCTGGAGCTGGGGCTCAAAGCCTGCCAGTCTGGCTCCAGGCTTGGTGCTTTTAACCATTGCACCACCTCGTCTCCCAACAGGCTCACTGCTTCCACCTGTAGTCTCAGCCACCCTGCTTTATCTTCTTCATTGCATTGACATCCCCTAAAATGGTCCTGTTTGTCATCTGTTTGATCCCCTACCCCAACTTTCAGTGTGAGCTCCTCACCAGCGGAAACCTTGTCTTGTTCACAGTATCCCCAGAATATGCGCAAACTTGATAAACATCTGCTGAAGGAAGGAAGGAAACTGAAACTAAGGAGAACCAAAGGACCAGGCAGTGGTGGCCTGATGAGATGGAAGAGCAGGTGTGGTGGGAGCGTGGAAGTGACACAAGGTCAGTGGTGTGCTTGCTTGAATAAGCCAGATGCCCAGGTCCAGCAGATGTAACAGGTACACAGTAAATACTCCTGAATCCACTGCTCACTGTCTAGATGGCAAGAGTTTTATTTCTAAGAAGCTCTAATCTCCAAAGGGCTCCAAGCCCTTCCCCACGTTGGATTGTCTGCTGCCGTGGGAAGAGGGACGCCTCCAGGGGAACGGGATCTCTCCCAGGAAACCCTCTCCAGGAGTCAAAGAAACTGCACAGGGCAAAGCAAGGCAAGAGGAACAGGGGCAGTGGCCCCACCTGGCTCTGAGCCCCGGGTACTGGCCAAGGGCAGCTGCTGCCAAAAGATACAAAAGATAAATCTCCCCCAGGGTAGGGAACAGTGGGAAGAATGAGGGAGGAAAAAAAGGCAGGCAGAGAAAGGAAAAGAGAGGCAGCACACACACAATGAAAGTGAGGACCTTCATTAAAAGCACTCCCGAAACCCAGAAGGGAAAGGGCTGACAAGACATCAAAGAAGATAGCAAAGCCTCCGCACTTTCCAATTCCTCCAGAGTAAACAAGTTTCCTCTGTATAACAAACGGCCTGCCTGGGGCAGCTCCACTGGAAAGATAAACACTGCATTAAATGAAAGCTCCCTAACATGGAAGAAAGATTCTTGTTAAAAGGAAAAGAAAACCTGCCAACCGACAGTTCCATTGTGGAGCTTCAAGGTGCCCTATTACAGAGAAAAGTCCTAATGGAGTCAATAAATTCTTCTGGGTGAAGAATTTATGGAAAAAAGGAACGTGTTCCTATCAGTTTATAGACAGTATGGAAGCAAGTGGGGCTGTAAAGGCGAAGTGACTACAGGGCTTGATAAGAAAACATTTCCCATCTCAGATCCGTAGAATTCCAAGCACTGATACTCAAAGTAGGTTTCACTTCACAGCAGTGGCACTACACCACATTCAGAGGGCACCTGATTAATCATTTAACGTGGATCTGTCATAAAATCATGGGACTTCAGAGATCTTCTTGTCCATAGATGGGGTCACGTAGTTGAGACTCTGAACTGGAGAACTGGCTCATAGCTAATGTGTATTTAGAGTGTATTACAGGCTAGGCAAGATGCTGATTTACATGCATTATCTCCCAACACCTAGCAGATAAGAATGATCCAGAGAGACTATAAAGTTTGCTGAGGATCACCCGGCTGAGAAGTGGTAGAGTTAGGATTCAAGCCCAGCTGTTCAGGTGCCAGAACCCAGACTCTCAGCTGCTTCTCTAGTCTGCTGGTCCAACACTCTCTCCATCATGCCACACTGCCTTTTCATTTCTATGATGGTTACTTTTGTGTGCCAATTTGGCTGGGCCATGGTGCCCAGGTATTTGACCAGACATTATTCTAGATATCGCGCTGAAGGTATTTTTCGCACGAGAGTATACATTTAAATCAGTAGACTCTGAGTAAAGCATGTTACCCTCCATGATGTAGGTGGGCTTCAACCAATCAGTTGAAGGTCTTAACAGAACAAAGACTGACCTCCCTGTAAGAAGAGGGAATTGTGCCAGCAGACCACCTTTAGATTTGAACTGCAACTCTTTGCTGGACTTCCAGCCTGGAGCCTACCCTGCAGATTTTGGACTGGCCACACCTCCACAATCACATGAGCCAATTCCTTAAAATGGTGTGTGTGTGTGTGTGTGTGTGTGTGTGTGTGTGTGTGTGTGTGAGGGAGAGAGAGAGAGAGAGAGACATGAGCCAATTCCTTAAAATAGGGTGTGTGTGTGTGTGTGTGTGTGTGTGTGTGTGTGTGTATCTCCCTGAAAAATACAATTCACATCACTCCACAGGCCAGATTCTCCCTTACATGAGTTGGGGAGAGCCCCTACCACTCCCTTTACTCTGCAGAGATGCCAACACGATATGTGGAGAGCATATCCAACCCATGCTTGACCTCCTTAAAGAGATATATACTCAGTGCTTTGACATCTTAAACTCTGAAGCAACTACACTGGGCCTGATAGATTTCCCTAAAATGAACCGAGATGTTTCATTTCCCTAAAATGAACATCAGTTACATTCTTCTTAAGGAGAATGGTATACAGAAGGTGCCAAATAGCTGAGATCTCACATATATTACTGTAATTTGAAAAAATTATCACCAAAAAGGTTATAAAAGGAGAGGTGCGTGTAGCTGATGGGCCCATTATCTCGACGCTGACCACCTGTTAGTCAGAAGAGCGTAGCCACGTTGGCCTCTATCTGCAGCCTCAGCCACCATCACTCATCACCATCAGTACTCTCTTCAGCCTTCCACCCTCACCCTCTAGGCTACATCACCCCAATTCTACCTATTCCCCCCAAACCAAGGTCATTGTTCTTCATCAAAGGGACTGTTCAGAAGTCACTCCCTGCTGAAATTTCTACTCAATCTCCATGCTCATTTTGGCACAGAGTAAGCACTGAATAAATGCTGTTGACAATGACTAAAATGACACACATCCCTTGCCACAATCACTGACCATGTTTACCAGTTTATTCAACAAGTATTTATTATGCCAGGAACAGTCCCTACCCTCCCAGAGCTTGCACTCTACTGAAGACAGGAGGACACTATGTATCTGGTAGACAGTGGGCTAAATGCTAATGTTAACAGCATCAGCCAGGAGTGAAAAGAACATAGGAACCTGGAGGAAAAAAGTGCTTAAATTTTCGGGAAGGGGAGAGGAAGAGAATGGGACAGTGGAAGCTGGAAGGCAGGCTTCCCAGAAGACAGGATAGTGAAGGATAAGTAGAATGGCTGCCTGGGGTAAATGCAGGAACCACTGGCAGATGGAACAGCACTGACAACGGCTGGAGGGTACACGATACACTCAGGGTGCTAGGGGAGGAGTGGGGGGAGACAAGATGGAGAAAAGGATAGGAAGGGATCCCTACTGGAATCTCTACTCACCCCCAGAGAGAATCCTGCCTAGTATCACAGGAAATCATATCAACCCACCCCCACCCAGAAGACCCCTGCAGGGTCTAGAAGGGGAAGGAAGGAGTAGCTCTCACTGCAGGAGGGAATAGCCTACCTCCTACCCCTCAGAATAGTCTATATGAAATGCTATCCAGCTCTTCTCTCCGAACGGCCAAACCATACCATCCTGATCTCTTTAGCAAATGGCTGTTCGTTCTGATTAGGTGCTCGGAGGCTAGATCAAGCTCCACAGACAGGAGTTCCGTGATAAGAACACAGTTCAAACACTCAACCTCTAGGTAACCTCCCTATGTCCAACTCCTTTCACTCCAGGAATAAATGGCTTCACCAGAGACAATGCCCTTTATTTTTTGATTAGAATTTCTTTGTATATGTGCATCCTGGCTGCTAGTGGTACCGTGGGTGTGAAAGCCTCTGAGGCTTAGCTATGATTCTCCACCAACAAGGGAGCAGGGCATTACCAAAGAACAGTCAATAACGTAAAGGTATCAATCTTTTCCAGCTAGCAGCTCTGAGGGCAAATCCTCCAGTTCAGAAGTGAGCAGATCAGTTTCTGTTCTCTGAGCAACATGGCCAGCTATAGGTCTGGTATAATGAAAAGTACATCTTTCTCCCACTATCGCCACCTAGTTCCTTTTTGCAGAATGAACCACAGTAACCAGTGTCTTGTGTATCATTCTGGAGATGTTCTATGCAGAGTAGGCACATATATGGTTTCATGTGTACATGTATATATACATATATATACACACACACTTTCATTTACATGTATATATTTTTCTACAGTAATTGGTAGCGTGTCATATCCACAGTTCTACACCTTGATTTTTTTTTAATTCAACAAAATATCTTGGAGATGACTTTTTATCAGTTCATAGAGTACACCAAGTCTGTGTAATATCCCATTATTTGTAACCATAATTTATTTTAAAATCCCCTCTTGCTATTTCCGATTTTTTGCTTTTATAACAAATTCTTTGCTTATGTAACTTTATGTATGCATTATTTCACACATGTATGGGTTTACCCTTAACGTGAATTCTTTGAAGGGAATTTGAGGGTAATTTGGGGGTCAAATCATGTGAATTTCCAAAATTAATGATTTCCACATTTTTCTCCATAGGGGTTCTACCTATATCACACACTATGTCAACATGTGTGTCTGGGTTTATTTCTGAGCTTTCTGTTCTGATCCATTCACGCACTTATTCATGCATCAGCACAGTTTTACCTATTATAGCTTTATAATATGTTTTTGTACCTGGAAAGCCACTCCTCTGTCATCACTCATCTCTTCCAGGATTTTTTCTGTTCTTGTTTTTTCCCATATTTTAAAATAATAATAGCTAATATGTATTTGGTGTTTACCATGTGCCAAGCACCAGACTCAGCATTTGAAATGTATCTGCTCATCTAATCAACACAAAAATTCTATGAGGTACGCACTGCTGTTATTTCTGTTGTTTCCATAAGAGGAAACTAAGGCACAGAGAGGCTATGGAACTTGTCCAAAATCACACAGCCAGTGACCACTGCAGCTAGAATGTAAACCAAGAGTCTCTACTCTTCACCACTTTGCGATAATGCCTTTTGCAGTATGAGATTTCTTCTGCTATTTTCTAACTTCTTGAATTGAATGTTTAATTACTTTGATTTTCATGATTGATCATCTAAATGTAAATAATTAAGTCTTTGATTTTCCTCTGAGCACTCTTTTATCTGTATCCCATAAGTTTTGAATATGACAGCATACCAAGGTGCCTACTTTGCTGTTAAAAATTTGTATTGTAATGTTAAATTTATAGATTAATGTAAGGAGAATTAACATTTTTATGATGTTGAGATTTCCCAACCAAGAACTTTCCAATTGTTTATGATTTTCTTCATATAAAACATATGTTTTATTATGATTATTCATAGGCATTTTATCTTTTTAAATTGTTATTTTAGTGGATATTTTCTTCCACTATGACTTCCACCTGGTTGTCGCTGGAATAGAAAACCATAGTTATCCATATGTATTTATTGGACCTCACCTCTTTAACTAAATTCTTTTATTTCTAATAGCTTTCAGTTTATTTTCATGGGTTTTCCACATAAAAATGTATAAACCATATTAACTTTTTGCCTAATACTCATACTTTTTCCCCCACATTTACTGTTAGATTATAGAGATGATAAAAGACATCTTTGTCTTATTCCTGACTTTTAATGAGACTTGAAGATTGGAGATATTGGAATAATGTCCACACTGAGGGTTCATAAAACTATAGAATTTAGAAATAGGAAAAAAAACCTACTTAGATAACTGTAATTATCTTCTTTCTAATTTGTTTTATGAAGGTATTTTTGTATGGTAATTTTCTTTGGGGTCTGACTTGGTAGCATAAACAGCTCTACCTTTAAAATGCGTTTCCTGATGATATCCAGTTTAAATGCTTCTTTGTTTGACAGTTTAAATATCTTTAATTTTGTTATAAAAGTAACACACATTCCTTAAAGAAAATTTGGAATATAGAGAGAAACAGAGAAAATCAAATGTTTTTTAAGTGAACTGATTGCCTGCACGCACGAACACACACACACACACACACACACACACACACACACACACACACACGCACCCAAGAGGACTCTCAGAGTTAAGGACTTGGTCCTGGTAAGATGGAGGAGGGGAGACAATTGAATTTGAATGTGGAGGAAACTGTTTTCAGAAGAAATTTATTTTTCAGAGTCCAAAAATCTAGCCAGGATAAGCTGATCCTTAGGACTGTTCACTGGGCTGAAATAACCCAAAGAAATCTTTGATTCTCTGACCAATTCTCTCAATCTTTTTGCCTGTCTTCTCCCCACCTCTCCGGAGGAAGTCACCCAGCCGGCGAAATAGCCCCACACTCTGAATCTGTGACCCAGGAGGAAACAGGCTTCTTTTGGGGATTGGCTCAAGATTAAAACCAGACCGCTCCCCACCTGAACATCCCCATTCCTGGGCCACCATTCACTTCCACCGCCCCACGCTGTGTGTCTACCTGCCTGTTCATCCACATCCACGGCAGTGACCTACCTGGGTCCCCTGAGCTGTTGCTGTTCCTCTCACTCTCCCCGTCTTCCTGGCCGTCGGCATTCTGCTGCGTGTGCTGTAGGCTCAGCTTGTGGCAGACCTCGAAGGCCTGCCCCACCGTGCGGACGATTCGCATAGCTTGGCTCTGGGAAGGAGAAAGGAAAGGAGAGAAGGGAGGATGTGGAGACCCTCTATAAGGACACAAGAAGGGCCGAGGTGGGAGAGGATGTGCAAGAGGCATGCAGACAGAAACCCATGAAGCCAGCAAAGGAAAGAGATGGAAAAACCTTATGTTGTTTGGATGTGCACATACAAAGAAGAATGCAAAGACATTTTCCCTTCCTGAAATACTCCAGAAAATAAGAAATTGTCACCACAGTTCTGAAACAATCAGTCAACTGAATGGACAGATAGCGAACATCCCAATTCTGGACTTAGCCCAAGTCCGCCTCCCAAGTTTGACAAAAGTGGTTGATACGCTTCAGAATTCTTTGCCAACCATTATCAAATGTTCCATGGGTTCATCACACTAACAGTAACTCAGCCATGTTTTTTTTTTTTTCTGCTGGAAGCGGTGGGTTTCCCTGGTGTTCCTGCAGACCAAGGGTTGAGAAGCCATGGTCTAAACAGCAGAACCAGCTGAGGCCTGGAGTCCAAGTTCCCTGGAACACGACTGGCAGCCAACGGTATCTAAGGTGAGCTTCCCAGCCTTGCTCTAAAGATATCTCTCATTGGGTCTATTCTTTGGCTACTTCCTTTTTTCTTTTCTTTTCTTTCTTTCTTTTTTCTTGCTATTTAACCTCTTCCTCTAACGGCTCAAGCACTGAGCTTAACCCTAGCTCCCCGTATTCCACTACTAGGACAGCGGGAGACAGGACAAAAGAGCCTGTTCCTAGAAGGAGTCTCAAGTGGCCCACATAGGCCATGAGGAAAAACCACATGCAAGGTTTTCAGGGCATGGTCTTCTAACTGGATAACGGATTATAATTTGCTAATCGGTCTGTTTTCACATTCTTTCAAAGACTCACTGAATGACTTCAGTGAGAGCTATGCAGAGTTTAAGAGCTCAGGCTGGGAAAGCTTCGGTCACTGCTCCTCTTACACCAGTGGTCCCCAAACACTCTGCCACCATTGACTGCACTGCATTTAACTGTGGCCGTCACTCTATGCCTTGAGTCTAAGATTAATCACATCCTGGATGATCTGACGTCAGGTCAGTTGTGACTACCTAATGACACCATCAGTTCACCCCACACATTTAAAAAACCCCAAGGTAACGTCAGCAGTCAAGTAGAGCTTCTCATCAGCAAACCGATGCAACTATAGACAAACGCAGAGTCCAATGTTTTGATAAGCCTGTAAGGCCTTATCGAGGATAAACGTATGATTCATTTACACTATTCACAATATTGAAATTAGCTCACATTTCTCCATTACTATCTTCATGAATCCCTAAGGGCCTTGGATCCCATGTATGGAACTACTGCTCTAATTCACTCTCTGCTAGGTGTAAGTCCCCAAGTCGCTACCCTTACTATTTCCTCAAGCCTGGCATTACTTCTGTGTTCTCCCTTTTCATTTCAGGCCGCAGTATTCACGTTAAGATGAAAAGGCATCTTGGCCAATTGTCATCATAGGCCTACTTCAGATCTCAGTCTACTTCTACTCCTCCTGACGTTCCTCAAACCACTTCCTAGAAGTGACCGCCTTAGTGCTCAAACCTCTCTTCGCCCATGATGCGAACTCCAGGGATGTTCTTAACTGATCTCTCACCTGGAACATCCTGACGTGTCTGGATGATGAGAACTTTCAGTGAGGCAGGAAGAGATAAGTAACTTCTGTGGGATCCCCCATCACCCAGTGGTGGATCAGAGCCTCTGTCCTGTACATCCAACCTTAACTTCCTCCTGTTTACCGAAGGTCAGGCTTAGGCCCCTTCTCACACCACAAGTTTGTACTATCTAAGAGATAACCGCTCTGTCTGCACTGGAAGTTGAGGAACAGCAGGCACCGGTCTTAAGCAAGAAGCCCCCACCTTTCTCACTCCCAAAATATATTTAAAAAGTGTCATTTATGGGCTTCCCTGGTGGCGAAGTGGTTGAGAGTCCGCCTGCCAATGCAGGGGACACGGGTTCGTGCCCCGGTCCGGGAAGATCCCACATGCCGTGGAGCGGCTGGGCCCGTGAGCCATGGCCGCTGAGCCTGCGCATCCGGAGCCTGTGGTCCACAACGGGAGAGGCCACAACAGTGAGAGGCCCACGTACCGCAAAAAAAAAAAAAAAAAAAAAAGTGTCACTTAGAGGGCACAGTCCCTAACCAATCCAGGCCAAGCACATCTTTCACATCTCCTTTGGCAATCAAGCTGTGCTCTGAGAAGGAGGCTGAGCCAGGAAGCTCAACCCTCAGGTGAAAAAGAAGATTCTGTTCCACTCAAAAGTGTTCTTCCCCCAGGCCTCCTTAGATCTGTTGTTACTTATTCTCTTTAGGAGAATAAGAGCAGACTGCCTGTGGTTAATCTTTTACAGCAAAGTTTACTACCAGTTTACCAAATCTTAGAGATGCTATATTCTACCTACCAAATATAGCCAGTGTCCGTTACACAGAGCCTTTCCCCTTTCCCTTCTTCTGATTTTCGGAAATTTTGCTCTCTTACACATCTTTACAAGAGGCAGAAAAGGACAAATTTGGGAGGTCTAGAAATAAAATATGGTAAGTCTAAATGATATGTAGAGATTCCATATTTAATTCCATTACTTCCTTATCTTCCATAAATTAACCCAGATAAATCATACTGCATAAGTACCTGCAAAGGCTGAGTTAGTCTTTTCCCAATTGTATTATTACCAGAGTACAGACCCGGTTTCCCTCTTAAAAATATATACTCACGGGCTTCCCTGGTGGCGCAGTGGTTGAGAGTCTGCCTGCCGATGCAGGGGACTGGATGGGTTCGAGCCCCGGTCTGGGAGGATCCCACATGCCGCGGAGCAACTAAGCCCGTGAGCCACGACTACTGAGCCTGCGCGTCCGGAGCCTGTGCTCCGCAACGGGAGAGGCCGTGACAGTGAGAGGCCCGCGCACCGCGATGAAGAGCGGCCCCCGCTCTCCACAACTGGAGAGAGCCCTCGCACAGAAACGAAGACCCAACACAGCCAAAAATAAATAAATAAATTTATAAAAAATACATACTCACACAGAAAATTCCAAATTTACTACCACATGCGTTGCTACAAAATCTCAGGTTCTCCTAAGGAGGACATGTTACAAATCCCCCCAACTCTGTAAGTCACAGATACCTCCCTTAACTAACTTTTAATATTAAAAAATGAAAGGGACTCAAGTGTCCCTGAGTCTAAGGAATTAACAGCGGAAAGGACAGGATCTCTAAACTTCTCTTTGGAAGGAAACACTCCGATTGAAGTATGAGGATATAGCTGGCGGGAAATGACTTTTCAGAGGACCTGCATTTCTCATGCATCACACACTGACCATGGATGATGGGATACACTCAGGACTGAGCATCTGCAGAACCTGGAACCCAGCTCAAATCTCTATTCTGCCACCTTCATCAAGGACAAATGTAAGACACACACCCACTGGTTTCAACCAACTATTTACAAGCCCAAAACGGCCGTAAGGAAGTGGCTGGTCTTAATGCTTAATATTTATACTCTCCGTGTGTCATTTTCACATTTTAGTACATTTACTAGGACAAGCAATTGACCCTCACCTCTATCTGATTCCCCTGAAAAAGCAGAAAATGCAGACTTAGGGTTCACTGGTCCTGACTTCCCTATGTTAGAAATGACTCCCACCTCCCTGGTCTCCCATTTCCTTCCTAGCCCCCTCTACCAGACCTGCTCTGCAGAACATCTCTGTAACTTCAATGGAAAAGTGAATCACTGATGTTTATAGCCTCTCCTCCACCACACAGAGGAATAAATACATGGCTAACATATATGAGAGCACCTCCCACAGTGCTTGGCACGTACCAAGTGCTCAAGAAATGTTTTATTCTGAGTATGGAATTCACTGCACCAAAGGGGAATTAAGACATAAAACAAACAGTAGTTCAGGAAAGGCTAGGCTTACTTTATCAATAACAGAAACGTGAAGGCATGAAGGGAACTGTCTCTTATGTAGGTATGTTAGCATCAAAACGGCTAAAGCCATCATCTCTCTGTCCCCATAGCAACAGAGAGGAACTGGGCCAAATCATCTTTGGTCTGAGCTTGTATAAAGGTTTCTGCTGTGAGGAAACTGTTGAGTAAGAGTTCTAGACTGGCACATTCAGTGCTAAGTGATTTCATTTTGATTTACCCTTCACTCCTGTTTAATGTGAAGGCTGTATTTCCATTCACAGTAAAAGGACACAGTAGCATGTTTTATGAAGAGCTCTCCACGCTTGAAAACAATCAAGCTACCCTATCTGCTTTACAGAATGATTACATACATGTAAAAGAACAGCCCTTCCCACTCACCAGTCTAGCAGTCAGAAGGGGCTGGGTGGCTCCTAATTCTCTCACAAATGACTATGTGAGTTCAGAGGGCCCTTGACCTTTTAGGCTCCCCTTCCTTGACCAGGAAAAAGTCTACTTTTAGAAGATTCTATCTAAGGACCTCGTTGGGGAATATTACTTGAAGGTGGCTAGGAGGGCCAGCCTGCACCTGGCAGGGGTTGTCACTCCCCTCACTGGTGCCACCTTCTCCCTGCATGGTCATGCTGGCCCCTGCCTGCCAGGCCTACCCCTCGTGGTAACTGGGCCTTCCGGCCTTCTAAGCAAGAAGGCTGCACCTCGGAATGCAGGAATCACATATGCTGGAACTTATTTTAATAAGCCATAGCTAACTCAAGAGGGAGAAGCTTTAAGAAGAACCCATTCCATCGGGCCCCACGGGTCATCACGAAGCAGGTGCTCACACCTCCTGACCTTTGCAGATCAAACTGGGGCTTTAAAGTTGTGAAGATAGCCAGGTATGAAGCAGAGCAAATAATTAGCATGTTGGGAAGGCAGCCTTTTCCAGTTCCGGGATATGGGCATTCTCTGGAATTTACTAGGTTTTTAATTTTTATTATTTATTTATCTATCTATCTATCTATCTATCTATCTATCTATCTATTTACTTATTTATGGCTGCGTTGGGTCTTCGTTGCCGCGTGCGGGCTTTCTCCAGTCGCGGCGAGCAGGGTAGTCATCAGATAAGTAAGGAAAGTGAACAGAAGAAGCTCAAAATGCAAGGTGTACACGATGATGAAGAAGGTGATGATGACAATGACCGAGAATGAAGAGAAGACTGGGGGCACACTTACAAGTAAGTGTCTTTCTTAGTCTACTTAGCCTTCCCTAGTGTAAACTTAGCTTTCTACTCCAGTGTACATCCCCCTCCTCCGCCACCCTGTATCTCCTGGGAACTTGAGATTTATCTGCCAAGTGCTTCCGAATTCTAAGGAACTGCAGCCCAGTAAGTCAGTTCTAGGACAACTCACAGGTTTGTAATTCTTTTCATCTACCACAGCAAGAAAGTACAGTGCCCCTCTATTGACCTTAACCAGCACAGAATCTCAACAAAAATAGAGCTGAAGGTCACGTTTCTTTAACGTGTTTTTTGAACCTTAGTAAAAGATTTAAGCTTATATCTACCAAATGATCGCAATCTATAGAATCTGCAATGCTGAAGCAAGAAAATATATCTGGAATTCTACATAGAGGAAGATCCAACAAACTAAGCCTCTGAAATGGGAGATGGATTAGGTTTCTGTCTAACAGGTTCTTTAATGGCCTTGATCATATAATTTGATCAAGGCAATGCCTTGGACACTAGAATATTGCTACTATGGGGAAAGTTTAGTTTCAAAGTGGGTATGACTTTCAACATTCACAGGAGATAGTGGACCTTACAGTTTCCAGTGGACTGCTGGGTTTTCCCTTGTACTCTTGCTAGTTCATGAACCACAGTACCATAGAGAAAAGAAGGTCAAGTTATAACCTTAATACTGTCAGTAACCAGCTAGGTGACCATGGGCAAGTTAATTCACTTTTCCAGGTACTGATTTCCTCTCCATTAACAGAGAGGTTTGGACTAGATCAGTTCTGAGACTTAGGATTTCTGTATTTTTGACTTCCCAACCCAACCCCACCTCAACATTTAAGATACAAAAAAAGAGGCTGCTTCCCTAAATTTAGGACCTATCTCTCCTCCATTTCTTGAGCTTGGCCAGGAAAGTGACTTATTCTTTAGCACATGACTGACATCATCATTCAAAATCCATTGCAAACTCTTAAGGGCAGCTAAACCTCTCCACTGTGGTCCCTAATCTGATGGTGACAGCAATATGGAGGAAATGATTTCTCCTAACCCAAACCAACTGAGCTGTGATTGCAGGCAGAACAATTTCATGAAGATAGTGGGGGAGATTCCTGTGGCTCCTGTTAATCACCAACACTTCATGCACTGATGCGCTAATAAGTACAGTCACACTTCATCAGGGCAGACAGCCACATCCTCCTGGGGCTGGGAGAAAATGACAGGAGCGGGACAGCTACTCCACTGGAGAGGTCAAGAGACCACACAGAGGCTTCACAGGAGTCAAAAGGCCTTGCAAACGAATACTGTCATTATATCCCCTAAGGAGGAGAAACCGGAAAGCCGTGTTATTAGGAAATGTCTCCAATGCTCTGGGCAAGGAAAAGACCCTCTCCTACCCTTCCTTTCTGGCACTAGTCTGAATAGCGCTGGGATCTCCCCACCACAACCCTGGTGATCCTTCCCAGTCACACAAAACTTGTTTCCTGAAGACCATCTCACTCCACATACAAAAAAAACAGCATCCCCGAGATGCCTTTCGTCTTATTTGGTGGCTGGAGAAACTCAAATCCAGAGAGGCTCATGTATCTCTTATGAACTTTGTGTAACAGAGTTAAGTGGCCAAAGCTCTGGACTAGGAAGCAGGAAGCTACGTTTTTATCTCAGTGGCCATGTTGACTCACTGTGCGACCAATGGTAACTTTCATCCCTGGGTCCTTTCTTTCTCCCACTGTAAAATAGAGTCAATATTGACCAAACAAAGATACTAAGAGAAAAAAAGGAAAATCTATGTCAAAGAGACTTGGGCCGTTCAGAGTTAAGGAGCTCTTCATACCCCAGTAACTATTACAGTAGAATCCGGTTACGAGTAGGTCTTGGAAAACAAAGCTACTCCTCAGTTATGCAACTTCCTGATGAAGATAATATAATGCAGTGGTTAAAAAGATGAGCTCCAGAGTCAGACTTTCTGGGTTCATTTCTGACTCCACCACTCATTATGAATTATGTCCCTTAAGTCTCCATAAGATGAAGAGCATGACAGTACCTACACCTCACAGGGCTGCTGAGGGAATGAAGGAAGATAATTCATATAAAGAGTCTAGAACAGTCACGAGCACATAGCAAGTAACCAAAACTGATTGGATATCATTTGACTTAATATAAGGCTAAAACCTGGAAAATCTAGACTAACAGATGAATAGCTGGTAGTATGTTATCTTCCTGCAATATTCTGCTATCTAACTTCTGATGAAAGCCCAACTGAAAAAAAATCAGCTCGAGATTAAAGTTCCCAAGATGAGAACCACATTGGCTATACAGGTAACTAAAGGAAGATCCATAGGTATAGCATAACAACAGTGCTGGGAGCGAGGCACAGGGAGGTCCTCTACCAGGCAATCTGAGACACCTGACCCATGTTCTCTCCCAACAGAAGAGACACTCCTGTTCCCCATGGTGAACTGTAAGGTAAGGATGACCCACATGAGAAGCCTGTCATGGGAAATGTGCCATGAGTACCCACTCGGGACATGATGTGACGTGAACAGCAATAACCAAGCCTTGACCTAGCAAGGAGCTCATACAAGGTTTTTCTACGCTATAATCAACACGAGGGCTCTGGAGAACACCCAGGTCCGCTGGCTTCCAGTCAAGAGACCACCATACTGACCTCCAGCAACCCAGAAACATCCCTGCAAGACACTTATACTCAGAGTATTTAGTCCTTTCCCCCTCGCCTCTTAAGTATTCCTATCATGTGCCAATTAAAACTCCTTCCCAAGCTAACTATTACCTCTGCAAACCAGAAGGACTTTACAAGAAAGGAAATCACCAGATCTGGAGACTAACCAGGATAAGCGTGCAAAACCTTGCAGACGTGTTCCCCACCCCTCCCCAACTGTGCTTCCTTTGCTGAACGATTAATTCACTTCTCTTTCCTGGCTTGGCAACTAGCCCTTCCACCTATAGTTCAGCGGCAATGGGGCTCACAGCCCAGGCTGTCTGGAAACAATTCCTTCAGCTGCATGGCTACAGGCCAGCAAAGGGCCTGAGAACCAGTTACAGTCTCAGTAGGTGAGGGTAAAAGGGATATAGAAAATAAAAGAGCCAGAGATCAGGATTAGCTCTGAGAGCTATGAAACATGGAAAACACTGATATGATAGGGAACCAGATGACTACTCCTTTGTCATTGGGCAATAAGAACTTAATTCTGTCCTTCGCTTCAAGATCCAAGTTCCAGTGGGCATTGTTCTTAGACTCAGGTTTTGGCGGAAGAACTGGACGACCCCACTGAGTTTGCATTGCCACACTAGATTGGATGGCAAAGCAAATATAACCATCTCCTTTACCTAGGTTTCCTGCTCAAAATCCTTTCGTTCTGCATGTCTCCCTGATTCTAGCCAATGCCTATTCATGGGACCTTGGGCAAGTCACTTAATCTCTCTGAGCCTCAACTTAACTTTACTTATCCGTAAAATTGGGCATGAAAATTACCTGTCTTAACTTCTTCATGTAGGTTTTTGCAAGGATCAAGTAAGATTAAATATTAAAGCACTTTGTAAATTAAAATGTGCCGTTTGTAACTTTAATAAATTCCAAGGTCCACAGGGTCCAGTCTCTGGACAAAACTAAAGTCAGATGTAAAGTAGAACACTCAAAATGAATTAAAGGGAATCCTAGTCTTCAGTTGTATCTGTCAAAGACCATTACAGACGATCCAATTCATAAGTCTCAGGAACGCTTTGTATTTCCTTTCCTCTCCTCCCTAGATCCACTACACCTCAAAGCCACACAAGTGCTTTTCACTCTTCCAAGCCCTGAATTCTCATCTCCAGCCCCTCTGGTTTTTCTTTCTCTCCCTCTCCTTCCTACTCTTTCTATCAGTTCTTTAATATGCAGCTCAACTTCACCCCACTTTTCACTTTTTTCCTCTCAACTGTACTATTATCTAAAAGTGAAATCGGGCAACTTGCCCCTTTTTCCTTCTACCTTTCCAGTTCTAGCTCTTTCCATCCAATTCCATGATTTGCATTAAAAAGCTTGGGAATAGGTGGGTAAGGGCACAACTCTCCTTAGAGGAAGAGGCTAAATCAGCAAAGTATAATTCTCTTAATGGAGCTAGGGTGGGGAACAGGACATATATAATAGTAAATCTTGACCTTGTCACGTTTTTATTCTTATTATCCCCACTTGGCAAGGTACCTACAAATCTATTAAAGATGTCTTACAGCATAAGATGCATTAAGATATCACATAGCATCAAAGAAGGGACAAGCAGGAGAGAATTTGGGAGGAGTCCTCATAGAAAGCCAGGGTTAGTGGTTTATGTCTAGAATGGTTGGGACCTTACCATTGCACACCTGTAAGGGACCTTTCAGACACAAATAGTGTTTTCCAAAGTCACCTCTATAGTAAGGTAGTTCCCAGGATATTAACAATTATACATGGAAAAAATATGATTCCATGGCCAATGCAGTTTGAGAAATGCTGCGTTAAAGGGATTTCTCTGACTTTAGGACTTCCCAGCACATTTAAATTGAATAATTTTAACATGAAACATTTCGGATGGTAAATGTTTTACAGGATACATTTTAAGAAATGCTGGTTTTGACTCTCCTCCTCATTTTATAGACAAGGAAACTGAGACCCATGGGTGGATACTGACCCTCATAACATCATTCAGAGTTCCGGGGGGAGAAGAGGGGCTAGAGCCCACGTCTCCAAACCCCAGTTTTGTGTGTTAGACTTCTGGAGGAATGATAGAGAGGACGCATGCCTCTACAGAATTGCAAAAGTTGCATTTACTCAAGCATCAAGGTTACTATACATCAAGGATGGTTACAAAATAATCATCCAGGACAACCAACATCACAAAATCTAACTAGATCCCACATGTCATATTTGTAGGCCACTGAACAGTATACAGAATTATGATGAAGGGTCACCTTAGCTAGTGGCAATCTTCTTTTCTACCGCACATCAAGGTGAGCACCACTCCTGGAGTCTGCCTGCTCCTGTTGCAGAGCCCTTAACCAACGGTCAAGATCTCTCCAGTTGTTCGCATAAAACTAAGTACAAAGTTCAAATGAAACTAAAAGAGAATTGCAATGACAGACTAGTGAGAGAGTTCCCCAATATCTTGCACTAAAATAGCCACCTCCAAACCTTGCCTATCAACAGGGAGATGGCTCAATGTTAGGGGCACTCTGGTTCCATCAGAGGAAAATAAGAGATGACAGCCCCTTTACCTTCTTCTTGGATTTAAAGACGTTACACCTGAAGATATTGCTGGCACCATCTCGAGCGATATAGCTGAAGATCTTCAAGTCTTGGGAATCGTGAGAGACGTAGAAGATCCTACAGGAAGAACAACAGAAAAATGCACTGAAAATGGCATTAGGTTCAAATCTCCAATGAGGAAACCTCTGTTTAAGGACACTCTACAGACAGAGCTCACTCAAGCCAAGTCCTTAGAGAAAGCTTTCTTCCTATGAAAGCCACAATGCAGGAGGCACTTTCCATGGGCTCCACAAACACTGACATTCCAGTGAGTGACCTCCAGATGGGGAAGGGTGGACACAGGTAGGACATGGACCCCACGCTATCACTAGTAAATCTGTCCTGGCAACTTGTACGTTAGAAGGAAAAAATCATTCCCATCCTTATCAGAGCGATAAATCTGCATCTAAGCCAGGGAAATGTGGGGAAGTTTCCTAATACCTGTTCACAGTTACCTCCGAATGAGGAGACTTAGGGAACCAGCAACGCTAACCACATTGGGAGACACTCTGTTTCATTATTGTAGGTCCCTCGGTGATAGTGACTTCACTTTCTGTCCCACTCCATCAAGTCCACGGCTTCCATATATTCATTCCATCAGTCACCCAATCCCCCCTGAGTGCACACCATGGGCCAGGCACTATCCCAGCAGCCAGAGGAACAAAGCAACAGAACATATAGAGCCCCTGAACTCATGGAGCTCATGTTCAGGAGACATCAATAAACAAATAGAAAATGAGTGCCATGAAGAAAAAAATAAGGGACAGAACATGACAGAGCTGCTATATTAGACAGGGTGCTTAGCAGGAAGGCCTCAAAGAGGGGCAAAGACCTAATGATGGGAGGGTGCCTGCCACTGGACTACGTGGGCAAAAGCAGTGCAGAAAGTGGGAACAGCAAGTTTCAAAGCCAGGTGGTGTTTATAAGGCGCTCTAAGCATTCAAGGAATGGCCAGAAGGTCAGCGTGGCTCAAGTCAAGGGAGTGTGGTCAGGGACAGGGTCAGAGAAGCAATCAAGGGCCACAACACAGGAGACCTTGAAGGTCAGGGGTTGTACTCCAAGCGAGACAAGAAGCCATTAGAGGCTTCTGAGCAGAGGACTGACTTCCTGATGCTTTCGACTAAAGAATCCCTCTGGCTGCTGTGGGTGGGCGGTAGGGGTAGAGGCAGAGGAAAGGCCAGGAAAAGGGGAAAATTATAAGCAAGGCCCTAATGGCTGACTCTTAGGTGGTCCTAGGACAGGGTACCACCAGAACCACCAAGCCTGAGTGCTGTCAACATGGGGCAGGGGAGGGGAGTATCAGGGATACATCAGAGGAACTGATTTGGGCACTGAGGAGAGTGTTGCTCTTGATAAACACCCTGGGGACACATTATTTCCCCCCAGAATCTTTTCCTTAATGAAAACACAACTTTTCCATCCCAGGATTTCACAGGCCTGGTATGTCTGAGTCAGTCTTTCTGTGGAGCACAGAGAGAACAGGATTTAGAGTCAGATCCACAACTGTGCCCCTCACCGTAAGGTAAGCCAGGGAACCCTCGGAGGCTCAGTTTTCTCATCTGTAAAGTGGGACTTCTAATAGTAACACCTTGCAGTGTTACTGGGAAGATGAAATGAGTAAAGTGCTTTTTACTTCTCCTTACCGATATCGCCTCTAAGTAGCCTTTTTACTGAGATTCTTACCAAGGACCCCAAGAAGTCTGAGAGGAACTTTCAAAACAGAAGTGATACAGAGAGGAGGACAATCCCCGGAAGAAATCCAAGTTCACCTTGGGGACCAAAGCTTCTCTGCTGAACTCTGCTAAAAGTCATTTCATTTCATCTCACATGTCCACCAACTCTGAACGATGCTGAAATAGAGGTTATTGTGTTTGTTTAACGTGGCTTCTAAGAAAGCTAACCTAACATTATCGGGCCCGCACCACAGAGTACCCGATCCTTCTAATGATGCCAAAGTGTCCTCCTAACACGGAAGGGACAAGCTAACAACTGCACCTCAGCATCTCCTGCCTGAGCTCCAGGCCCACCCAGCCCGTCTTTCTGGACACACACTCCTGATCTTCTCTCAAGCTTCAAATTCATCACATTCCCCAACTAAATTAATCATCTCCCCTGTAATTCTCAGGCAAACATGGCCTTCCTTCTACCAAGCCCTCTCTTGATGATGGGCGCCATGTCCACTCAAGCCAAAAACCTGGGCAACACCTCTGACTCCTTCCTCCCTTGTTCTCCAATATCGGTCACTCATGACCAAGTTCTCTGCAGCCCACCCCCTTGACATGGCTCTGAAATATACTTTTTCCTTCAGTTCCACAGTACTGCCTTAGTCCACAGGTCCTACTGTTCACCTGGAATTTTGCAACTCACCTAGTGTCTCTCTGCTTCCTACCTCACCTACTGCCAAGCCACTCTCTATATTGCTAGCAAAGTAGTATTTTTGAAAACACAAACTACATCCTAGTATTTCCTTCTAAAAACCATTCAAAGGTTTCCTACTGCCCTCAGACCAAGTCCAAACACCTCAGCATGGAGTATCTATGTTTCTGCTTTCATCTCTCTCCAGGAGCCCGACCTACAGAGCCCTTCAGAACCAGGTGCATACATCTGCCTGCCTTTGCAACTGCTGTGACACCTCCGGCATCCTTGAAGACTTGATTCAGAGAAGCGTTCCCTGCCCACCCTGCCCCCAAGTCTGAGTTGCTGAATGCCCCTGGGTTCACCATTACCATAACACGTTACCTCACACTATGATTTTTATATTTATTTTTTGGAATTTATTTTTTTATACAGCAGGTTATTAGTTATCTATTTTATACATATTACTGTATATATGTCAATCCCAATCTCCCAATTCATCCCACCACCACCCCCCTCCCCTTTCCCACGCTGGTGTCCATACAGGTGTTCTCTACATCTGTGTCTCTATTTCTGCCTTGCAAACTGGTTCATCTGTACCATTTTTTTAGGTTCCACATATATGTGTTAATATACAATATTTGTTTTCCTCTTTCTGACTTACTTCACTCTGTATGATAGTCTCTAGGTCCATCCACGTCTCTACAAATGACCCAATTTCACTCCTTTTTATGGCTGAGTAATATTCCATTCTATATATGTACCAAATCTTCTTTATCCATTCATCTGTCTAGGGGCATTTAGGTTGCTTCCATGACCTGGCTATTGTAAATAGTGCTGCAATGAACACTGGGGTGCGTGTGTCTTTTTGAATTATGGTTTTCTCTGGGTATATGCCCAGTAGTGGGATTGCTGGGTCATATGGTAATTCTATTTGTAGTTTTTTAAGAAACCTCCATACTGTCCTCCATAGTGGCTGGATCAATTTACATTCCCACCAACAGTGCAAGAGGGTTCCCTTTTCTCCACACCCTCTCCAGCATTTGTTGTTCATAGATTTTCTGATGATGCCCATTCTGAATGGTGTGAGGTGATTCCTCATTGTAGTTTTGATTTGCATTTCTCTAATAATTAGTGATGCTAAGCAGGTTTTCATGTGCCTCTTGGCCATCTGTGTGTCTTCTTTGGAGAAATGTCTATCTAGGTTTTCTGCCCATTTTTGGACAGGGTTCTTTGTTTTTTTAATATTGAGCTACATGAGCTGTTTATATATTTTAGAGATTAATCCTTTGTCTTTTGATTCGTTTGCAAATATTTTCTCCCATTCTGAGGGTTGCCTTTTTGTCTTGTTTACAGTTTCCTTTGCTGTGCAAAAGCTTTTAAGTTTCATTAGGTCCCATTTGTTTATTTTTGTTTTTATTTCCATTACTGTAAGAGATGGGTCAAAAAAGATCTTGCTGTGATTTATGTCACAGAGTGTTCTTCCTGTTTTCCTCTAAGAGTTTTATAGTGTCTGGTCTTACATTTAGGTCTTCAATCCATTTTGAGTTTATTTTTGTGTATGGTGTTAGGGAATATTCTAATATCATTCTTTTAAATTTAGCTGTCCAGAGTTCCCAGCACCACTTATTGAAGAGACTGCCTTTTCTCCATTGTATGTATCCTTGCCTCCTTTGTCATACATTAGTTGACTATAGTTGCATGGGTTTATCTCTGGGCTTTCTATTCTGTTCCATTGATGCATTCTGTTTTTGAGCCAGCAACATACTCTCTTGATTACTGTAGCTTTGTATTATAGTCTGAAGTCCGGGAGCCTGATTCCTCCAGCTCCATTTTTCTTTCTCAAGATTGCTTTGACTATTCAGGGTCTTTTGTGTTTCCATACAAATTGTGAAATTTTTTGTTCTAGTTCTGTGAAAAATGCCATTGGTAGTTTGATAGGGATTGCATTCAATCTGTAGACTGCTTTGGGTAGTACAGTCATTTTCACAATATTAATTCTTCCAATCCAAGAACATGGTATATCTCTCCATCTCTTTGCATCATCTTTGATTTCTTTCATGAGTGTCTTATAGATTTCTAAGTACAGGTCTTTTACCTCCTTAGGTAGGTTTATTCCTAGGTATTTTATTCTTTTTGTTGCAATGGTGAATGGGATTATTTCCTTAATTTCTCTTTCTGATCTTTTGTTGTCAGTGCATAGGAATGCAAGAGATTTCTGTGCATTAATTTTGTATCCTGCAACTTTACCAAATTCATTGATTAGCTCTAGTAGTTTTCTGGTGGCATCTTTAGGATTATCTATGTATAGTATCATGTCATCTGCAAACAGTGACCGTTTTAATCCTTCTTTTCCAATTTGTATTCCTTTTATTTCTTTTCCTTCTCTGACTGCCGTGGCTAGGACTTCCAAAACTATGTTAAATAATAGTGGCAAGAGTGGACACCCTTCTCTTGTTCCTGATCTTAGAGGAAATGCTTTCAGTTTTTCACCATGCAGAATGATGTTTGCTGTGGGTTTGTCATATATAGCCTTTATGATGTTGAGGTAGCTTCCCTCTATGCTCACTTTCTGGAGATTTTTTTTTTTTTTATCATAAATGGGTGGAGAAATTTGTCAAAAGCTTTTTCCGTATCTATTGGGATGATCATATGGTTTTTATTTTTCAATTTGTTAATATGGGGTATCACATTGATTGATTTGCATATAGTGAAGAATCCTTGCATCCCTGGGATAAATCCCACTTAATCATGGTGCATGACCCTTTTAATGTGTTGTTGGATTCTGTTTGCTAGTATTTTGTTGAGGATTTTTGCATCTATTTTCATCAGTGATATTGGTTTGTAATTTTCTTTTCTGTAGTATCTTTGTCTGGTTTTGGTATCAGGGTAATGGTGGCATCAGAGAATGAGTTTGGGAGTGTTCCTTCCTCTGCAATTTTTTGGAAGAGTTTGAGAAGGATGGGTGTTAGCTCTTCTCTAAATGTTTGAAAGAATTCACCTGTGAAGCCATCTGGTCCTGGACTTTTGTTTGTTGGAAGATTTTTAATCATGCTTTCAACTTCATTACTTGTGATTGGTCTGTTCATGTTTTCTGTTTCTTCCTGGTTCAGTCTTGGAAGGTTATACCTCTTCAAGAATTTGTCCATTTCGTCCAGGTTGTCCATGTTAGTGGCACAGAGCTGCTTGTAGTAGTCTCTAATGATGCTTTCTATTTCTGCAGTGTCCATTGTAACTTCTCCTTTTTCATTTCTTATTTTATTGATTTGAGTCCTCTCCCTCTTTTTCTTGATGAGTCTGGCTAAAGGCTTATGAATTTTATATTCTCAAAGAACCAGCTTTAATTTTATTGATCTTTGCTACTGTTTTCTTTGTTTCTATTTCATTTATTTCTGCTCTGATCTTTATGAATTCTTTCCTTCTACTAACTTTGGGTTTTGTTTGTTCTTGTTTCTCTAGTTCCTTTAGGTGTAAGGTTAGATTGTTTACTTTAGATTTTTCTTGCTTTTTGAGGTAGGCTTGTATTGCTATAAACTTCCCTCTTAGAACTGCTTTTACTGCATTCCATAGGTTTTGGATCATCATGTCTTCATTATCAATTGTGTCTAGGTATTTTTTTATTTCCTCTTTGCTTTCTTCAGTGATCTCTTGGTTATTTAGTAACATATTGTTTAGCCTCCATGTGTCTGTGTTTTCTACATTTTTTTTCCTGTAATTGATTTCTAATCTCATAGTGTTGTGGTTGGAAAAGATGCTTGGTATGATTTCAATTTTCTTAAATTTACTGAGGCTTGATTTGTGACCCAAGAAGTGATCTATCCTGGATAATGTTCCATGTGCACTTGAGAAGAAAGTGTAATCTGCTGTTTTCGGATGGAATGTCCTATAAATATCAATTAAATCCATCTGGTCTATTGTGTCTTTTTTTTTTTTTTTTTTGGCGGTATGCAGGTCTCTCACTGTTGTGGCCTCTCCCATTGCGGAGCACAGGCTCTGGACATTCAGGCTCAGTGGCCATGGCTCACGGGCCCAGCCGCTCCGTGGCATGTGGGATCTTCCTGGACTGGGGCACAAACCCGTGTCCCCTGCATCGGCAGGCGGACTCTGAACCACTGCACCACCAGGGAAGCCCCTATTGTGTCATTTGAAGCTTGTGTTTCCTTATTAATTTTCTGTCTGGATGATCTGTCCATTGGTGTAAGTGAAGTGTTAAAGTCCCCCACTGTAGGAGGGCTTCCCTGGTGGCGCAGTGGTTGAGAGTCTACCTGCTGATGCAGGGGACACAGGTTCGTGCCCCGGTCCGGGAAGATCCCACATGCCGCGGAGCGGCTGGGCCCATGAGCCATGGCAGCTGAGCCTGCGCGTCTGGAGCCTGTGCTCTGCAACGGGGGAGGCCACAACAGTAAGAGGCCCACGTACCGCAAAAAAAAAAAAAAAAAAGTCCCCCACGGTTATTGTGTTACTGCCGATTTCCTCTTTTACAGCTGTTAGCATTTGCCTTATGTATTGAGGTGCTCCTATGTTGGGTGCATATATATTTATAATTGTTATATCTTCTTGGATTGATCCCTTGATCATTATGTAGTGTCCTTCCTTGTCTCTTATAACATTCTTTATTTTAAAATCTATTTTATCTGATGAGTATCACTACTCCAGCTTTCTTTTGATTTCCATTTGCACGGAATATCTTTTTCCATCCCCTCACTTTCAGTCTGTATGTGTCCCTAGGTCTGAAGTGGGTCTCTTGTAGACAGCATACGGATGGATCTTGTTTTTGTATACAATCAGCGAGCTTCTGCCTTTTGGTTGGAGCATTTAATCCATTCACATTTAAGGTAGTTATCGATATGTATGTTCCTATGACCATTTTCTTCATTGTTTTGGGTTTGTTTTTGTAGATCCTTTTCTTGTCTTGTGTTTCCCACTTAGAGAAGTTCCTTTAGCATTTGTTGTAGAGCTGGTTTGGTGGTGCTGAATTCTCTTAGCTTTTGCTTATCTGTAAAGCTTTTGATTTCTCCATCAAATCTGAATGAGATCCTTGCTGGGTAGAGTAATCTTGGTTGTAGGTAGTAATCTTGGTTGTAGAGTAATCTTGGTCGTAGGTTCTTCTCTCTCATCGCTTTAAATATATTGTGTCACTCCTTTCTGGCTTGTAGAGTTTCTGATGAGAAATCAGCTGTTAACCTTATGGGAGTTCCCTTAAGGGAACTTTTAATAGTTGCTTTTAATAATTTTTCTTTGTCCTTAATTTTTGTCAGTTTGATTACTATATGTCTTGGCATGTTTCTCCTTGTGTTTCTCCTTGTGTTTATTCTGTCTGGGACTCTCTGTGCTTCCTGGACTTGGGTGGCTACTTCCTTTCCCGTGTTAGGGAAGTTTTCGACTGTAATCTCTTCAAATATTTTCTTGGGTCCTTTCTCTCTCTCCTCTCCTTCTGGGACCCCTATAATGCGAAAGTTGGTGTGTTTTATTTTGTCCCAGAGGTCTCTTAGGCTGTCTTCATTTCTTTTCATTCTTTTTCCTTTATTCTGTTCCGTGGCAGTGAATTCCACCATTCTGTCTTCCAGGTCACTTCTCCGTTCTTCTGCCTCAGTTATGCTGTTATTGATTCCTTCTAGTGTGTTTTTCATTTCAGTTATTGTACTGTTCATCTCTGTTTGTTTGTTCTTTAATTCTTCTAGGTGTTTGTCCTTTAGTTCTTCTAGGTCTTTGTTAAACATTTCTTGCATCTTCTCGATCCTTGCCTCCATTCTTTTTCCGAGGTCCTAGATCATCTTCATTATCATTATTCTGATTTTTTTTTTCTGGAAGGTTGCCTATCTCCACTTCATATAATTGTTTTTCTGGGGTTTTATCTTGTTCCTTCATGTGGTACATAGCCCTCTGCTTTTTAATTTTGTCTTTCTTTCTGTGAATGTGGTTTTCATTCCACAGGCTGCAGGACTGTAGTTCTTCTTGCTTCTGCTGTCTGCCCTCTGGTGGATGAGGCTGTCTAAGAGGCTTGTGCAAGCTTCCTGATGGGAGGGACTGGTGTTGGGTAGAGCTGGGTGTTGCTCTGGTGGGCAGAGCTCAGTAAAACTTTAATCCACTTGTCAGCTGATGTGTGGGACTGAGTTCCCTCCCTGTTGATTTTTTGGCCTAAGGTGACCCAGCACTGGGGCTACAGGCTCTTTGGTGGGGTTAATGGTGGACTCTGGGAGGGCCCGCACTAAGGAGTGCTTCCCAGAACTTCTGCTGCCAGTGTCCTTGTCCCCACCGTGAGCCACAGCCACCTCCTGCCTCTGCAGGAGACCCTCCACCACTAGCAGGTATGTCTGGTTCAGTCTCCTATGGGGTCACGGCTCCTTCCCCCTGGGTCCTGATGCACACACTACTTTATGTGTGCCCTCCAAGAGTGGAATCTCTGTTTCCCCCAGTCCTGTCGAAGTCCTGCAATCAAATCCTGCTAGCCTTCAAAGTATGATTCTCTGGGAATTCCTCCTCCCGTTGCCAGACCCCCAGGTTGGGAAGCCTGACATGGGTCTTGGAACCTTCACTCCAGTGGGTGGACTTCTGTGTTATAAGTGTTCTCCAGCTTGTGAGTCACCCACCCAGTGGTTATGGGATTTGATTTTATTGTGGTTGTGCCCCTCCTACCGTCTCATTGCAGCTTCTCCTTTGTCTTTGGATGTGGCGTATCTTTTTTAGTGACTTCCAGTGTCTTTCTGTTGATGACCGTTCAGCAGTTAGTTGTGATTCTGGTGCTCTCACAAGAGGGAGTGAGCGCACGCCCTTCTACTCTGCCATCTTGAACCAATACTCACTATGATGTTTATACTGAAGCTTCTTGAAGCAACAAGGGCCACATCTTGGTATTCCAGTGCCAGCACTGCAATTGGCACATAGGAGGTTCCGAATGCATGCTTAGGAGGGAGGGAGGAGTCCTTGCTGTCCTTAATAAGCACCCATAATGTGCTCTGCCTGGCTATTCATTTCCCCCACCCCCAGACAGAAGTGAGGTCCTGTTAGTTCAGATGCATCACACATAAAACTCCTTTGATTTTTGAGTTTTTCATTTATTATTAGGTAATACCCTAAGGACTGAGAACTAGATTTAAAACCGATGGAGCAGATATGAAGGCAGACTGGCATGCCAACAAGACACAGAGACATGGAAGGCACTCAAGGATGGCAGCAAGCTAGGGTTAACTTTACCTCGGTAGACAAAGCACCTTTTCGGCAAATACGATGACAACCTGGGCATGGATGCAGCCACTCTCTTTGGACTGGAGCTCTTTGGAGACTGCTCTGTTATGTCTGAGTTCAGAAACTTAATGTGTAAGTTATTAAAAGTCAATAATCTCTAGCTAACTATAAAGTCAACTAGTTAGAGCTTAGAAAAGTATCCGCCGACACAATCAAGAAGCAGGAAGTTTTTCCATGTGACCTCATTCACCCACAAATTAATAAATCAACAAATTGAGGCCTCACGTCCAAACTTCTAGATCTAGAACTATATTCCAAGAACCCTTACTTCTTCATACCTTGGTTTTAAGAACTGTGATTGCGTGTGTGTTGGGGGTGGGGGAGGGGAGAAAGAATAATATGAGGACTCAAGAGAATAAGAAAAGGTTTTCCTTTTCCCCTCCTTAATCTTTATCCTTAAGTCTAGTGCAGTTCTGATCCCACTTCCAAAAAGTATCTCAATTTTCATAACTTTCAGTATAATTATAGAGTAGGATACCAAAGTAGTTCATATAGTGTTAATAATGATTACTAAGATCTTATTAGATTTATTCCCACTTCAAATTTCTTAAAATTTCTTGGTTTTATCTCAAAATATGCATAGAATTATAATTTTTACTCACTGATGGAACTGTTATGCATTCAAGCCACAGCAATAAACTTTTCTATACACTGTTATGTCCATAAAAGTAACATAAATTACTGAAATATAAACAATATCTTGGAGAAACTGGATTTGGGTTTTATAGTTATGCTGGAATTCAAGTTGACAGATTGATAAAGAACCACTAGACCCACCGCCAACACCCCGCTTCTCACTTCCTTGACTATTAATCTATAGGTAAATGTGTTTCTTTTAGGAGCACAGAAAAAAAGAAACGGAATGTAGAGTAGAAAGAGACCTGTGTAGTCCTCAGATCTGTCCAACCCAGCATCCCTGTCATTCAGCATTTGTCAGTAATGAGCAGTTCACTCCAGTTAGAGTAGCCACTCCTCCTTTCGGAGAGCTTCTAATTACTTGGAAATTTCCCCTTACATTGATTAGAAATCTACCAACAGCAATGCAGTGGAAGGAAATGGTTGAAAACACCGGCCCTGGTGTGGGACAGATCTGGATTATAGGCCCAGGCTCTGCTAATTACTAGCTGTTAGATCCTGGGCAGTATCTTGATTTACTCATGGTTCTTCACCTGTGAAATGGGGATAACCATAGTACTGTACCTCACTCATGAGGTTTAAAGAATGAATGTATGCAGAAGGATCAGCTTATAACAAATGGTTAATAAATGGTAACTGCTATTAGTACTGCCACACTACTGCCCTAGTTCTATCCTTTGGGGCCTTAGAGAACAAGGCTAATCCTTCTAAATGGCAACCCTTTGAAAACCACCACATTTATATTTACTCCTCTCATTCTTTAAAGTGACACACTTCCTCTTCCTTCAAGAGTTCCTCAACCAGCCCATTTTCTAGATCTTTTATTACTCTGGCAGGTTTGTACTGTGGAAAGAGTATGGGCTTTGGGTTGAGAGAGATCTAGGTTCAAGTCTTAGCTTTGCCACTTCCTAGCTGTTAGCCTTATGCAAACTACTCAGTTGACATAACCCTTTCTTTCCTGATCTGAAAATAGGTAGATTAATGATCTCTTCATAGTATTTAAGTATTAAAACACTCCCCTCCAGTATTTAACACAACGCCCAACATATGGTGAGTTGCTTGCTCAGTAAATACGATCTCCATCTTCCTTGTTAACCTTTTCTGTACATACCCCAATTTACCAATGACTCTTAAAACACAGTTCACAGAACTGAATGCACATTCCTAAAGGGATGAGAACATGACAGAGTGAATTTGGATATTTTCTATGCCCTAGAACTGAATTTTTAGCAAAGCATCTCTGATCATATATTTTTAGCAAAGCATCTCTGATCATATCTTTTTCTTTAGTTACAGCATCTCACTGCTCATTCACACTGTGGTCAACTCAAACAGTCAAATCTAATTTGCACAACTGCTCTTAAGGCAGATTTCCTAAGCATACTTGGTAATTGGTTTTTAGGACTGTCTCCTAGGGATCACTATTTCCTTTGCCAAGCTCTCACAGATCATCTGCTTAATGATCTCTTCTAGAATTTTGCCCAGAGGCAATGACAAGTTCACTAGTCTGTAATTCCTAGACCCAGAGTTTTCCCCTTTCTAAAAAGTGAAATGTCTTTTTCTTGTAATCTTCTCATATCTCATCCATTCCCCATGATTTTGCAAAGATGATCAAATATCATTTTGCAATCACATTCTTTAGGACTCCAGGTCCTAAGTGACCAAGGCCTGGACACATTTAAAGGAGTGAAGGACGCCTGCCTTTTTCCTCGTGGTTTTCAAACTTCTATTTTTCAAATCACCTATGTTCTAGTGTTTCTAGTTTGAAGATCCGACAGTTCTCTACTTGAGGTTAAAAAAAAAAAAGGAGACACATGGTTAGAACAATGGGACTTCACAATATCTCTTTGTCATGTGCTACTCTCTTTTCTTTTATACTTTTCTTCTCTCATCGTCAGTCTTTTCCATGAACCCAATGCATTCAGGGTTTCAGTTCCTCTGCACTTATACTTGATTTTAAGCTCTGCTTTCCATACTGTGTACTTCTCAAAAGACATTTTATGAAAATGTAGGCAGCCATGTGATTTTTCTTCATGGTCTCACCTTTTTGGACCCAATTAGAATAAATTATGTTGTACTTCTGTCTTCAAGTTCTCATCTCTTATTTCCTGAGACAACAACCTTACTCTGTCACCATCCCTCTCTCTGGATGTTATACACTCGAAAATGCCACGGCCATGTCCCCCCAGCAACTAGTATCCTGCCCCTACTGCCCCTTATCTCCATGGGGACTGCTGGCTGACCTTGGAACCCACTGGCTACAGAGAATGTGAAGGGTCTTGAGTCACCTGCAAGGTTTCCTGAGTCTACATCCATGCTCCCCTATCCAAGACGCACAGACACAGAGCTCCACAGAAAAGTCTCCATGCTGTCTTCTACTCAAAACCTGCTGGGTCTCACCAAGACGCACAGACACAGAGCTCCACAGAAAAGTCTCCATGCTGTCTTCTGCTCAAAACCTGCTGGGTCTCACCTAGCCAGCTGGGACCTGCCACGGCAGAAAGCACAGAACCTCAGGACAGAGGATCTAGACCTGCCGTGGGGCCCCCAGGCAAACTCTTTTCCTTCTCTCAGCCTTCTTTCCTAATCCTTAAAGTAAGGGCAATAAAAACATCTTTCAGAGCAGTTTTAAAGTTCTGGGATGGGCAAATATTGAAAGTGGATGAGACAGCAGATGGACAAATATTCTATAACCCATTGTACAAATACATTAAAACTGTGGAAATAACTCTAGAAATGGCAAATGGAATAACAAAGAGAAATCATCCCTGTTCCCCCAACATCACCATCTCTCTGGGGTTTATCCAGTTTGAATGTGAAGAAGAGATTTTTCTCTGAAGGCCCTGGAAGGCACGGGCATCCCTAACCCACAGGGACACATGGAAATGAACCAAGATTGAGAAGATAAGCTGCCAAGTAACTTGCAGATGGTAAAGACAAAACCCAGTGGGATCTTAAGGGAAAACCTCTGGGAGAAGAAGAAGCATGATGTGAAAAATGCAGAAGACAGAAAACAGAGCCAACCTGCTGCTCGAGACCAGCTGAGCGTGGCACAGCCATGAAGTCATGGTCCTGCAAAAAACCCAGCATGACTTCTGCCCACGGGAGCAGTGATTCCCCAAGCAGCCCAGACTGTGTGATTTTTGTGGGTCCCCCCAGAGGAATGTGTTATCTTCAGAGGGCCTAGGGAAAATATTAGGAAAGGTGGTGGGTGGAGGGAGGCCCCCAGTGCTTTGCTAATAGAACCACACCAAAATCTACAGCAATGAGCACCCCCCCCGACCCTTACCCCCAGCCCCTGCATGCTCCCTGAACACTGGTGTGTCTTCTCTTCCCACCCAGTCCTGGAGCATTCACACAGTTCCACACTTCTGTCCCTGGTCATCATTCCTTTCCCCATTTCTCTGATTTTAATCTAATCTTTAGACCAAATTGTCCTTCATCTTGATCATTTCTTCCTAGTACTGCTTTGGTCTGATTATCTTTCTCTCCTGTATTTTCAGGGCCCTTTATCACTTTGACTGGTTTTCTTTAATTAGACGTTAGATCAGTTTTCATCTTCTTCATCCCTCAATTTAGCCATTTTCAGGGCTGCTATCTGGCATAAAGGAATGGTGATCAACTCATGAAATGGTGCCACAGTCCCTCATGGAACGTGGTCTCCTTACTTCACAGCTGTCTGAGGTGTAGGAATACATCATCCAAGATCTGCTGGCAGCCATAGCTGGGCCGTCTTTCACAGACCTGCCTCACCACAGTGTGATCTGGAAAGAAGTCTGGGATTTTAGGGCTAGGAGAGACCTCGTGAGACAGTCAAGCTCATCTACACAACTGCAGGCAGAGAAATCCGAGTATCATAGCTGATTTCTAAGGTTTCTTCAAGGCGTAACATTATAAAAATGTCTAAATTATTATGACAACTATCTACTGTGTACCTGAAATAAGAAGTAAGCAATCAACTGAATTTTAAAATCTAGTGAGAGTCAGACAAATACATATTTATCTTTTGAAAGTCCAGTTAAGTCACCCTCACGGCCTGTCTCAGTAGTTAATTTATGTTTGAATTTCACAGCTGTTAAGAAGTGCTTTCTTACATCCCACAAAATCTTCCCTGGTTTACTTGAATCAACCACAAACCACCATAGAGCACTTTCTAAATACCAAGCACTGCGATAAGTAAACTTCCTCTTGTTCACTACTTGACAAACAGGCAAAAAACAGGCCAGTGTCCCTCGCAAAACCCCAACAATCCTTTCACATACTTCAAGGCTTTAACTTCTCTGCAACACTGGTAATTTCTCCAAAATAACTGTCACCTGCTGTTGGCTTTCAAAAACCAAATCTTTCCACAGGCTGCCAATTCTTTCTCCTCTGCTTCTGTGTTATCTGGGTTCGCACATCTGGTGTGTTCATGTTTTCTGGGGTTAGCCAACCTTCCTACACTTCTGAGGATCCTCAGGCTTCCTGAAGACTCTTGCTCAGAGACACAGCTTTCCTCCTGAGCCAGAGAGCGGAGAGAATACCAGCACACCACAAATAGAAGGGTGCTGCTTTGACTGGTGTGTGCTGGGGGAGCCTCGCTTAGAAAGCTGCATCTTCCTCTCCTTTCTCCATGAACAATTTATCTTCTTGCTTTCACGAAACGGAAAACTTCCCTTCTTTAAGTGGTATGTGGAGAAAGGGGTCAGGCATAAGTCTCCCCAATGCAAAATGAATCCTAATCAGAAGTTCACACCCTTCCTGATCCACTGCCCTGTATCCCTTGAGATCCCTGTGGTTTTGTGGAATAAAAGAACTGACAGAACAGAGCCACAAAGCCTCAGCTGAGATGGCAGCTCTTCTACTTTCTCAAAGCTCTGAGCTTTAGTTTTCTCAGCCTCAAAAAGGCACGAGAAGTCTCACAGGATTGTTATGCGAATCAAATGAAATGATTTATACATAGTACGTGGCACATAGTAGGTGCTCAAAAAAAATCTTTACTGAACTGAAGTGAGCAAGAATATTTGCTGATCTCTTGTGTCCCTCTCATGTGCCAGGCACTGCTCAAGTCACACTACACATAAAAACTCATTTAATCCTCACAACCTTATGAGGTGGGTACTACTACTATCCCCATTTTATAGATGAGGAAACTGAGAGGGGTTAGTCAACATTCTCAAGGTCACACAGGTAGTAGGTATCTGTATTAGTTTCCCAGGGCTGCTGTAACAAATTATCACAAAGTGATAATTTAAAACAACAGAAATTTAACCTCTCAGAGTTCCAGAAGCCAGAAATCAAGATATTGGCAAGGTTAGCTCCTTTGAGAGGCTCTGACGGAGAATCCAGTCCACATGTCTCTCCTGGTGTCTGGTGGTTGCCGGCAATCCTTGGCATGCTTTGGCTTTTAGTTGCATCACTCCAATCTGCTGTCTCCATCTTCACCCAGCCTCCTTCCTTGTATCTCCCCTCCATGTTTCTCTCTCCGAATTTCCCTCTTCTTATAAGAACACCAATCATTAGACTTTGGGCTCACTCTAATCAATTATGACCTCACCGTAACTCAATTACATCAGCAAAGTCCCTTTGCCAAATAAAGTCACATTCATACGTATCAGGGGTTAGGACTTCAGCATATCTTTTTGAGGGACAGAATTTGGCCCACTGCAGTCTCTGAGACAGAATTTGAACCCTGGCCATCTTAACCAAGTCCTTCACATCTGCATTATCTGCCTAGCTGATTAATAACTGTCAAAAATCATTCAAATATTAGATTGTTATTATTACTATTGTTATCTCTATATCTAGCTAGAAGTCAGTGCTATGGTACATTTATGCCACCTAGGAACCCTGAATTTCCTTATTCCAGGTATTTTTCCAAGCCCTGGATGCCTTTATAGACTCTCTACGGCCAAAACAAATTCATTCTCACGTGGGTAAGATTTTCACTGGACACTTGAGTGAGTGGTGCTTGATGGCGTTGCTCTCCCCGACGGCCCACCTTCCATCCAAGTTTCTTCAAACCAACCAACCCAGGAATATGATAAATGTCATAAGGACATCTTAGTCTTTCCAAAGACTAAGTGACCCTCAGGCCACTTGCTCAACACATGGGGAGCCTTGTGTGCCATGACAGGAAATGAAGAGAGGGCATCCAGCCCCTCCCTCCCTGGGGCCTGGAGCATGCCTGACTGGGCCTGGCTGGCATGGCCACGTACTCTTCTTTCCTAGTAGTTTTCTTTCTCTGATTGCTCTGACCTGCTTGCCTGATGCTACATCAGAGGAGGTCTGAATCACAGCTCACCTGAAGGCACTTCCTCCTAGGACCTGAGGTTAAGAGAACAAGCCAGGGAGCTCAGCGCAGGTGTTTACTCCAGGCGTCAACAATGCTAATTCTCACATATGCCCCCAGGACAACGGCTGAACAATTCTGATTTATCCTAGGACAACTCCCTCTCTATCATAATCGAGTTTTTTCCTTTTTTTTAAACTATAAAGGACCATGTACCTTTACTTCTAGGCCACTAACGTATCTTAGAAAAAAATGATAAAATGAACTGATTCATATTTGATCTCATTTCAACTTCCAATCACATTTTTTTTAACATCTTTATTGGAGTATAAGTGCTTTACAATTGTGTGTTAAAGGGAGATTAGCTCGGTGCTTTGTGACCACTGAGAGGGGTTGGGATAGGGAGGGTGGGAGGGAAACGCAAGAGGGAGGAGATATGGGGATATACGTAAATGTATAGCTGATTCACTATGTTATAAAACAGACCACCCTCCCTATCCCACCCCTCTAGATGGTCACAAGGCACCGAGCTGATCTCCCTGTGCTATGCAGCTGCTTCCCACTAGCTATCTATTTCACACTTGGTAGTATATGTAAGTCCATGACACTCTCTCACTTCATCCCAGCTTACCCTTCCCCCTCCCCGTGTCCTCAAGTCCATTCTCCACGTCTGCATCCTTATTCATGTCCTGCCCCTAGGTTCTTCAGAACCATTTTTTTTTGGTTTTAGATTCCATATTATAGGTGTTAGCATATGGTATTTGTTTTTCCCCTTCTGACTTTACTCTGTATGACAGACTCTAGGTCCATCCACCTCACTACAAATAACTCAATTTCGTTTCTTTTCACAGCTGAGTAATATTCCATTGTATATATGTGCCACATTTTCTTTATCCATTCATCTGTTGATTGACACTTAGGTTGCTTCCATGTCCTGGCTATTGTAAATAGAGCTGCAATGAATATTGAGGTACATGACTCTTTTTGAATTATGATTTACTCAGGGTATATACCCAGTAGTGGGATTGCTGGGTCATACAGTAGTTTTATTTTCAGTTTTTTAAGGAACCTCCATTGTGGCTATATCAATTTACATTCCCACCAACAATGCAAGAGGGTTTGCTTTTCTCCACACCCTCTTCAGCATTTATTGTTTGTAGATTTTTTTGATGATGGCTATTCTGACTGGTGTGAGGTGATACCTCATTGTAGTTTTGATTTGCATTTCTCTAATGATTAGTGATGTTGAGCATCCTTTCATGTGTTTGTTGGCAATCCTTATATCTTCTTTGGAGAGATGTCTGTTTAGGTCTTCTGCCCATTTTTGGATTCGGTTGTGTTTTTGACACTGAACTGCATGAGCTGCTTCTAAATTTTGGTGATTAATCCTTTATCAGTTGCTTCATTTGCAAATATTTTCTCCCATTCTGGGGGTTGTCTTTTCATCTTGTTTATTGTTTCCTTTGCTGTGCAAAAGCTTTTAAGTTTCATTAGGTTCCATTTGTTTATTTTTGTTTTTATTTCCATTTCTCTAGGAGGTGGGTCAAAAAGGATCTTGCTGTGATATATGTCATAGAGTGTTCTGCCTATGTTTTCCTCTAAGAGTTTTATAGTGTCTGGCCTTACAGTTAGGTGTTTAATCCATTTTGAGTTTATTTTTGTGTATGGTGTTAGGGAGTGTCCTAATTTCATTCTTCTACATGTAGCTGTACATTTTCCCAGCACCACTTATTGAAGAGCCTGTCTTTTCTCCATTGTATATTCTTGCCTCCTTTATCAAAAATAAGGTGACCATATGTGCGTGGGTTTATTTCTGGGCTTTCTATCTTGTTCCATTGATCTATATTTCTGTTTTTGTGCCAGTACCATACTGTATTGATTACTGTAGCTTTGTAGTATAGCCTGTAGTCCAGGAGCCTGATTCCTCCAGCTCTGCTTTTCTTTCTCAAGATTGCTTTGGCTATTCGGGGTCTTTTGTGTTTCCATACAAATTGTGAAATTTTTTGTTCTAGTTCTGTGAAAAATGCCATTGGTAATTTGATAAGGAGTGTACTGAATCTGTAGATTGCTTTGGGTAGTATCACCATTTCCACAATGTTGATTCTTCCAATCCAAGAACATGGTATAGCTCTCCATCTGTTTGCATCATCTTTAATTTCTTTCATCAGTGTTTTATAGTTTTCTGTATAGAGGTCTTTTGTCTCCTTAGGTAGGTTTATTCTTTGTTATTTTATTCTTTTTGTTGCAGTGATAAATGGGAGTGTTTCCTTAATTTCTCTTCCTGATCTTTCATTGTTAGTGTATAGGAATGTAAGAGATTTCTGTGCATTAATTTTGTATCCTGCTACTTTACCAAATTCATTGATTAGCTCTAGTAGTTTTCTGGTAGCATCTTTAGGATTCTCTATGTATATATAGTATCATGTCATCTGCAAACAGTGACAACTTTACTTCTTCTTTCCTGATTTGGATTCCTTTTCTTTTTCTTCTCTGACTGCTGTGGCTAAAACTTGCAGAACTATGTTGAATAATAGTGGTGAGAGTGGACAACCTTGTCTTGTTCCTGATTTTAGAGGAAATGGTTTCAGTTTTTCACCACTGAGAACGATGTTGGTTGTGGGTCTGTCATATATGACCTTTATTATGTTGAGGTAAGTTCCCTCTATGCCTACTTTCTGCAGGGTTTTTATCATGAATCGGTGTTGAATTTTGTCGAAAGCTTTTCCTGCATCTATTGAGATGATCACATGGTTTTTCTCCTTCAGTTTGTTAATGTGGTGTATCACATTGATTGATTTGCATATATTGAAGAATCCTTGCATTCCTGGGATAAACCCCACTTGATCATGGTGTATGATTCTTTTAATGTGGTGTCGGATTCTGTTTGCTAGTATTTTGTTGAGGATTTTTGCACCTATGTTCATCAGTGATATTGGCCTGTAGTTTTCTTTCTTTGTGACATCCTTGTCTGGTTTTGGTATCAAGGTGATGGTGGCCTCGTAGAATGAGTTTGGGAGTGTTCCTCCCTCTGCTATATTTTGGAAGAGTTTGAGAAGGATAGGTGTTAGCTCTTCTCTAAATGTTTCATAGAATTCGCCTGTGAAGCCATCTGGCCCTGGGTTTTTGTTTGTTGGAAGATTTTTAATCACAGTCTCAATTTCAGTGCTTGCGATTGGTCTGTTTATATTTTCTATTCCTTCCTGGTTCAGTCTCGGAAGGTTTAAATCGCCCTTTAACAGTCTTCTGGTTTTATTTTATAGGTTTGGGAAAGGGGTGAGTTGGGAGGCCTGAGGCAGCCTGGTTTTTGTTTGTGTGTTTGCTGTATGCCAGAAGTTCTCTTACTGTCTGTCTCCCCACCACCCAGGAGCAGTTGCTGAGGGATTACAGTGTCTGTGGGGTGGCTTGGCATAACCTTTATTCTAAGAAATGCACATCTTGCTCCGTATCCACACCCTCCCCCACCCCACATCAGATTCTCTTGGGACACAGAGCTGAGCAGTTTCAGAGCCTATCCTTGAAGAGCTGAGAGTGTGCTGATGGAGTGAGACAAGAGTGGGACAGTGGAACAGAGCACTATGGACATGGTCCTGGAGGAGCATGCAGCCAATGGCCTGCGAGCCAGGGAAGGCACAGGGAGGGGAGCTGCTACCTGAGCAACGTCTTGAAGAATATGTGGGAGGTGGCAGGGACTGTGGCGTGGGGAACTGATCAGTCCGGGTCCTGGCAAGAAACAGATAATTTGAGTCATCTGAGGAGAGTTTAATAAGGGACTGTTTACAAAGATGAGGGCAGAGTGCAGGGAAACCCCAGAGGATACGACAGTACCTGTGGGAGCTCTCAGCACCCCAAGGCTTGAGGGGGCAGGGCAGTGAGAGGTCATCAGAAGCCGGAGAGAGAAAGAACTGTGTGCCACCTGGCAGGAACTCTCATGACAGTAGAGAAGGCTGCTGATGCAGTACACACAGGCCAGCCTCCCTGGGCACCCAGCACTGCAGAGAGCAGATCTGGAGGAAGGAACAAAGAAAGCTCTACATCACAGAGACAGGAGACGGAAGGACATTCCTTGCAAGGGAAACTGCACATAGAAAGGCAAGGAGTGACAAAACAGCAGTTCGCTTGGGCACAGGGACATGGGACGTGCTGAGGGCCTGGCAGGAGATGGGAACAGAGGGAGGTCAGGGCCTGCTGGGGAGCGGATTTCACCTTTGGGGGCTCAGGGTACTGACGGGGGTCTGAGCAGGGGGATGATGTAGTTGGTAATAATGGTGGTGTGAAGGGTATCTTGGAGGAGGACAGGAGCAGGAGAAGGGAGGCCAATAAAGAGGTTACTGCAATATGGAATGTCTGGGGGAAGAGGAAGAATCTGGACCCAGGGCTTACCAGTCAGAAGAGCTGGACTCAAATCCCTGCTCTGCTGTTTACAACTGTGAGACACTGGGTGAGTCTTTTCATCCTCAAGTTATAGTTTTGCCATCTGCAAACACGGGAGCTGTCACGAGAATCAGCGTTTGGGTAAACCAGGTGCCAAGCACAGGGCAGGGTGACTGACACACCCTGGAGTTATGCAGTGCACAGACTGTGTAGCCGGACTGGTCAACCTGAGTCCAGGCAAGAAAAGCTGAAAGCCTAATTAAGGCACCGGCAGTGATCACAGGTAGCACATAGATTCAAGAGTCTTTTCTCTGGATGTGAGAATAAGGAAGGGGAAGACTCCGAGTTGTGTAACTTGGGTGACTTGGTGAGTTGACTAAACATTAACTAGGTCAAGAGGCACAGAAATAGGAAAAAGTTGAGGGGACAGGGAAGGAAGAGGAGTGTGGTTCTAAACATGTCAAGTCTCAGGAGCCACCAAAGCACTCAGGTGGACTTGCCTATGAGACAACTGGAAACAAGGGATCGAGGAGAGAGGCAAGACTTACGAGTCATCAGGACTGAGAGGGTGGCTGAAGCCATGGGAAATATGAGATACCCTGAGAAGAAGTAGAACGAGAAGAGAAGGGGTCACTGAGAGAATCCCATTAACAGTATCCATTTAAATGGAGCACAGAACAGGGAGAATCAGCAAAAAAAAAAAGAGCAGGAAAAGACCAGGAGAGCAGAGGAACAAGAGAAAACCACCATGGAAGCTGAGGGAGGAGAGAGACTCCATGGTCCATAGCACTAAGTGCTTCAGAGAGAATGAATGGGATGAGGCCAGACAGTGAGCCAGAGACTTAGTAACTAAGGCATCCCTGGTGAACTCAGCGAGGGCAGCCTCCACAGGAAGCCCAATTATAATGAGCTGAAAAATGAGTGGGGGGTTTTGGAAATATATACAGCAAAAGCTGTAGCACTGAAAGAGCAAGATACCATGGTAGGCTGCGGGAGGATAATTTCTTTTTAGGATGGTGAAACCTGAGCCTATTTATAGGCTACAAAAGGAACAAAACAGAAATAGCCTCCACGTTGAAGGGAAATACAGAGAAAATGATGGCTCAAGAAACAGAGACATCAGAAGACCGGGTCCAACTGGAGAAGCTCACCTCGGAAAAGAGGCAGCAGTGCTTCCTCTGGGTCGACAGGGCACCGACTGTGAACCTGCTGCACAGGGGGCCGTCGACCCCCGGTCTGGCTCCCTCCCCCCTTCCTAAAGAGCACTGCGGTGGCCCTTCTGAAGTAGCCAAGCCTTTCCCTGGCAGAGAGTTGAGCCTGATGTTCAAGTAGGAGGAACGAGACCGGCTGAGGCAAGAGGTCAGTGTAACTGATCTCTGCTTAAAAGCAGAGGCTGTTTTACCTGCCACAGACCTGCATTTTATCGTCCCTTACTTACTTCCCTTTCCTCAGGGTGAGGATGACTCCCAGAAAGAGACATGGATCAAAAGGAAAGCATGTGCAATCAGAAATATTTTGCTGCAGTCTTCTTAGGAGATATGTATGCATTCATCCTGACTCTGACGGCCTGAAGGACGAGGCTCATGTAAATACATGGGGTGGGGAGGTGAGGAGGGAGGCCTGGCCAGGGACACTAAAAGCTCTCTGGGGACCCGGTTTATGAGCACTTGCAGTTTCAACCTTACATTTAGCTTGTCAAATGCCTCTTCATCAGCTAAGGCATCTGACAGGCTTAATTGTTTCCTTAGGGCTTTGTCCTTCCCATCAGTGAACAAAGGCAGTTGGGAGGGATTTGGGTTTAGCTCTTTTGATAAAAGAAATACTTTTTAACACACATACACACACATAAAAATTGATGTGTGTGCACGTGTATTATGCGCATGTGTGTATATATACATGTGTGCGTACACACACACACACACACACATATACATTTTTTTCTTTTGTTATTAGTGTTTTGGGAGTAGGGATAGGTAGATCTGACCACTGGCCTGCTGCTGGCATGGCCACTCCAACTTTGGAAGGAAACGCACCAGCAATACCTCACCACCTCCAGCCATCAAATGCCATCTTCAACAACTGATTATGTGCCAATACGAGACGATGAGGGAAAACGAGCCCATGTGCAGATCACGACCATCAGGGTTTGCCCTTCTGAGGCTCTTCCCCTCCAGAAAACCTTTTAGTGGGGCCATTATTAAAAACAAGATGAACACATTTACTGTTTATTATGGTCTCATTTCTCCCATCCACCCTCTGATAGTTACAAGACAAACTGGACAAGAGATAAAGTCAAAGACCAAGAATATCAAAAGAAGACCATCAACCCCTCAAGCCAAGAGCTAATGCACAGCAGTAAGGGAGTATGGGGGTCGGCATCCTTGGCCAACTTGAGGAGGGAGCAGGTATATTTTCAAAGGCAGCCTTGCTTTGTGGTTAATCCCACAGCATGAAGAGATGCTGGGTTCTCTCCCGGAGCAAAGCTGAACAAGGTCACTTGACTGCTCATTTCTCAGTGTTCTCAGCTGCAGTGCTGCCTTTCCAATAGTCATTTGTGTGCTGTTCATTACCTCCTATTAGAACACATGTTCTGAAGTTCTAATGTTAAGATTTTTTGTCACCTTCCCCAAATATCTTTACATATGAGTCACATTCAGGGCTCAACAAATGTTTGCAGGTTGGTTGGTTCGTCTGTCCATCCATCCATCCATCCATCCATCCATCCATCCATCCATCCATTCATCCATCCATCCATCCAATCCTGGATAAAGGTCTATAGAATGAGTGTACCCACTTCCTGGGAATTTCATAAAGATTTAAGAAATCAATTTGATTTAACAAATATGATTTGAGCACAATTATGTACAAGACAGTTGTCAAGGAGATGTAAAGATGAATAAGATGTAGCTCCTACTAAAAAATACAAGACAGGTAAACGCATAACTACAGTACAAGGATGAGCTATATAGCCTTTGGGTCCAAAGGAGAAACAGAAATTAGATCCCCACTGTGGGAATGAGTATGAAATCAGGAAAGAATTCCTGGTGGACATGTATTTAAAATAAACCTTGAAAGATGAATAAGAATTTGACAGGCAGAAATGTTAAACCAAACACAAAGAACTCAGTTAATCATGATTTGATCATGACTGCCACCAGCAAATAGGAAAGGTTGTAACTCCTCAATAAGTGCTTCTCAGAGTCTCCTGATAAAGGATGTGGGGACTTGCAGACAGTTTCGCTTTTCTCATTGCAAATTTCCTGAATTCTGTGCATTATCCTCTGGACCTCCCAGTCAGCCTCACCTCCACAGTTTGAGGTCTGTGCTACCAGTAAAGGAAGACCAGGCTCACAATGGCTATACTCTTAGAGGTGGGACACTACCACCCTTCCTCCAAACTGTGCCAAGACACAAGGAGGGGCCCACAGAGGGCTTCCCAGCCAGGCTGGCGGACAGGGCACCGCCACAGAGCATCTAGCCTGGTGTGTAGTGCAGAATGCCCAGCTGCCACTGTGGGGATGAGCTATGATATTGTCCTACAGCTACAATCCTAGAGACTATCTATTAATATTAAGGACTAGTAGACAGGGGCTACAGCTCTGAATCAAGAGCAATCTTTCTTTCCTTGCTTTTGGGGCTAAGGTTGGTCACACAATAATCCTTACACACTAGTGTGAACCACAGACCCTGTGCCAACTTCCCCATATCCATATAAATCCAGGACACTTCGGGCATCATAAAGTCTCCTCTTACACAAATCCTTTCCCTTTACATGATCTGAAACCCACCAACACAAGATTAGTTTGTTTTGAATAAGACGACTCCTCTAACAACATGCAAATACCTCCTGGGAAACTAAAGTAAAATCTATCAATCATTCAAGCATTAAATCACTAAGAAAGTTAGACTGGTTTGTTTACTTTTCCTCCCACAGTAGGACTACCAATTATAAACTCTCCTAGCTTGAGATACGAAATATTCAAAGAGGCTTATAATGCTTATTGGCACCAGGGGTCTTACCTTGGAATCGATAAACCTCAGGACTACGGGGTCCATGAATCGACAGAAAAATCAAAATTTTGCAAGTATATACAAGAATTAATTTTTCTAGGCAGAGAATCCAGTTCTCACCGTATTCTCAAAGGTGTCTGTGTGCCATAAAAGGTCAGGACCATCCAATGGACACCCAGGCAAGTGCCCACTTGGTAGCAAGAAGAGAAGTCAAGGGGAGAAGTGCTGGTTTTATTGATACTCTGCACATACTTTCCCATCTGAGACTCTTCGATGCTTTGTACAAACTCTAAATTGATTCTCTTTATGTATTCAAGGAGAACAGGAAGCACAGAGTAATGGAATTTGAAACTAGGCAGTCATTTAGTAATAGAACTGGGACCAGGCCTGGTTTCCCTGTTCCCCTGGTTCTTCCTCCCCAGGGAAATTCCCTCCCTGCTAGACAGTGTTTAATTATGTGAAGTTTTCTAAACTTGGCCTAATTGAATTTTCCATCATTATTAGTGTAAAAGATGCCCTCTAAGGTCTGGCATAGAGAGACTGATCCAGAGGTTTAACTTTGATCATGCCGGTGGCCATCTTCAGTTTTCTGCTGTGCACACGTATTCATTCTCTGGCTGGCTTCATGCCTCCTTTGGGCTGTGCTTTTGGCCATCAAGAAGGGCAGAGAATAAGGCCACCAAGATGATAAGTAGGCTTAACAGCCTTTTTGAAATGAACGTTTTAGTGCAGCAAACAAGTGAATCAAGCCTGCCCTAGCTTTGACATGCAGTATTTATTGAGCACCTACTATGTAGTAAGGATCCTTCCAGGCAGTAGGGATACAGTAGTGCACAAAACAGGTGTGGTCTCTGCTTTCGTGGAGCTTAGGCTTAAGTGTTATCATGACAAAAATTTCCACCCTTTTGTCATGATTGAATTTAATAATCAAGCAGGATCCACCAGAGGCAGAGAGCAGATGTAAAACTACCAAAGATTCAAGCGGAAGTCACTGGGATCTGTTTTCTCCCCCCACTCCTCAAGAAAGAGGATTCTCCCTTATTTACTCTCTATATTCAGACTGTCCCTAGTCTGAATGACCCAAGGTTACAATAGCTCACAGACTGACCCCTTTCTATGCTGTCTTTATACGACATCCCTTTATATGGACACTCTTCCCATTATCCTCAGATTACTGGGCAATCTTTCCCTTGTTCACCTCCCTGACATGAGTCTCTTCAAATCTAGGGTGCATTGCATTCCATGCCACACTGGTTGCCCTAAAACATCACTTTCACTTTGGAACTCTGAGTCAAAGCCCCCATGGGAAGACTGTAAGTATGGATGTGGAAGCAAGTCCTTGATACATTACTGAGAGAAAAACAGGCTCATGGTAGAACTATACACAGAATATCAGATTTTGAGAAAACATCTGAGTGTCTATATTTGCATACAGAGTGGTACTAGAAGGAACAGATGTTGAAGGAAGGGCATTTGACTTTTTCCTTTATAAAACTCTGTCACGACTTTATTTTTAATAACAAACATGTATTATTTGGTCATGTTAAAGCTCACACCTCAGGCATATTCCCCTGAGCCTTACCTGAAAACTGTCACAGAAAGGAGGGGTCACTGTGAGGACCCTGAGGAGGTGAGCCCTCAGGAGGTGAGCTGTGCCTCACCTGTCTCTGCATTCCTGATGCTTTCTACACAGTGCATATGATGACCTTGAAGTCGAAGAGATCAAAGACAAGGAGGAAGGAGAGAGGAAAAGAAAGTCTTGGATGTGCCTGCTAACACAAGCATGGGACACAGAGCCAGAGAATGAATTATGGGTCTGCAATCCCTTGCTGGAGACTCACAGTCTATCCTAGGTGTTTACTGGGCCTTCCCAAGCACAAGGGACTTTATCAGCCTATAAAGATTAAAGTGCAGAACTTGCTTTTAAGGAAAGATAAAGAATGGTGAAAGATAAAAAATGCATAAAACTATGTAGGTTTGAAAGCAAACAAAAGAGAAGGAGGCAGAGAAAAATGAAACAAGAGGAGTCACAAGAGAAGGAGAGGTGGCACTGCAGAAGAACCTAGGAAATGCTGCTGTATCTGGAGATATGGAGAGCACAGACAATAAACTTGGAGGGAGCAATTTCTACCAAGTGATGGAAATCAGTGTCGGACTACAAGGAACCGCAGGATGGTGGGCACTGGTGAGGACACACTCAGTGCTTTGGGAGGAAGCCGAGAGTTGACAAAAGGTGTGCCCTTGAATGGGGTTATCAGGACTGAGGGAGGTTACTTCAGGACAGGAGAGACCGGAACACATTGCTAGGGAGAGAGGGCGGGCCCAGGAAAAGTGAGAGGTGGAGTGGATGGGGGAAGGATAGAAATGCTCACGGTGCTGAAGAAACAAGCGAAGATGGGTCTAAAACGCAGAGAGGCAGGGAGGGGACAGAGTGACAGAGGGCAATGACACAAAGATGTTTGAAGAAAAGGAGGAAACCTGAGGAACCTCCCAGAAGGTGGGGGTCACCTAAGGAGAGTGAAGATGTACCAACAGAGCTGACAGGTGGAAAAGGTCTTGGCACCTTAGCAAGTGGAATTTCTACCAGGGACAAATAATGGATTGCAGAGCAGCCCTGGGGAACTAAGTGAAGCCAGAGAGCATGAATGATTTTCCTTCCCCTTCTTAGTTCATAAGCTTCTCCATGCATAAAATTGGGTAATTCCTACTCATGCATATCTATAAAAAGACACTGTCTGTGAAAGGTTCTGGAGCTAGAGAGAATAAAAACATCAACTCTACCTGAAACGTCTGTCACGACGAGAGTGATGGACACTCATAGCCTTCAGATGGGCTGGCCCAGAAATGATATGAAAAGAAGTTAGATACAGATCGATAGGCTGGGCTGCTTCCAGATTCCTGGTTATCAGTTTTCCCAGCTTAGTAGAGGCCCTTCAAGAAACTCACACAATGGGAGGCTGAAGGAGGAGGAGAGAGTCATCCTTAGAAAAATAATATGGGAAGATGGAGACAGTCACCCTGTTCCTTGTAAATCACAGAAAGAACAAATGAGACGTGCATGTAACCAAAGCAAAGAACTGGCTCCAGCTCCAAGTCTGCTCATCCTTCCCTGATCCTTCATACCTCGGCCCCTCCCTCCATAATCCAGTGACAACGGAGTGAAGGGAACACATGCCAGGGTTTGAGTTGGGGACTTGGGTGTGTGGAGGTTTGAAAGAAGGGAGCTCATAAAATAGAACCGTCTGTATCTGGGAGGTCTCTATCTGATTTCGGAGGGACAACATGGATTTTGGAGACTCATCTTAAAGAATTCTGAGAGAGGGCTTCCCTGGTGGCACAGTGGTTGAGAGTCCGCCTGCCGATGCACGGGACACGGGTTCGTGCCCCGGTCCCGGAAGATCCCACATGCCGCGGAGCGGCTGCGCCCGTAAGCCATGGCCGCTGAGCCTGCGCGTCCGGAGCCTGTGCTCTGCAACGGGAGAGGCCACAACGGTGAGAGGCCCGCGTACCGCAAAAATAAAAAAAGAATTCTGAGAGAGGTTTTCTGGCTCCACAGAACAATACAGTAACCAATTACTATATAGTCTATCTTCTAATTATGTAATTCTATCTATATATCCTAAGTTAGGATAGTAACTAATTCCATTTAAAATGTCTTCAGAAATGCTGCCTAGGATTTTTCCTACCTTATTGTCATAGTAAGAAAGTACTAAAGGAGTACTTTCTAAGCTTCAGCACTTGACTCACCATATTCTTAAAGATAATTCACTATGTTTTGTCTTCCATTTTTGCTATCAGCCTATGTTCCTTTGTAGACAGTATATTTTTCCCCTCCAGATTGTTTTTAAAATCATTGTCTTCCACACTCTGTAGTTTCATTACTATGAGTCTAGAGTTTAAGAATCAATTTCTTAAAAAAAAAAAAAGAATTTCTTTTTCTTTACCTTGTTTGTAATTTGATACTCTTCCTAAATCTTAGGATACTCATGTTTCCTTAATTTTGTCTGGCTTGATCATTTAAACTCTTGACTGTGAACTAAGTTAAACATACTACATGGGGTGCTTGACTACCCAAGAAATCACCAAGTATCACACAGTAGGTTTATCAATCCCCAAGAGAGAAAACATTTCATTTGCCTTAAAATCTAGTTTTTTTGGTCCTTCAAGACGTCCTGAACTGTGATATATCAGTTTGAAATGATCAGAACAATAATATGAAGGCAAATAAATGAGTGGGTTTGTCTTGAGAGGCGGACGACACTGAGTGGAGTTAGTAAAACAGAAAAGACGAAAGCTCGGCAGGCAGGTATTTCTCCAAACATTTACTAGTTATGCGGTTATGGAAAAGTTATCTAATGTCTCTGAGTTTAATTTGTTCATCCTAAGAATGGGAAGGACAGATTCTACCACTTGGAGTTGTCGTTAGGATTGAGGAAAACATACGTCAAAGCTCATCTGACTATAGATGTAAGGGTAAGAACTATGTCTTGCTCATCGCTTGTACCAGTTATCAATTTCTTGCCCTTTCAATACATGCTCTGTGATAATGGGCAGAATTCTTTTATGTACTCCCCCCTTTACAGTAAGCGGGCTATTCGAATTTCTCTGTATAATGGAAGGACACTGCAGGAGGAAAGGGCTTCTCTTGCTGGTTGCAGCTGCCGTAGAGCCCATTAGCAGGACATCTAGTGGTGGTCTGTCCCAGCCACGTGGCCCAGAATATAGATCTTCAGCGACTTCACATTCCCAGCGTGGCTGGGTGAGTCCCACCTAGCTACAGCCCTCCCCGCAAAGATCCTGAGCATCCCTAGCCTCCCATCCACAGTGACACCCCTACTCCCTCTGTGCGCCCACCGACCAGCTGCATTTCTCCTGCACCCAGCCCCTGAGGGTTGCTTCCTGTTTTCCAAGCAACTGGGGACCACTCTGGCCTAGGCAACCCAGTGAGCTTCTCTGCCATCCAGATGCTGCAACACATCCTCCACAATGAAATCTGAGACCCAGCCCAGGAGAGGGGTCTTCCTCCCCAGATTGGTCCTCCTTTTTGTACTCTCCTTCAGCCCCAGAGGACTCTTAAGACTGCTCTTTACATCTTGAAGTTACTGTTTTGTTACGACTTAGTAATTCTTCATAATCCTTCTCCTATTTAAATCACTGAGTGAGTTCTGTCCCCCACTGGACCCAGACTGATAAATTACTGCTTTCCTCAGTGCCTAGCACAGTGACCAGCACTGCACATCCGCTCTCCATGCATTCTTTCCTCCCTTCCCCAGTTAGCCTTGAATAATCTGTGACCTGCTCAAAATCCAAGCACAGCTCAATGTGCAGGGCCAAAACTAGAATGCACTTTCTCTGATTTCTAATCATCTCACCAACTGCTTGGATGTTAATGAATGCCATTTCTGGGGAATGGCTGGAAACCCTACGGGGGCTCAACCTGGTTTGATCGTTTATGCTCAAAACTGGAGAATTACTTCCAGTCTGTCTCCTGAAGACTTCAGGTTGATTTATTTACTTCCTCTGGTCACTGCCCCCTCCCACACACACAAAAAAAGGATTTTTGTTTGTTTGACAATCTGATCCCTAGCATGAAGAACATAAATGTCCTAGAGACTTTTTCTACCCAAATATGTTAATTCTATTCGTGCCCAATAAGACTAAAATGTAGAAGACATCAAGGTAGGGAGACTGAAATTCAAAAGCACAGTGACTTCTGTAACAGTACAACCACTCCAGTGCCATTTTTAAACTTTTTTTTAAAAAAATAAGCATGCCCTTTACACCAGAAAAGGTAAAATAAGCATATTAACTAAGGAAGTGAAAATAAAGAAAAATAAAAACATGAAGTCTACATTTCCCATCTTTCCCATTTTATTCAACAGCCTATCAGTGACTTGGATGAAAATATTAAAGTTTCGCTTAACAGAAAACGAAGAGGGATATAGTTAGCCTGTTACTAGAACCTGCTGTGATGGTTTATACTGGGGGAACTCAGCTAAGCTAGAACTGTATATCTTCGCTTCCCTGTAGAACTGCACTTTAGGATTGCTCACAAGAGAAACGTGTGGGAGGTTTAGGAGGCCAGAATGAAGTAGCCATGATGCTCTGAAGGTCATCACTCGTTAGAGGCAGGAAAGGATGAACATGGAGGTGCTAGTGAGCTGCAATTTGTCTTCACTCTTCCGTGCCCCATATATCTGGCTGTCCTTCATAACCGTCAGCCCTGCTGAACAACAGTGAACCCAGGACTGCCAGCAGAAGCTTCACTGCAAACTCAAATGCAGCAGCCATCAAGGACCTTCAAGCCATCAAATGCCTTTCACAGACATTGGCACCTGTGCCCCTGCACAATTCCACTCTAGCACACACGCGCACCTAGCATCCTGGACACTCTTGACGTCTAACACATACCAGGGCTGGCTCATGACTCCTCTCTGGTCGTTTCTGGACTTTTACTTCCCAGCTCCTATCACAACTGTGTAGGTCTAAATCCTATAAACAAATTCCTTATGCCGTAACACTCATAGCTGCCTGCGTCCCTGATTCACTCTGATTCATAAGAATCCAAAAACTATGAATAATGGGTTCAAATGAAATATATCTAATTTAACAATGGTATATGTAAAGTTCTGTATTTAGGCTAAAAAATAAAACAGAGCAAACTACAGAAATAAAGAATGATTTAAAAATCTTGATTGAAAACAATTACTGTGAATATCCTAAGGATTCTGGACAATAAATCCACCACGACCTAGGACGTAACACAGTTTGTTTAACAAATAAAAATACACTATGATCTAATTCTTAAAAAACAAATGCAAAACTCCATATCATGAGGGTAAAACTGTGTCTCTATAATTTACACTGATAAGACAGCATGAGATATTGTATTAAATTCCAACATATATTATGAAGAAATATGATGTTTTGAGATTAGGAAGTCTAGAAAAAATATTATAAAGAATGGCTTCAGAAACGTTAGCAAAATAAGATCTATGTATGTGTAACTCCAGAGAAGAGAGCTAGGATAAATGGACGAAAATTACATAAACAAAGACATTTGCCTTCACTTAACAAAGAAGACCATAATAGCAAATACTTTAGAGAAATAGAGGCATCCTGTAATGGAGGGGAAAATGGACTAGATGTTCACCACAGTACTTTAACCTCTTAAAGTTCATGATTTTAAAAGTTACATGGGGTTCAAGGAGGGGGAATAAGGAGTTTGTACATAATGGGCACAAAGTTTAGAGTGATGAAAACATCTTGGAAACAGTGCTTCTGGTTGCACAACACTGTCATTGTAATTAAGGCTACTCATTTGTATACTTAAAAGGGGATAAAATGGCAAATTTTATATTATATATATATATATATTTCATCACAATTTAAAAAACATGATTCTGTTATTCTAGGTGAGAGATGCAAAAGACTCAAATTGACATTTTGACTTAATAAAAAACAAAAACTTCATTACTGCTGTGGCAAAGTCCCTTCTTTTGACTAGGAAGAATATGTTTTACCATAAACGAGTTTTCCTAATGTGAACGCTGCAGTAATCCTGTGTTTCATCAAAGGCACAGCAACTATGTATTCTTCAGCAGTGCTACTGAATCCAACTAGAGTGGTTCCTTAAGGGCAGAAAAATAATTGTACCCAGGAAAAAGCTCACTTGTAAATGTTACTATATTATCATGATAATAAATGTTCTTATTGATGATAAAATGGGACACATACAGTTTAGAAAAAAGTCCTCTTTCATCTACCCATAGCAAACAGATATACAAATACACACATACAGAGACTAAAACACCCACAATTTAATACATGAGGGGGAAAAAGTATCTAGGAAACTGGAACAGCATCCCTTTGTTCATAAACACAGGTTGCTAAATTTTGATAGATTAGGAAGATATCCACAAGAAATCTACAACCAGAAAGTCTGCTGCATGGAGGTTGGCCAAGGAAAAATTCACTTTAAGATTTCTTTGATGTTTTCTACTCCCTACCAAAACCCATTTTTCTTCTTAAAAATGAATGGAAAAAATATAACATACTAATACTAATTGGAAGAAATCTTTGAAAAAGAACAAAGTTGGAAGAGTGAGACTACCTGATTTCAATGACTGTTATTAAGCTACAGCAATCAAGACACTGTGGTACTGGTGTCAAGACAGACAATTAGATAAACGGAACAGAATAAAGAGTTCTGAAATAAACCACACAGATGTGGATAACTGATTTTTAACAAAGGTACTGCAGTGGAGAAAGAATAGTCTTTTCAACAAATGAGGCTGGAACAACTGGACATTCATTTGCCAAAAAAACCCAAAACTGAAACAAAACAAAAACCCCCAGAAAGAACTTTGATATATCCCTCACACCATATTAAAAAAATTGGATCAAAATAGATCATACACCTAAACATAAAGCCTAAAACTATAACGCTTCCAGAAGAGAACACAGGAAGAAAACCTTTGTGTCCTTGAGTTAGCAAAGATTTCTTAAATATGACACCAAAAGCACAACCCATACACTTTAAAAAATGATAATATGAACTTCTTCAAAGGACACTATTAAGATAAAGACAAGCCAGACTTGGATAAAATATTTGCAAATCATATATCTGATAAAGGACATGTATCCAAAATTTATCAAGAAGCCTCAAAATTCAATAAAAGGAAAACAAAACACCCCAATTAAAAATGGGCTAAAAGATTTGAACAGATGCTTCACAAAAGATATACAAATGGCACATACGGTGGACAGATGCTCAGCATCATTACTCACTAGGAAAACGCAAATTAAAACCACAAGGATATACTACATCACACATACTTGCAGGGCTAAAAATAAAAAGACTGATGATACTAGATGTTGGCGAAGATGTGAAGGAACTGGGACTCTCAACCACCACTAGCGGTACAACCGCTTTGGAAAACAGCTTGGCAGTCTCATAGAAAGTTCAACAGGGACTTTCCTGGCGGTCCAGTGGTTAAGACTCCACGCTTCCACTGCAGGGGGAGCAGGTTTCATCTCTGGTCAGGGAACTAAGGTCCCACATGCCACAGGGCGTGGCCAAATAAATAAATAAAAATTTAAAAAATAAAGAGACGCACTTTAAAAATCACTCCGAGATTCACCAACCAAAAAGATAATCACTTAAAATTCACTTAAAAAAATAGTTCAGTGTACACCTAACAAATAATCATTCATTCTACTCCTGGGTATTTACCCAAGAAAAATAAAAGCATATGTCTATACAAAGACTGTAATATGAACAGTCACAGAAGTTTTCACTGTAAGAGTCAAAAACTGGAGACCACCACAATGTCCATCAACATGTGAATGGCTAAGCAAATTGTGTTATACTCATACAATGGGATACAACTTAGTAATAAAAAGGGACAAGCTACTGATATATGCAATGGCAAGGAACGCATCTTAAAATAAATATGCTAAATGAAAGAAGCCAGACCAAAAAACAGTGGGGGGTATACTGTACATATGTATACTGTACACTGTATGACTCTGTTTATACAAAACTCAAGAAAATACAAACTCATCTCTACTGACAGAAGGGAGGTCAGTAGTTGCCTGGGGACTTGGGGGGCAGGAGGGAGATGCAGCAGGGAGGGAGAGAGGGAAAGATTACAACAGGGTACAAGGAAACTTCTGGGGGAGACATATGCTCAGTATCTTGACTGAGGTGATGGTTCTAGAAGTGTACACATATATCAAAACTTACCCAATTATTCACTTTAAATATGCTCAATTTTTATACGTCAATTATACCTCAATAAAGCTGTTATAAAAAAATAAAAACAACAGCTTATTTGGGATATAAAACTTTGGGGAAAGTTCCTTCTTTCAAACCAGGAAAAGGCAAGGTTAAAGTTCATGACCACCATCCCACACAGAGGTCGCTTTTGTATGGATATGATGCCACTGTAAAAAAAAAAAAAACAAAAAAAAAAAAAACAAGAATCACTTCCTTTTACAAAGCGCAAATGATAGAGGTTTTGTCCATTCACATCCTTCAAGCCCAGTTCCGACACAACTTGTTTCTTAAAGCCTTTCGTTATCACTCAAGTAGAAAGTGATTATTCCCTCCTGTGAATCACCATACCACTTACGTTAATTTTCAGGTATTAATTCAATACATTTATCCATCCACCCATCACACATTTACTAAATGCCTCATAGAGAACAGACACAGGCTTGGTGCTAGAAATACAAAAGTGAGTTGAACACAGTTCTTCACTGGCAAGAGCCTCACAGCCCAGTGGCAAAAGACAGATTCATTTTGAAGTAGCAGTAACTATAACAAGTATTTCAACAAACACAAGTACAACAGAAACACAGAGAAAGAAATCCATTTTGTCAGACACACTGTCTTGTACCACAATGATTTGTTCAGGACTCCATTTCCCTACTAGACTAAAGCTTCCTGAGAACAAGGGACCATAACTTATTTTCGCCATCTACTAAATTACCTAGCACAGTACCTGGGATGAGTGTTCTAAATATGTATACATATGTGAATGAATGGAAATTCCATTTCACAGGCAGCTACTCTTGGACTTAGCAGGGCCACCACGATGCCAACTTCTCAGGTGAGTGCCAACCTTAATTCACTTTGGCAACCAAGGCAAGTAATTTGACAGGAGACAGAATCAAAACTTAAATCTCGACGCCCAAATCCCAAAAGAATAGCTAATACCCCTTTCCCCCCAGTGAAGAAAACAGGAAGGAGTAAGAGGTGGGGTAGGGCTTGGTCAGCGGAGATTTAGGACAGAAGAATGACACAGATGAATCAAGGCCCTGCGTGGGTCCCAGGAGGGCCCTGGCTTTCTGTATGTATTGCTAACAGGTATCCCTCTGCCCAGAGAGTACACATGAACGGCAGTCATCTAATCTGAATAGGAATACCAGTCTCATTGTAAAAGCAATTTCTATGGATGTTATATGTGACTTTCTGCTGTCCCAAATGATCATAACCCCCTTATCTATGCTCAGTATCTGAAGGGGCAGAAAGGAAGAACAGATAACTGTGGGGAATTATTTAAGTATAGCGTAATGGAAAAACCCAGTTCTCTCATTTTTACCAACATATATGCAATTATGAAATTTCAGTTAAACAAAAAAGTGAGAAAAAAACTCCTGTTAAAATAAAACTAGCACAAAACGAAAAGGTCTCAAGTGACAACTAAAAGACATGCATTAAACATCAAGCAGAAATCCTTCATAGTTCCCTTAGTGCTACTGAGCATCAGAAGGATTTTCCTCTCTTTCTTAAAGATAGAGCAGATTTGCTCCTTGTACTTACATCTACAGAAATAACAGGTCTCAGGAGGGAAAAAGGAGAAATTTATTTTAATCTGTCTGGACCCACCAACCCAACAGATGGCTCCCAGAGAGGACAGGTGTACCCTGGGGACTGGGCTCTTACCTGTAGATAGGGTCCTGCATCACCAGCATCTTGCTCTCATCCCACGTCCACTCCTTTTTCTGCAATAAAAGAAGCTGTAAATGAATAAGTTAGGCTTGTCCTCAGCTACAGAACCAGGGCACACATTGAGCTACTAATGCTTATGCAAACACATGCATTTGCTTCTGGCCTTGTTCCCTCTAAGAGGCCTGGAGTCGACTGCTCCAAAAGAACAAGTGGAAAATGTCACGTATCTGGTCTGATCAGTTTCCTTCAAGCACTTTAGGAGAGTGTCTCTCACGGGTGCAGAGGGTAGGCAGGGGCCAAGGGGTCTCAGGAGACTGCAATCTAAATCATCTTTCGTGGAGAAGTCACCAAGGGAAAAAAAAAAAGATCATACATTACTCCAGAGGAACAGGAGAGGCAGGGAGCACAAAAGGGAGAAGGGGTCATAGAGACTGAATGATGCCATCAAATGCAAATGATATGTGGACCCCAGCCTCCCTCCCTTAAAGAGGGGGAGAAAAGGCTGCACACGAGCCTGACACGTTAATTAGTACATTTACAGCCGCCCATAAAAGGATACTCATCGGGCTTTGAACCTAACGTTCTGTGAACACAAAGGAGACAGATCCCTTAGCAGCTGGGGATGAGGACAAGAATGAGGATGTAGGAAGGTGGGGGGAGAGGATTCTGGCGCAGTACTGGAGACCCCAGATGCTTGATGAAGTCAGTAGCACCCCAACATGTTGGAGAAGCAGCCACCACATGCCCTCAGGTCCCACCCGCAGGTGCAGGGACAGAGGATTCTGCTCCACCTTCACTGGCCTTTGTCACAGGGGCAATGCTGTTCAGGACACCTGGGGAAGAACACACTAAGCTCCCCATGGAAGAGAAAGGGGGTAGGGGGCTCATTACCAGCTGGCAGGGGTGAAAGTCCCTGCACTCTTCTTAGCTGGAGAGACTGGAATCCCTTGTTACTCCTGGCAAAGGGGGAGTCTAGGCTTCCCACTCACAGTCTTTGCTGGCCTGGGTGGTGGGGAGCCCGTTTTTCTGTGTTGTCTGGCTGGAAGTTTTCTGCCTTGCTATGCCGTCCCTTCCCTCCTCCTCTGGCTAGAGAGAGAGCAGGCTTTGTTGGGGTTCTGTGCCATATCCAGGTTGCAGGCTTCTTTGGCTCCGAGTCTGGGATATATGAGATTAAAACTAACCTCAGGCAGCTCACGGCTGCGTGATGTCGTGTGTCCCCAGCCAGTCTGCCTTGCCCCACCTTTACGTTTGTTTTACAGATAATGTCCAGGGTTTCCAGTTGTACTTTAGCAGGAAGAATAGAGAAAAATGCACCCATCCAAAAAGTGAAAGTCTGGTTTGTATGTTTTTAAAAAAACTCCAGATGCTGGGGCTCCAACTCTTTGGAGTCATTCACATGGTGGGCCTAAGTTCACGTGAGGCCCTGTAATCTGTAGCTTTTAACAAACATTTCAGGTGACTGGGATGTGACCCTAGGGTTGAGAGCCATTTTTCTATACCAGAGAAAAGGTATACATTGAAATCCCCACCAGGAGGATCTCTTTCACGTACAGCATGGTCCTCTGGAGTCTCAGGCCTGGCACAGGAAGGGTCACCTGACACTAAAGACAGCCAACCGGTGGTGATCCCATTAAGCACTGTCCCTGGCCAAGGCCCATCCCTGGTGTTAACTCAATAAACAGCCACTGTGAACTAAACACCTGGATGACTAACAGCAGAGGCTGCTCTGCTTCTGAGGGAATCGAGCCTCAGTTTTCTCATGTTCTTACTATCAAGAAAGTCTGCTCGGGCTTCCCTGGTGGCGCAGTGGTTGAGAGTCGGCCTGCCGATGCAGGGGACACGGGTTCGTGCCCCGGTCTGGGAAGATCCCACATGCCGCGGAGCGGCTGGGCCCGTGAGCCATGGCCGCTGAGCCTGCGCGTCCGGAGGCTGTGCTCCGTGACGGGAGAGGCCACGACAGTGAGAGGCCCGCGTACCGCAAAAGAAACCACAAAGAAACAAACAAACAAACAAAAAAGAAAGTCTGCTCATAAGAGTCCTTGCTGCTCTGATGTAATTTTCAAAGTTAACACAAGAGTTAATAACTCAGTGCACCAAAAAGTCCATAAAACTCTGAGAAGCTGCCCACACCCACTGCCCCCCTCGGAGGAAAGCAGCCCCAGAGAGGGTTCTTTCTGAGTGTGGGTGACTTGGCTCATGCTGTGTGCATCTGATGAGCCATCCTTGCTAACCGGGCCGTGACTGACGGAGCTCAGGATCAGCAGCTGACTGCACATGAAGAAGGTCAAGTGTCACGGAGGGGCTGGCCAGACCTGCCTAGTCCTTGAGCACCACGATGAGAAGATCCAGTTCCACCCACTCACATCCTCTCTTTGGAGACTACCGAGTCCTAGACGGAGCCTAGGCTGAACCCCCAGGAACGGTAGGTGGTGTTTGTGACCAGCTGCATACTTTCCACTCAAACAGACTGCACCGCTGAGGAAGAGGAAGCATTGTGTGCCAGCCCATGTTTCCGCCTAGCCTGAAATAAGCCTCCGTTAAAGTTGATCTGGGCACGACTCCTCCTTGCAAGTCTAAGGAATGCAACTAATACATTCATCAAAAAGAAAGAATAATGAGGCAAAAAAAATACAGAATAAATATTTTTCTTTCTCTGGAAGACATGAGGAGAAGGATGGAGAGACCAGACTCCCAGGGAACCTTGTGTTAATTTATTGAGGAACCTCAGAAGGGTCCACAGCAGGCAGAAAATACTTTCCTTTTTAAAGTGGTATCAGCAACGGTATAGAATATCCTGGCCAAAAACAGTAAACATCTTCTCACTTACTTACTTACTAATTTTCCTTTTCTGAAAATCCCATTAAAATCCATTTAAGTAAAATCCATAAAATCCCATTAGATCTCCCTTTAAAGGTCTTGCAGTAATCCTTGCATGAGTCCGTTCAATCTATGCAGGGATAAGGAAATTATCAAAATAACTCAAAGGGTTTGGAGGGTAGACGGGACTCAACAACGTATCAGTTATTCAAGAACCTAAGGCAAATATGGTTGGAGCATTTTACCCCAATCTCCTCAATGCCTGAATGATGCCCCAACACTTTGATAACTAAAGCCTCTCCACTCCTCCTTGCCACACACTCAATATCCTTCCTATCCCACCATCTTTCAAATAAGACCCAGAGCAGTGCAGTTTCTTGAGCAAGATGTCCCCCTAGTTAATAGCCCAGTCAAGACTAGAATCAAGTTCTCCTGACTTTTTGACCCGTGCAGGTACTCTGGTACAATTCAGAGTCAACATGGTATTATCTGAATAGCGTAACTCAGACGGAGGCAATGCGTGTCTTAAAAACGATGTGATTCTTCTCTTTGCTCTGACATTGTTTTACACATCTCCTCCATTTTTCAAACAGTGTAGAGAAAAAAACACACGCACAAAGAGATTACCCCCTCCTCACTTCTCTACATGGAAACATTCTTCTAAGGAAAAAATTTTAGAAAAAAAAAGGTTAACGAGAGAAAGAAAACAGGAAGAAAAGCTACTGATCTACCTTTATGGGATTATAAATCAAAGTTGGCATCAACCATAAAACAGAGACGTATTATTGAATGGTAATTACAGTCCACAGAAAACTCCCACAACTCCAAGTTACACCTGAAAACCACTTCTTTTTTTTTTTTTTTTTAGTGCTTGGAAATAAGCCTTGGAGTCTTGGTAGCTATGTGAGGAAATTTTCAGTTTTGCTACCCACTATCCTCAATGAGCTATGGTCTCCAACATATGCCAGGAAATGAAGACATTTCAAGTCCAAGTGGGAGTGGAAAAGGAGGTGGAGGCGGGGAAGAGAAGAGGAAAGGAAGAGGGGATACATCTTTAAAGCTGTCAGCACCTCTCTGAGTGCTTCTGAGGGAAAGAGCACCACCCTTCACAGCCGTACTCACTGCAAAGAGCCCAGGGGGACCAGCAGGACTGATTGAGGCTGGTCCTCAGGCTCCTTGCACCTGAAGCCCAGGCTCAGGCAGGGCCTCACTGGTATCACTGGGAACACAAACAGTACCAGCATTGAGGCCAGTGAGTGAGGTCCAGGGAGACAAGATCTACCTCCTCACTAGCTCCATAAATATAAAGAAAAGGGGGTAAAAATATGAGTGGGTCTGGCAGAGCACCTAGCGGAGCAGACTGGTGCCCTTGGGGCAGCTGTCTGGCATTTTGCCATACATATACAGAATTGGGGTATCACTTCTTTCTCTTACTCTTTGTCCCCTCCGTACCTACAAAGGACACTCAAGGCACTGTTGAGCCTTTTAAGAGGCCTCTGACTTAGTTTATTAACCTGTCTCTCTCCATGCCTTTCCCTACCCCAGCAGTCTCCCCTTCCCTCCCCTTTTTCTTCTCTTTTAAAAATGAATTCCTTACTCCAAGGTAATTAAAAAGTCATGAGATGTAGAGAGTAGCTTCACTTGAAAGAAGGTTCTGCTTCACATATTGGCTAGTAAAAAATTTCTGGAGAAGAGAAGATGTTATCACAAGAAGGTGCCCCACAGACCTCCAATTACAGGAAGTTTAACTAACCAAGGGCCCCCCCGGCTGCTGCATTCTGAAATCCATCATTACGTGAGCGCAGGCGCCCTGCCCCCAGACAATGACCAGTGTGTGGGGATCCTGAGGAAGCCCATTCCTAGGAGACACAGGGATCCTCTGACAGATGACTGGCTTCAGAACTCCCTGACGGCCCTGCCAAACCTTCTTCAGACCGTGCTGTGCTCTCAGAGACCTTCACCCAACCTACCTGCGTCCTTCCTTCCTCTCTCCTTCACTTGGAGTCAGACCCACACTGAAATCTGACAGCTAGCCCAGCCTTGCCTCCCCACCTCCTCCCACAGGCATTTAATCCTGTCTTGGCATTTACTTGTTGGAGGACCTAGAATAACACAGAAAGTGAGAAAGTAAAAAAAAAAAAGGAAAGATATAGGAAAGTCATATTCAGTTGCTTCACTTTTTGTTCTCACAGGAAATTTCCCAGTTGATATGGGGAAAAAAAAGTCCTTTCTTCCATTTAAGAACTTTATATATTGCTTCCTTGACACTATCAAAATTCATCTCAACTTTACAAACAATGAGGCTCCGGAAGTTAACTTACTCCCCTGCGAGGCCATCTAGTCCAGGGGTAATTCAAGTCCAATCTGTCTACCTCTAGACCCCACGCTCTCTTTGCTACTCTAAGTGATGAATTCAAAGGTTTTCACGTTCCACTGCCAGGAAGCTTTTCACTTTCAACAGAGGGAGAGGGTAACAGGCTTTAAGTGTATGCTTTTATAAGACCACCGAATGAGGTAAGCACATCCTTGAGTTTAGATTCTTCTCTTTTCTTTATCTAATGAGTGCAAATATCCAGTCCCCCGTGGAAAGTTACAGCCATTTTGTTATTCCAAAATCTCCTGCCAGGGAATATTATATGGGAACTGGTTCAGAGGGAGGTCTGCCTGGAACAGGGCCAAGAACAGAAAACAGAGTCAGGGATAATTATCACAGAGCTCCTTCCTCCTTTTGGAACCCAGAAATGGATATGGCATTTTTGAAGGCCTTCCCTAGGAACCCAAAAGTAGAGGAAGAATTTGTATTTCCATTTATTTCCTATCCCTACTGGAAACTATCAGTAGGCACGTCACAAAGTCTGTCCGCTTTATCATTATTTATGCTCCTGAAAGCAATGGTGACTTCTCAAAAAATAAGAAGAAATTTTTAAAATCACTGTGCAAAGGCCACATTAACTCAGCCTGGCAAGTTCTCCATGCCTCCAGACAGAATAGGATTAGCCTGAAAACACAGCTACCACCCATCTTAAGGTATAACCTATATAGATATAGAAAACGCATTTCAAAACTGAAGCACTTAATAAGTTCTCACACAACGCACAAAATTCCTAATATGCCGGTTTTAAAACTAGCAGAAAACATGGTAGAAAGAAGACCGGACTCAGTTTAGTCCTGGCTCCATAACTAGCTGGGTGACCTCAGGACCGTTACCAGGCCTCTCTTGTCCTCTGTTACCACATCTAATCAATTAGGGGATCAGACTAGAGCATTCCTAAAGCTCTTTCTCCCAAATTCTGGTTCTATAATTCTAAGTGCCTCCTTTTCTTACCCAAATAGATCTAAGTTGTGTGTTTCTATAGGAACTAACAGTACTCCTTGAGCAGGAAACTAGTTTCCCTGTGATGTGATATCCCAGTGACAGGGTAAAGGCTAGACGTTAAAGACACTGGATTAATTAATTAGGCATTTCCTATGGAGCAGTTTTTCTCTAAGGGATTCTGAAGAGTTTAGTACACACACAGCAACATGGTAGTAGGAAGAACCCACTTGGGATGTGAACAAGACAGACCTGGTTCAAACCTCAACTTCACCACTGGTGGGACTTGAGGTCTTGGGCAAGTTGCTTAATCTTCTTCTGCAAACCAAGCCTTAAAATGGTACCTACCTCACAGGATGGTTGTGTGGATCTAATAAGTATACACTGCATCAAACAAGGCCTGGTAAATGGCGGGGGCTCAATATCAGTGTTAGCTATTATTGTTAGCCGTTCTCAGTACCATCTTAGTGTGTAATTACGTTCATCAGCTTGCCCCCACGGGTCTTCTACCCTCTCAAACAGATGAAATAGAATTGGAAAGAAGACACGGTCCCTGGCCCTAAAGGCTCGCAGCCTACGGGGTAAAGAGACAAATAACTACAATGCAATGCTATAGGAGCTACGATAGACCAATGTATGCATATAGTGTCATTCAAAATAGCTAACTTTGCTGGAAAGGGTCCATATCTAATACCCCTGTGTATCCTACCCAGTTCCTTGAACATGGTTGACACAGTAAATATTTGTTAATGAGAACAGCAGAGCCTTTCTAGAACAATGCTTTAGGCTATCCCAACAAAGTTACTGGTGTATATGAGAAACCACAAGAAACAGAGGCCCTTTAGGGTCCTTTTGTAGAAAACTCCTTCGGATGAAGTTCAAGACTAATCTTCCTTCTTCAGAAGCCCCTCCCTAGCAAATGGTGCAACAGTGTGATTCCAATACTATAATAAATAATCATTATCATATACACAGGAAAGATCGTTACTTGGGCCTAGTTGGGAGTTGAAGAAAATATACTGATCGAGAAACAACGCAAAGCCAATTTTCTTAGTAGCTGGGTTCACACCACAAATACAACCTAAGATTCATATAGGAATCTGAGATTAATTATCTGTTAGCATCAGTTCAAGATAACAGCGTCTTAGGGCTTCCCTGGTGGCGCAGTGGTTGAGAGTCCGCCTGCCGATGCAGGGGACACGGGTTCGGGCCCCGGTCCGGGAAGATCCCACATGCGATGGAGTGGCTGGGCCCGCGAGCCATGGCCGCTGAGCCTGTGCGTCCGGAGCCTGTGCTCCGCAACGGGAGAGGCCACAACAGTGAGAGGCCCGCGTACCACAAAAAAAAAAAAAAAAAAGATAACAGCATTTTAGACACATTAATATAACCAAAAAGATTTTTTTTTTAACATCTCAGTAAGAGATGATCACAATATATTTAGCTACTGCCTGCATTAGAATAGAGCACCTGAAGATCAGAGGTACTGAAGAAGTCCCACTCATAAAGTTAGCAATTTCCACTGAGGCCTTTCTACGCTTGGGAAGGCTCTCATCCTTGTGTTTTTTTTTTTTTTTTTTTAAATGGGAAGGTTGACAGACGAGAAAGAGGGAGAAGAATGTGACAGCCAAAAGTAACAAATGAGACTTCATTTGACCCAACTGCTAAGTACTTAGTTCTTCCTGATTTAATGACCACGATACACAAAACATGTTCATTTACCCAGCGAGCCAACAGCCAAAATCGTTGGAAACACACTACACGTACCAGGTGTCCAAGTGAGTGCTGAGCTTACAGAGATGGCCCCTGCCCTTAAAACATTCTCTGGAGAGCAGGGAGTCCCTGTAAACATGCTTCTCCCCACAGCCCGGAGGCATACCACCATTCAACAGTCATGGACAGGCTAGGCAAACAGAGGGGGCTTGGTGGCTGCTTTGGGAAGTGTTTAACCTCTGAGGTTCCCATCCTGCCTCAGGAGTTCAGGGGGCAGGAACACACAAACCTATTTGGCCTCTAGGGTCTGCTTTCTCTGTAGCCCAGAAGGTTCTCAAAAACCTGAATAAGCACAGGTGACCTATACAAACACATGCAAGCACCAAAAAGCACAGTGCCAGAGCTGGTGCAGAATAATTGATCTGACAAGGGTAAAGTGCTCACCTAATCCAACTCTTCATTTTATAATTGAAGCTCCAAAAAGCAAAATAACTTGCTTAGAACCACACAGTCAGAAAAAGAAGAGCCAGGACTACAACCCAGGTCTTCTCCTCTCAGCTGAGGGCTCCTTCCAGCATGCCACACTGACCCAGTGAAAAGCAACATGCTGGCCACGCTCTAGCCTTCCTGCAGGCTGAATAGCAGCAGTGGCTGGGTCTTGAGGGACTATTTAAATAGATGGGCTAAAGCAGCAATAACTGTAACAAGAGGACACAAGGACACACCATGGGGCCGGACGCCACCTCAGCTGGAACTGAGAGTTATTCCTGCAACAGAATGGGACAACTTCTGAGGAAGCCGCCTCTTATCCCCTCCTCCACTGAATCCTGCTACTTGTCCACACTTGAATTTAAAGCATTTCCCAAGATCAAGACTCAAAGGCAAAGGTATCAAATGGGGGAAGGGGTATGAATGCCAGGATGACAGGAGATGACCCTTGTCACTCATGAGATACGAGGACTAAGCAAGCCGAACAGCTGACCAGGCCTTGGGCCCCTGCCTCACCCTTTGCTCCAGCTGTAGCCTCTCAACACTGTTGCTGGTCAAAGCAGACCACCTCACCAGATAAGGGAAGGAGTCTGTCCAGAAGGTAGCCTAGAAAGAAAAGCTATCCCATGCCTACCTCCCCTCCTTCCCTCTTCACCAGAGTTTGTGGCTCAGAGTCACTTACCTTCTTCTTCTTCTTCAGAATCACTTTCACTCCATCCACTGAAACCATAATGCTCACCTTCTTCTTCTTGATGTTTTTGGCTTTAAACTCATACTGCAAGTGAGAAGAGAACAAAGGGCACAATCCAGTTAGATCAGTGCATCTGCACAGCCCCAGAGAGCTCATGACCTGGAAAAGAGGGCCACAGATGGGTCTAGGGAGCTGATGCAGTTTCTGGGGACATCAAGCACCTCAGGGGATGTAAAAGCAGGCAGATGTCTGTAGGCAGGGGCTCGGCAATATTTGGGTTGGAACAGGGACTCTGAATGCTCACTGGTTTCACCACTCAGCTATCAGGTAGGGCCATGGGAATGGACCTGATCCATTCTATCAAGATGAAAACAGAGCCTACTTTGGAAATCTCATGAGAAATCCAGAACCTTCTCTGAATAACTCATTCTGACATTTAATGACTTTCGTTGGCAGGCAAGTTTTCCTCGTGTCTACCCAAATGCTGCTGGGGCTCTATTCCAACCTCAATGAAGATTAGGAAGAGCTGGCACCCATCTTCAAATCAGGGATTTTACATACTTAAAGATCATTATGATATCTAAGTTATTCTCTGCAAGTTCAAGTCCCAAATTCTTTTATCTGTAGGTCAGTCTCCAAATTCACCCATAGCCCCATTAACCTAAAATATTCTAGAGAGTACTCTAGAAAGGATCTGACTAATGATAGTTATAAGGGAGGGCATTACCTTACAAACCCTATATTCTAAATTTCTATTTGCAATCCTGAATAGGCCTGCTTCAACCACAACTACACTGCTGAGGGATGCTGGCTCTCATCCTCAATCCCAGATATTTTTCTATCCCATTTGCTCACTCACAGCCATTTCTTAGGTTTGTGCAGATATTCAGAATGGTGGAATAATTCTACACTTTCCTCACTGAACTTCATTCTGAGCGCTTACCCATTTCCATCTGGTTCCCGTCTTGGTATCACCACCTAGCAAACTAACCTGCCACGCTCTCTAATCAAAGATCTGGCCTACAGATTAAAACAATAACAGTACAAGACCCGGGGCCAAAATCTCTACTCCAACCTACAGGCTCTCTTCTCTGGGACCTTTTATACTCAAAACCCTTTCCCACCATGCCACCACCCAAGTTTATTTAGTAAGGCGTCCAGCTCCTTGCCTGGACATCTAAAACCTAACTATTTCTACTTGGTATTTTGACAGATATGAACCTAATCCACCCTAACAAGATGAAAACATAACCTACTTTGAAAGTCTCACGAGAAATCCAGAACTTTCCCTTGGCCATGCCATTTAATACTCTGATTTTAAGAACTCAGATTAGAGCGTCTTACCGTGTCTGTATTCTAGCCCTTCCACTGAGGTCTCAACTCATTTTCTTATTCTGTTGCAGAGTTACTGCTGATGCCCACTGGCTGTCAGCTTCTTAGAGACAAGGACATGACCTAGCTAACTGAGGTGAAACATTTTTCTTTACATCGTCAGGGCAGGTTCTGGTTTACTGCTGATCTGAGTTTACAGGTGATGGCAACATACATCACTCCCCAGTCTGGTGGTCACTTCTCCCAGCTTCCCCATCACTCTATCCTGCCAACAGCTGTCCTTTTTACCAGCGATCCTGAAAGAAGAGCAAACCGGAGCAGCAGACACATAGGAGAGAGAGAAGAAAACTTCAGCTTCAGACTCTGCCTCAGAGTCTGGGAACCCAAAGCCAGTTAAGAGTAATACAATAAAAGAGAGCAAGTGTATCTGACAGGATGGGGAGAAGTGCTATCTGTACTGGAGTCTGGCTTATAAGACGGCCCCGGCCACGTAACAAACTTCTCTCTAGGTCAACGGTTGTAAGCTGGTGAAGGCTAGAGTTGTGTGACTGGCATGCACTTCAGGACACAGCTACGATTTGCGGTGTGTCCCCTGACTGCAGCATTCTGCTCAGGTGCACCTCTAGATGAACTGAAATTACCTCTGGGTGGGAGAACTAGCACGAGGATCTGTCAGTTGGCTGACTTTGGCCTTGTGCCTGCTGGGAGAGGTGAACCAGCTCCGTTTCCTGACCTCACCTGCATTTACCTCTGCTCACAGGCTTTCAATGAACACAGTCTTTCAGCTGTGCCTCCCTTAGGGACAAATCACTAAAATCATAGCTGCTCCTGCCGGTCGAAGGAGGGCAGAGAGGTGTGTTTTGATGAACTCAGGGGGGAGACAAGGGCTTAAGAGTCCAGGAAACACCCGGAGGTGGATAAAACCTGCCCTAGACAGGTCAATCCTTGCCTGTTTTATTGTCTTCGCTCTCTTCCAGCACGTCACTCTCACAAGCTCCACGCACTTCCTTCTTCCCTTTTTCCAGCAAAAAAGTCAAAGCAGTGAATACTAAGTACCTACCTCTGCAGGGCAGGATGTCACCTCCCAGCCCTGGTTTCAGAGAGCATATTGCCTGCTAAACCAGACCCTTAAATGTCTTATATTTCCAGGAAAATCTTGTAGCTGGCCATATCTCTTTCTTATTTGGTCCACCACCCTATCGGTTTCATTCTCTCTGGGATCTTTTTAAAATCGGTATCCCCCGACCCAAGGCTCGCAAGAGACGCCCAACCAGCTCCTTGCTTGTGTATCTGAAATCTGAACTATTTCCACAGTTCGTGTTTTGACAGCGTTGGCCATGCCTGTAATACCCTGATCTTAAGAACTCAAAATGCAGCTAAACATTCTTTTAGCTGGAACTGGAAAACAGCCTCTAATTCGATCACTGTGCACATACTCCCAGGCGTCTCTTCTATGGTGTGTGGGGCACCGTAACTACATGTTACTGTGAGAAGCATGACCAAACGATTGCATTATAATCTCAGTGACAGTGACAATACAGGTGCTCCGCCTTACAACAGCTGGTGGAAGGCTCTCTGGAGTGCTTCAAAATGAAGAGGGCAGAAGAGGCATGAAATAGGCTTCTAGCCCCTGTTACAGCTGCCAGTATGTACTACCTGACTGCTGCTTAGAAGGCTCTTAGGTTCGACACACTTTGCACCTACTCCACCTGTCTGGTGGTCAGATGTCCCAAACCCTTTCCAACTGAAGAATAGGTACTCAAACGGTAGTTTTGTTGAAAACTAGGGAAATGAAATCAAGTGTCTGCAAAGGTTTAAATCTTTATTATCATAAAACCATTCATTTATATGGCAATTATATTTCACTTGGACAACCATGTTATTGTGCTTACTGTGGGGATGGAAAATAGATTTGGAACAGAGGAGATGTTGGGAGAGACTAGAACAGAGAAAAGAGACCCACAGAGACAAGCCCTCCTTTTTACCAGACTGTGCTGCTCCGAGGGGCAGGCGGGCCCAGGAGGAAGCATCTGTGTTCCTCAGGATAGGAATCTAGTCCGCCCAGGCTTTGCTAGGGGCTGAAGAACAAACAGGACTGCTGATGCCACCGTCTGTGGCCCAGGCCCGCCTCCCACAAAGCCCATGCCAGCTCTGGAGTCTGTGCCAACAGGCCTGGCTCTTCCCCCAACATGGCCAGACTGACCTGATATATTTGCTTTGCTAGTCAGAGCCCCACCAGCAAGGACAGATTAGCCTTACAGGACCTGACCTTGTAGGGAACAAAACAATACAAGCCCTGGAACACTAACCACTGACTAAAAGACTAAATGTCTAGGGTTCATCAACAGAGCCTTGGGACCCTGCATGGGAATAGCAGCCCTGGAACTTAGAATGCTGTGCCAACCAGTGAGGCCCATGAAGGGGAAACTGGGTAGAGGGAGGGGTTCAGATCCAGCAGGAGCCAGGAGTAAACACTCAACCAGAACACTGGCGGGAAGTCAGAGAGCTGCCAACAGAACAGGATATCTCTGATACCCCAATGCTTCCCTGTCCCCAACTCCCAGAACTACCTCCTAATCTTGTGTGTCGGCCACAGGGTGTCCAAGAAGGGGAAGCAGGAGGTCTGTAACAGGGGAGTGAGTTAATGAAGGGACTGGCCCAGCCCTGGGCTTGAGGCTGTACTGCAGAAATAGAAGTAACAGAATCACTTTCTTAGTAGTCAGGAAGGTTGGGGCTGTATACACACGCGCGCGCACACACACACACACACACACACACACACACACCCTCTTAACAGTCTATTTTCACAATAATGTCTAGCTCCCTGAAGAATCTAGTTTTTTTTCAAAAAATAAGGATCCTTGGTTCCTCAATTACCTTGTCTACAAACAACTTACCGAGTGATCGCACTCTCTCACCAGCTATGTAGGAAGCTGGTCCTTTCACGCGTCTCCATAAAATTTATTTTGCCTAGCTCCTTCCCACTGTCCCCACAATGCTTAGTTATGAATCAAGATGCTCAGAGGCTACTTTACCAAGAGAGGAGATTTAATTTGCAAACGCAGATAGTGATGCTCTTCCTTGGTAAGTCCTCGGCTTATAATCAGCTGTGTTCACCACCTTTCCAGAGTAAGTCTTTGGAGGCTTTGCTTCCTGTTCATGATCACAGGAAATTTAAAAGTGAATTCTACTAGTGCCATTGGGTATTTTAATCATATTCTGCCCACAGTCTTGTTTTCAAGAGTGCAAACACATCTCCACAACAAAACTGTAAGCACCTCAACCAAAGGCACTGTCTTATCAAGGGTTTGTAGGAAATCATTTTGCACTTAACATTTGAAAGTTTAACAGCTTAGGTAATAAGATACAAAATCTGAGTACGTCCATATTCGGAGCATATTCACAACAGCCCAAAGGTGGAGGCAACTCCAGTGTCCACTGATGGACGAACAGATAAACAAAATGTGTTAGAGACATATAATAGGATTTACCAGCCTTAGAAAGGAGATTCTGACACGTGCTACAACACGGATGTAGCTTGAAGACATTATGTTAAGTGATGTTTATGTTAAGCTGGAACCAACAGACAAATATTGCATGATTCCACTTACATGAGGTACCTAAGAACAGTCAGATTCAGAGACAGAAAGCAGAATGGTGGTCTTCAGGGGCTCGGGGAGGGGACAGAGTGAGGAGTTAGCATTTAATGAGTACAGATTTTCAGTTTTGGAAGATGAAAAGATCTGGAGACGGACAGTGGTGATGGCTGCACGGCAATGTAAATGCTGTATGTAGGTGTCACAGAACTGTACATTTAAGAATGGCTGAAATGGAGAATTTCACGTAATGTATATTTTACCACAATAAAAGATAAAAATCTGAAGACACTGTAACAAACACATTTCTTCTCACGGCAAGTCCCCTTAAATGCTGCTTGCGAAAGGGTATTGCTGTTACTCTCCCACGTGCAAGTCAAACATGCCATACTTTTCCATACTTCCATGTAATTGCATTTGCTAATGTTTATGCCCAGAATGCCCTCTCCCCCCGCAATCTGCTCGGTGAACTCCTGCTTATTCTTAAAAGATCTACTTAGCCTTCTCCACAGAGAAGCCTTGCAGGTCAACGTCCCCTTCCCGTATGCTCCCGCGGAACTGCACCATCCACTTCGTTGCTACAGCAATATACAAGCCTCCGCTATCACTCACCATTGATTGGTTGTGTATTTCCCCACTAGGCCATGCCCTCCTTGAGAGCAAGAAAAATGACTTACACATATCTGTAACCCAAGAATATAGCACCAGGACACAGGAGGGTGACAAATGAATGTCAAATAAATTAATGAACACAGTGGTTAAATCAATTAAATAAATTAATTGACAGTGGTTATTCACAGAGCCTGAGAAAACATGACACTGTCCATAAAGGTATAATAAAATAAATCTCCCATAAGTTAATTAATTGATTAACAACTTAAGTTATTAAAACCTAGATTCCATTTCATGGGCATAAGGACTTTAAGAAGATCTAACTTTAATTATTCCAAACTCCACAGCACACTGATAAGTACCTTATCTTCTGCTTGATCCATACTTCATTAAATGAAGTAATTTAGAGCTTCCTTCACTGGTCAAGGCTATTCTCAATCATCTTATGGCACAGTTAGAGGTAAGAAATCAGGGGGATGGTCATGTACATGAACCTCTGTTCTCTGGGCTACCCAGCTTCCCTAAGTTCCAGCTCCTGTGCCTATGGAGCCAGATTCTGAAGGACAGGGCACCCAAGAGCCACGGCAGTCCCTGACATTGTTGTGTGGCTCAGCGACTTGTACCGTTCATTCCTATGAAACCTAAGAAATGCAAGACAAAGACCAAAGTTGGTACCGAATCCAAATTCTAGAATATCTGAGGCTTCTTGGGAATACCAGGTAGAGACATTTAGTTCCTATCTATCAACCTCAAGCCCAGCATAACTTATTTCAGCAACAGACGTATCACTGAAAGCTGGGCATAAGTAAAATCTCCATAGACGGCACACTACTTAAAAGGAAGCAGAGGAGCTGCTTTTTAAAAAAAGGAATATTCATTGTCCTTGTAACATAAATGTAGAATTTAAGTATTTACCCAGCTCTGTAGACCAGGGCATCTAAAACTTGTTTTAAATTCCATTCGGGATTCCTGATAAAGTGGCAGAATCCCAGACCCAGGCCTCAGAGATGCTCATTCAGCAGATCCGGGATAGGGCCATAAGTTGGCACTGTTTTTGTTTGTTTTTTGTTTAACATCTTTATTGGAGTGTAACTGCTTTACAATGGTGTGTCAGTTTCTGCTGTATAACAAAGTGAATCAGCTATACATATACATATATCCCCATATCCCCTCCCTCTTGCATCTCCCTCCTACCCTCCACATCCCACCCCTCTACGTGGTCACACAGCACCACGCTGATCTCCCTGTGCTATGTGGCTGCTTCCCACTAGCTATCTATTTTACATTTCGCAGTATATATAAGTCCATGCCACTCTCTTACTTCGTCCCAGCTTACCCTTCCCCCTCGCTGTGTCCTCAAGCCCATTCTCAACATCTGCATCTTTATTCCTGTCCTGCCCCTAGGTTCTTCAGAACTGTTTTTTTTTTTGGATTCCATATATATGTGTTAGCATACAGTATTTGTTTTTCTCTTTCTGACTTCACTGTGTATGACAGACTCTAGGTCCATCCACCTCACTACAAATAACTTAATTTCATTTCTTTTTATGCTGAGTAATATTCCATTGTATATATGTGCCAAATCTTCTTTATCCATTCATCTGTCAATGGACATTTGGGTTGCTTCCATGTCCTGGGTATTGTAAATAGAGCTGCAATGAACATTGTGGTACATGACTCTTTTTTAATTTTTTTTTTTTTTTTTTTTTTTTTTTTTTTTTGCGGTATGCGGGCCTCTCACTGCCGTGACCTCTCCCGCCGCAGAGCACAGGCTCCGGACGCGCAGGCTCAGCGGCCATGGCTCACGGGCCCAGCCACTCCGCGGCACGTGGGATCCTCCCGGACCAGGGCACGAACCCACGTCCCCTGCATCGGCAGGCGGACTCCCAACCACCACGCCACCAGGGAAGCCCCCATGACTCTTTTTGAATTATGGTTTTCTCAGGGTATATGCCCAGTAGTGGGATTGCTGGGTCATATGGTAGTTCTATTTTTAGCTTTTTAAGGAAGCTCCATACTGTTCTCCACAGTGGCTGTATCAATTTACATTCCTACGAACAGTGCAAGAGGGTTCCCTTTCCTCCACACCCTCTCCAGCATTTATTGTTTATAGACTTTTTTGATGATGGCCATTCTGACTGGTATGAGGTGATACCTCATTGTAGTTTTGATTTGCATTTCTCTAATGATTAATGATGTTGAGCATTCTTTCATGTGTTTGTTGGCAATCTGTATATCGTCTTTGGAGAAATGTCTATTTAGGTCTTCTGCCCATTTTTGGATTGGGTTGTTTTTTTGATATTGAGCTACATGAACTGCTTATATATTTTGGAAATTAATCCTTTGTCAGTTGCTTTGTTTGCAAATATTTTCTCCCATTCTGAGGGCTGCCTTTTCCTCTTGTTTATGGATTCCTTTGCTGTGCAAAAGTTTTTAAGTTTCATTAGGTCACATTTGTTTATTTTTGTTTTTATTTCCATTTCTCTAGGAGGTGGGTCAAAAAGGATCTTGCTGTGATTTATGTCATAGAGTGTTCTACCTATGTTTTCCTCTAAGAGTTTTATAGTGTCTGGCCTTACATTTAGGTCTTTAATCCATTTTGAGTTTATTTTTGTGTATGGTGTTAGGGAGTGTTCTAATTTCATTCTTTTACATGTAGCTGTCCAGTTTTCCCAGCACCACTTATCGAAGAGGCTGTCTTTTCTCCACTGTATATTCTTGCCTCCTTTACCAAAAATAAGGTGACCATAGGTGCGTGGGTTAATCTCTGGGCTTTCTATCCTGTTCCATTGACCTATATTTCTGTTTTTGTGCCAGTACTGTACTGTCTTGATTACTGTAGCTTTGTAGTATAGTCTGAAGTCCAGGAGCCTGACTCCTACAGCTCCATTTTTCTTTTGCAAGACTGCTTTGGCTATTCGGGGTCTTTTGTGTGTCCATACAAATTTTAATATTTTTTGTTCTAGTTCCATAAAAAGTGCCATTGGTAATTTGATAGGGATTGCATTGAATCTGTAGCTTGCTTTGGGTAGTATAGTCATTTTCACAATGTTGATTCTTCCAATCCAAGAACACGGTATATCTCTCCATCTGTTTGTGTCATCTTTAATTTCTTTCATCAGTGTCTTATAGTTTTCTGCATACAGATCTTTTGTCTCCTTAGGTAGGTTTATTCCTAGGTATTTTATTCTTTTTGTTGCAGTGGTAAATGGGAGTGTTTCCTTAATTTCTCTTTTGGATTTTTCATTATTAGTGTATAGGAATGCAAGAGATTTCTATGCATTAATTTTGTCTCCTGCTACTTTAGCAAATTCATTGATTAGCTCTAGTAGTTTTCTGGTAGCATCTTTACAATTCTCTACATATAGTATCATGTCATCTGCAAACAGTGACAGTTTTACTTCTCTTCCGATTTGGATTCCTTTTATTTCTTGTTCTTCTCTGACTGCTGTGGCTAAAACTTCCAGAACTATGTTGAACAATAGTGGTGAGAGAGTGGTATGCCACATCTTCTTTAACCATTCATCGGTGGACAATGAAGTTGTTTCCATATCTTGGTTATTGTAAATAATGCTACTATGAACATAGGAATACATACATCTTCTTGAATTAGTGTTTTCATTTTCTTCAGATACCGAAAGGTGTAATAGCTGGATCATATGGTAGTTCTATTTTTAGTTTTTTGAGGAACTGCCATACTGTTTTCCATAGTGACTGCACCAACTTACATTCCCACAAACATGAGGTTTGCATGAGGGTTCCCTTTTCTCCACATCCTCCCCATCACTTATTTCTTGTCTTTTTGGTAACAGTCATTCTGACAGGTGTGGGGTGATATCTCATTGTGGTTTTGATTTGCATTTCCCTGATGATGTTATGTGGAGCATTTTTTCATGCGCCCATTGGCCATCTGTATGCCTTCTTTGGAAAAACGTTTATTCAAGTCCTCTGCCTATTTTTAATTGGCTTGTTTGCTTTCTTGATATGGAGTTACATGAGTTTCTTAAATATAATTTGGATATCAACCCCTTATCAAATATATTGTTTGAAAATATCTTCTCCCATTCAGTAGGTGAATTTTGTTGGTTTCCTTCCCTCTGCAAAAGATTCTGAACTATTTCAACAAAAATTTAGAGGAATCGTTGTGTTTGAAATGTTTGGGACCACAAATGTTGATCAGATATTTCATCTTATGGATGAAGAAGTCACTGCCTGAAGATGGTAAAAAAGTTCCCCAGGTCATTGGCGGAAAACCCAAGCCTGGAACCCACATCTTCTGACTTAGTCCTGTTCTCAACATCTGTTCCCTACAGCCCCAGCACCCCATCAGCCCAGAATCCTGGCTCCAGCAAATACAATTATTCATTCACTCCTCCTTTCATTCAGTACATGTGTAATGAGCTCTCTGGTATGCAGGCAACTCCATCTTATAACAGGAAGCAAGAAGAGTAGGAAGAACTTTCTGGAAATTAACTTCATAGGATCTGGAATATTCTCAGACCACTCAGTGGAAAGCATACAATCTCCTCCCACCCCAAATTCTTTCCCGTACTAATCGCACTGGCTGCCCTCATTTCCTTTGTTGCTTCCCACTCTGTTCCACACCCAAGGACAATATCAACGACCTGGGAAGGGCACAGAATGCCAATGAGGTCAGAAAAACATGGCAAAGGCGCCCTCTGAACATAAGGAGGCCTTCAGGGCGGGAAATATCCAAGTTCGCTGCTGTTTGGAACACTGAGAAGCAGGGAGAGAGGTTCATCCAAACACAGATGTTCTGTGGGAAGGAGGCATTTTCAGTGTGGAGAGATCGGCATGATGGTAGAGGGCAAATTAAACAGGCCCTTGGATGACACAGCGGCAGACTCAAAGGCAGGCAATTTCGGGCTGTGTACTCAAGGGAGCCTCTGAGTGGTGGTTGCTCCCTATAGAGAGGAGACGAGACAGGCCCTGGAATACAGCCATCACTTTTTCTGACTGAGAGCATGTTGACAGGTCACGGTGAGCTGAACAACAAACCAAATGATTAAGGGGCCCAAAGGGGTGACTGATGAAGGTAAGTACCACTACTAATAACAATCCCCTGCTTTCAGGTTGCTTTTCCCTCCGCTAGTTCTTGCAGCGCATTAAAAACATGTATTAGAACCTTCTCCCTCTGAGTAAAAATAGAGGCATAGGTGGGTGAAGAGCAAAAAATAAAACAAAACAAACCCCGACTGTGACCAATTCTATCCTTCTCCTCTAATACCTAACCCAGACCCTCCTCTAAATGGTTAGCACGGTATCTCATGTAAGTAGAAAGATAAGGGACATTAAAATCATCTTCCAGAGGAAGAAAAATAAAAAGACAACAATGCCTAAACAGTGTAACTCCTCTACACACACACACCGTCCCCTAGAAGGAGCAAGCACCTGCCAGTATTTAGTAGAGTCACAAATGAAGAATTTAAGGTTGCCTCAGACCAAAAATGGTATGAGACAAATAATGAATCCTTCTGTCTAAGGCTTGATTTACCTCTCTTTGAAAGAAGGCAATCCATCATGTTTCGTGACTTCCCTGCATCCCTCACCATCCACCATGCACATCCCCACACTTACCTTGTAGTTAAATGAAACAGTTCACATCAAGCATTACGAAGTCCCCTGAAGGAGCCACACTGGACAGTGCTGCTACTTCACATCAAGCATTTGCACTCTTCGCTGTGTGACCTTGGGCACCTAACCTCTCTGGGTATTCCTCTTCTCTTTTGCGAGATAAGGGTACTGGGTTAGGTTGTATCTGAGAACCTTGCTAGCTCTAAATGTGATTCAAGTTAACACAAAGCTCACAGCCCTTGTAGGAAGGAAGGGGATGTTGAAGAAGGAAGGGGAGAAGGTATAAGAAAAAGGAATTGAGGGTGTTTGGCCAGGCCAGGCTGATCCCAGAAGCAGAGGTAGGGAATGGGAGGGAGAAAGGATGCACACAGATGGGGGAGGGTTCTCAACTGGAAAATAAATTATTAAGAGTTTTGCATAGAAAGGAGGAGGGAGTTACATTCTTTAGGGTTTTGAAAACACTGAAAAGCAGAGGGGCAGATGTTGAACATAATCTTGGCACCAGCGCTGAGGATTCCAAAAGGAGAGAGACCGGAAATGGGAAACCTAGGAAAGACCAGGAACATATATCAAGTACTGGGTTGTAAGAATAAAGAAAATGTCCGGATGAGATCACTGTATGGACTGAGAACCAGGACAAGGAAATCACCTCTAAATCCCGTGTCTGGAAAAAGTAGCAATGCTCTCAACAATGACAGCACAGGTGAGCACAGAAGATGTGTTATACATCAAAAAAGTCTACCTTGTACTGGAGAATCTGGGCATAGGAATTAAGAGGGGAATTTAGAGGTTACGTAGGCATTCACATGGGACTCCCTTTCCTAGCCTCTCCCAAGTCTTTGATCCGTTCAACCTTTCTCCCTTAGTTTAGATCCAGCAGCACAATAAGAGATGAGAAGACTTGGATAACCTGTGCTTGCACTCATCCATTAGCATCATAAGAGTTTCCAGGTTTAAGCGGGGAAACAATGGGAAGACCACAGTGCACACAGCAGAACAGATGGCTGCAATGCACGTTCACAGTATAAGGTATGAAGAAAGTCATTCTTGGGAGACACTGAAGAAACTATTTGAGGAGGAGAAGAAAAACAATAAAATCAGACTTGGGAGGGCTCTTAGAAGTAACAGTGTTGTCCCTGTCAAGCGGTCCTTCAGTCTAAAAGAATTCTGGCAGCTGTGTTTGAAAAGTAGTTTCTTACTATGAATTGAAATGTACTCACAGAAGCTTCCACTTATGATTCTCTAAAGCAGTGCTTCTCAAGCTTTAAGGTCCATATGAATCACCTGAGGATCTTGTTAAGTTACAGATTCTGTGGGTCAGGGGGTGGGGGGTGGGTTCAGAGGTGGGGGGTGGAGGAGGGAAGTCCTGCCTTTCTAACAAGTTCCCAGGTGATGCTGACACTTTTGATCCATGGACCACACTTTGAGTAGCAAGGTTCTAGGGCCAGAGTGTATAAGTCCAAAAGATACTTGGACATGCTAGCTGTTTGAGCTAATGACCTCTAAGGTTTTCTTCAGTGTTAATATTCCATGATTCCTACCAATTGTATACGCCAATATTCTGGGTTACATCAAAACTGAGACAGGGTGTTACTTATTGAGAGCTACCTTAAGATGGCCCAAAATCAAACTCTAATATACAAATGATAAAAATAAAAACAGAGATAGGATAGAAGATGGCGGAAGAGTAAGACGTGGAGATCGCCTTCCTCCTCACGGATACACCAGAAATACATATACACGTGGAACAACTCCTACCGAACACCTACTGAAGGCTGGCAGAAGACCTCAGAGCTCCCAAAAGGCAAGAAACTCCCCACGTACCTGGGTAGGGCAAAAGAAAAAAGAAAAAACAGAGACAAAAGAATAAGGACGGCACCTGCACCAGTGGGAGGGAGCTGTAAAGGAGGAAAAGTTTCCACACACTAGGAAGCCCCTCCGCGGGCGGAGACTGCGGGAGGCGGAGGGGGGAGCTTCGGGACCGCGGAGTGGAGCACAGCGACGGGTGCGGAGGGCAAAGCGGGGGGATTCCTGCACAGACGATCGGTGCCGACCGGCACTCACCAACCCGAGAGGCTTGTCTGCTTACCCGCCGGGGCGGGCGGGGCTGCGAGCTGAGGCTCGGGTTTCGGTTTTGGACGGAGCGCGGGGAGAGGACTGGGGTTGGCGGCTTGAGCATAGCCTGGAGGGGTTGGTGCGCCACGACTAGCCGGGAGGGAGTTCGGGGAAAAGCCTGCACCGGCCGAAGAGGCAAGAGACTTTTTCTTCCCTCTTTGTTTCCTGGCGCGCGAGGAGAGGGGTTTAAGAGCGCTGCTTAAAGGAACTCCAGAGAAGGGCGCGAGCCGCGGCTAAAAAGCGCAAACCCCAGAGACGGGCGCGAGCCTCGGCTGAGGGCGCGAGCCCCCGAGACGGGCGCGAGCCGCGGCAGGAAGCGCGAGCCCCCGAGACGGGCGCGAGCCGCGGCGGGAAGCGCGAGCCCCAGAGACGGGCGCGAGCCGCGGCTGAAACTGCGGAGCCCAGAGACGGGCGGGAGACGCTGGGGCTGCTGCTGCCGCCACCAGGGGGGCTGTGTGCGAGCACAGGTCACTCTCCGCGCCCCTCTTCCGCGGAGCCTGTGCAGGCCGCCACTGCCGGGTTCCCGGGATCTGGGGACAGCTTCCCGCACGGCGGGTCTCAGGCTGGTGCAGCGTCACGCCGGCCTCTGCCGCAGCGTCACGCCGCCTCTGCCGCCGCAGGCCCGCCCCGCACGCAGTGCCCCTCCTTCCCCCATCCCCCAACCCCCGGCCTGAGTGAGCCGGAGCTCCCGAATCAGCGGCTCCTTTAACCCCGTCCTGTCTGAGCAAAAAAAACAGACGCCCTCCAGCGATCAGCGCGCAGGGGCAGGGCCGGGTACAAAGCTGAGCTCCTGTGAGCTGTGAGAGCAGGGAGGAGAGGGGGAGGTCTCTCCCGGCAGCCGCGGAGGCGGCGGATTGAAGCTCCACAATCAACTTGATGTGCCCTGCATTGTGGAATACCTGAATAGACAGGGAGTGAGCCCAAATTGAAGAGGGGGAATTTAGGAGCGAGATCGGTGATTTTTTTCCCTTTTCCTCTTTTTGTGAATGTGGGCATGTATGCTTCTGTGTGAGATTTTGTCTGTATACTCTTGTTTCCACCATTTGTCCTAGGGCTCTATCCGTCCATGGGTTTTTTTTTTTTAAAAAAAAAAAAAAAATTTTTTTTAATAATTAATTTTAATTGTAATAACTTTATTGAACTTTACCTTCGTTCTTTCTTTCTTTCTTTCCTTCCTTCCTTCCCTCCTTTAGACAACTAATCACCCCAAATTGAGGAGGTGGTCTCTGGGAGCAGGATTTATGATTTTTCCCCCTTTGCCTCTCTTTGTGAACGTGTAGGTGTATGCTTCTGTGTAAGATTTTCTCTGTATAGCTTTGCTCCTAATAGTTGTCCTAGGGCTCTATCCTTCCATGGTTTTTTAAAAAAAAAAAAAAATTTTTTTTCTTTCTTAATAATTAATTTTAATTGCAATAACTTTATTGTACTTTACCTTCGTTCTTTCTTTCTTTCTTTCCTTCCTTCCTTCCCTCCTTTAGACAGCAAATCACCCCAGGTTGAGGAGGTGGTCTCTGGGAGCAGGATTTAGGATTTTTCCCCCTTTGCCTCTCTTTGTGAACGTGTATGTGTATGCTTCTGTGTAAGATTTTCTCTGTATAGCTTTGCTTCCAACATTTGTCCTAGGGCTCTATCCGTCCATGGTTTTTTTTTAAAAAAAAAAAAAAATTTTTTTTTCTTTCTTAATAATTAATTTTAATTGCAATAACTTTATTGTACTTTACCTTCGTTCTTTCTTTCTTTCTTTCCTTCCTTCCTTCCCTCCTTTAGACAGCAAATCACCCCAGGTTGAGGAGGTGGTCTCTGGGAGCAGGATTTAGGATTTTTCCCCCTTTGCCTCTCTTTGTGAACGTGTATGTGTATGCTTCTGTGTAAGATTTTCTCTGTATAGCTTTGCTTCCAACATTTGTCCTAGGGCTCTATCCGTCCATGTTTTTTTTTTAAAAAAAAAAAAAAATTTTTTTTTTCTTAATAATTAATTTTAATTGTAATAACTTTATTGTACTTTACCTTCGTTCTTTCTTTCTTTCCTTCCTTCCTTCCCTCCTTTAGACAGCGAATCACCCCAGGTTGAGGAGGTGGTCTCTGGGAGCAGGATTTATGATTTTTCCCACTTTGCCTCTCTTTGTGAACACGTATGTGTATGCTTCTGTGTAAGATTTTCTCTGTATAGCTTTGTTTCCAGCATTTGTCCTAGGGTTCTATCTGTTCTTTTTTTTTTTTTTTTTTTTTTCTTTTTCTTTTTTTTTTTTTGTTCTAAATATTTTTTAGTACAATAACTATATTATACTTTATTTTATTTTTACTGTATCTTCTTTCTTTCTGTCTTTTTTCCTTCTTTCCTTCCTTCCTTCCTCCCTTCCTCCCTCCCTCCCTCCTTTCTTTCCTTCTTTGCTTCTTTCTTCCTTCCTTCCTTTCCTCCTTTCCTCCTTTCCTTCTTTCTTTCCTCAAACTTCTACTAATTCTCTCTACATTTTCTCCTTCTTTCCCTCCTACCTTCCTTCCTTCCTCCCTCCCTCCCTCCTTTCTTTCCTTCTTTGCTTCTTTCTTCCTTCCTTCCTTTCCTCCTTTCCTTCTCTCTTTCCTCAAACTTCTACTAATTCTCTCTACATTTTCTCCTTCTTTCCCTCCTTCTTTCCTTCCTTCCTCCCTCCCTCCCTCCCTCCTTTCTTTCCTTCTTTGCTTCTTTCTTCCTTCCTTCCTTTCCTCCTTTCCCTCTTTCTTTCCTCAAACTTCTAATAATTCTCTCTACATTTTCCCCTTCTTTCCCTCCTTCCTTCCTTCCTTCCTCCCTCCCTCCCTCCTTTCTTTCCTTCTTTGCTTCTTTCTTCCTTCCTTCCTTTCCTCCTTTCCTTCTTTCTTTCCTCATACTTCTAATAAGTCTCTCTACTTTTCCTCCCTTTTATTCTGAGCCGTGTGGATGAAAGGCTCTTGGTGCTCCAGCCCAGGAGGCAGGGCTCTGCCTCTGAGGTAGGAGAGCCAACTTCAGGAAACTGATCAACAAGAGACCTCCCAGCTCCACATAATATTAAACGGTGGACATCTCCCAGAGACCTCCATCTTAACACCAGCACCCAGCTTCACTCAACGACCAGCAAGCCACAGTGCTGGACAACCTATGCCAAACAACTAGCAAAACAGGAACACAACCCCACCCATTAGCAGAGAGGCTGCCTAAAATCATAACAAGGCCACAGACACCCCAAAACACACCACCAGACGTGAATCTGCCCACTAGAGAGACAAGACCGAGCCTCATCCAGCACAACACAGGCACTAGTCCCCTCCACCAGGAAGCCTACACAACCCGCTGAAACAACCTTAGCCACTGGAGACAGACATCAAAAACAACGGGAACTACGAGCGTGCAGCCTGCAAAAAGGAGACCCCAAACACAGTAAGATAAGCAAAATGAGAAGACAGAAAAACACACAGCAGATGAAGGAGCAAGATAAAAACCCACCAGACCTAACAAATGAAGAGGAAATAGGCAATCTACCTGAAAAAGAATTCAGAATAATGATAGTAAGGATGATCCGAAATCTTGGAAGTAGAATAGACAAAATGCAAGAAACAGTTAACAAGGACCTAGAAGACATAAAGATGAAACAAGCAACGATGAACAACGCAATAAATGAAATTAAAAGTACTCTAGATAGGATCAATAGCAGAATAACTGAGGCAGAAGAACGGATAAGTGACCTGGAAGATAAAGTAGTGGAAATAACTACTGCAGAGCAGAATAAAGAAAAAAGAATGAAAAGAACTGAGGACAGTCTCAGAGAGCTCTGGGACAACATTAAACGCACCAACATTCGAATTATAGGGGTTCCAGAAGAAGAAGAAAAAAAGAAAGGGACTGAGAAAATATTTGAAGAGATTATAGTTGAAAACTTCCCTAATATGGGAAAGGAAATAGTTAATCAAGTCCAGGAAGCACAGAGAGTCCCATACAGGATAAATACAAGGAGAAATACGCCAAGACACATATTAATCAAACTATCAAAAATTAAATACAAAGAAAGCATATTAAAAGCAGCAAGGGAAAAACAACAAATAACACACAAGGGAATCCCCATAAGGTTAACAGCTGATCTCTCAGCAGAAACCCTACAAGCCAGAAGGGAGTGGCAGGACATACTGAAAGTGATGAAGGAGAAAAACCTGCAACCAAGACTACTCTACCCAGCAAGGATCTCATTCAGATTTGATGGAGAAATTAAAACCTTTACAGACAAGCAAAAGCTGAGAGAGTTCAGCACCACCAAACCAGCTTTACAACAAATGCTAAAGGAACTCCTCTAGATAAGAAATGCAAAAGAAGGAAACGACCTATAATAACGAACCCAAAACAATATAGAAAATGGGAATAGGAACATACATATCGATAATTACCTTAAATGTAAATGGACTAAATGCTCCCACCAAAAGACACAGATTGGCTGAATGGATACAAAAACAAGACCCTTATATATGCTGTCTACAAGAGACCCACCTCAGACCTAGAGACACATACAGACTGAAAGTAAGGGGATGGAAAAAGATATTCCATGCAAATGGAAACCAAAAGAAAGCTGGAGTAGCAATTCTCATATCAGACAAAATAGACTTTAAAATAAGGACTATTAAAAGGGATAAAGAAGGACACTACATAATGATCAAGGGATCGATCCAAGAAGAAGATATAACAATTGTAAATATTTATGCACCCAACATAGGAGCACCTCAATACGTAAGGCAAATACTAACAGCCATAAAAGGGGAAATAGACAGTAACACATTCATAGTAGGGGACTTTAACACCCCACTTTCACCCATGGACAGATCATCCAAAATGAAAATAAATAAGGAAACACAAGCTTTAAATGATACATTAAACAAGATGGACTTAATTGATATTTATAGGACACTCCATCCAAAAACAACAGATTACACATTTTTCTCAAGTGCTCATGGAACATTCTCCAGGATAGATCATATCTTGGGTCACAAATCAAGCCTTGGTAAATTTAAGAAAATTGAAATTGTATCAAGTATCTTTTCTGACCACAACGCCATGAGACTAGATATCAATTACAGGAAAAGATCTGTAAAATATACAAGCACATGGAGGCTAAACAATACACTACTTAATAATGAAGTGATCACTGAAGAAATTAAAGAGGAAATAAAAAAATACCTAGAAACAAATGACAATGGAGACACAACGACCCAAAACCTATGGGATGCAGCAAAAGCAGTTCTAAGGGGGAAGTTTATAGCAATACAAGCCCACCTTAAGAAGCAGGAAACATCTCGAATAAACAACCTAACCTTGCACCTCAAGCAATTAGAGAAAGAAGAACAAAAAAGCCCCAAAGCTAACAGAAGGAAAGAAATCATAAAAATCAGATCAGAAATAAATGAAAAAGAAATGAAGGAAACGATAGCAAAGATCAATAAAACTAAAAGCTGGTTCTTTGAGAAGATAAACAAAATAGATAAACCACTAGCTAGAATCATCAAGAAAAAAAGGGAGAAGACTCAAATCAATAGAATTAGAAATGAGAAAGGAGAAATAACAACTGACACTGCAGAAATAAAAAAAATCATGAGAGATTACTACAAGCAACTCTATGCCAATAAAATGGACAATCTGGAAGAAATGGACAAATTCTTAGAAATGCACAACCTGCCAAGACTGAATCAGGAAGAAATAGAAAATATGAACAGACCAATCACAAGCACTGAAATTGAAAGTGTGATTAAAAATCTTCCAACAAACAAAAGCCCAGGACCAGATGGCTTCACAGGTGAATTCTATCAAACGTTTAGAGAAGAGCTAACACCTATCCTTCTCGAACTCTTCCAAAATATAGCAGAGGGAGGAACACTCCCAAATTCCTTCTACGAGGCCACCATCACCTTGATACCAAAACCAGACAAGGATGTCACAAAGAAAGAAAACTACAGGCCAATATCACTGATGAACATAGATGCAAAAATCCTCAACAAAATACTAGCAAACAGAATCCAACAGCACATTAAAAGGATCATACACCATGATCAAGTGGGGTTTATTCCAGGAATGCAAGGATTCTTCAATATACGCAAATCTATCAATGTGATAAACCATATTAACAAATTGAAGGAGAAAAACCATATGATCATCTCAATAGATGCAGAGAAAGCTTTTGACAAAATTCAACACCCATTTATGATAAAAACCCTCCAGAAAGTGGGCATAGAGGGAACTTTCCTCAACATAATAAAGGCCATATATGACAAGCCCACAGCAAACATCATCCTCAATGGTGAAAAACTGAAAGCATTTCCACTAAGATCAGGAACAAGACAAGGTTGCCCACTCTCACCACTCTTATTCAACATAGTTTTGGAAGTTTTAGCCACAGCAATCAGAGAAGAAAAGGAAATAAAAGGAATCCACATCGGAAAAGAAGAAGTAAAGCTGTCACTGTTTGCAGATGACATGATACTATACATAGAGAATCCTAAAGATGCTACCAGAAAACTACTAGAGCTAATCAATGAATTTGGTAAAGTAGCAGGATACAAAATTAATGCACAGAAATCTCTGGCATTCCTATATACTAATGATGAAAAATCTGAAAGTGAAATCAAGAAAACACTCCCATTTACCATTGCAACAAAACGAATAAAATATCTAGGAATAAACCTACCTAAGGATACGAAAGACCTGTATGCAGAAAATTATAAGACACTGATGAAAGAAATTAAAGATGATACAAATAGATGGAGAGATATACCATGTTCTTGGATGGGAAGAATCAACATTGTGAAAATGACTCTACTACCCAAAGCAATCTACAGATTCAATGCAATCCCTATTAAACTACCACTGGCATTTTTCACAGAACTAGAACAAAAAATTTCGCAATTTGTATGGAAACACAAAAGACCCCGAATAGCCAAAGCAATTTTGAGAACGAAAAAAGGAGCTGGAGGAATCAGGCTCCCTGACTTCAGACTATACTACAAAGCAACAGTAATCAAGACAGTATGGTACTGGCACAAAAACAGAAAGATAGATCAGTGGAACAGGATAGAAAGCCCAGAGATAAACCCATGCACATATGGACACCTTATCTTTGATAAAGGAGGCAGGAATGTACAGTGGAGAAAGGACAGCCTCTTCAATAAATGGTGCTGGGAAAACTGGACAGGTACATGTAAAAGTATGAGATTAGATCACTCCCTAACACCATACACAAAAATAAGCTCAAAATGGATTAAAGACCTAAATGTAAGGCCAGAAACTATCAAACTCTTAGAGGAAAACATAGGAAGAACACTCTATGACATAAATCACAGCAAGATCCTTTCTGACCCACCTCCTAGAGTAATGGAAATAAAAACAAAAATAAACAAATGGGACCTAATGAAACTTCAAAGCTTTTGCACAGCAAAGGAAACCATAATCAAGACCAAAAGACAACCCTCAGAATGGGAGAAAACATTTGCAAATGAAGCAACTGACAAAGGATTAATCTCCAAAATTTACAAGCAGCTCATGCAGCTCAATAACAAAAAAACAAACAACCCCATCCAAAAATGGGCAGAAGACCTAAACAGACATTTCTCCAAAGAAGATATACAGAATGCCAACAAACACATGAAAGAATGCTCAACCTCATTAATCATTAGAGAAATGCAAATCAAAACTACAATGAGATATCATCTCACACCAGTCAGAATGGCCATCATCAAAAAATCTAGAAACAATAAATGCTGGAGAGGGTGTGGAGAAAAGGGGACACTCTTGCACTGCTGGTGGGAATGTGAATTGGTTCAGCCACTATGGAGAACAGTATGGAGGTTCCTTAAAAAACTACAAATAGAATTACCATATGACCCAGCAATCCCACTACTGGGCATATACCCTGAGAAAACCAAAATTCAAAAGGAGTCATGTACCAAAATGTTCATTGCAGCTCTATTTACAATAGCCCGGAGATGGAAAGAACCTAAGCGCCCATCATCGGACGAATGGATAAAGAAGATGTGGCACATATACACAATGGAATATTACTCAGCCTTAAAAAGAAATGAAATTGAGATATTTGTAATGAGATGGATAGACCTAGAGTCTGTCATACAGAGTGAAGTAAGTCAGAAAGACAAAGACAGATACCGTATGCTAACACATATATATGGAATTTGAGGGGAAAAAATGTCATGAAGAACCTAGGGATAAGACAGGAATGGAGGCGCAGACCTACTGGAGAGCGGACTTGGGGATATGGGGAGGGGGAAGGGTGAGTTTTGACAGGGCGAGAGAGAGTCATGGACATATACACACTAACAAACGTGGTGGGGTGGATAGCTGGGGGGAAGCAGCCGCAAGGCACAGGGATATTAGCTCGGGGCTTTGGGACAGCCTGGAGGGGTGGGAGGGGGAGAGTGGGAGGGAGGGAGATGCAGGAGGGAAGACACATGGGAGCACATGTATATGTATAGCTGATTCACTTTGTTATAAATCAGAAACTAACACACCATTGTAAAGCAATTATACCCCAATAAAGATGTTAAAAAAAAAAAAAAATAAAATAAAAAAATAAAAACAAACATTATCCAGAGCACAAGATCCCAAACTGGAATGGAATCTGAAGAGTTACTGACTTGTTTCCTAGCAGAATAACTTCCTACTGTCAGTAGGTGGCAATATTTCCTCGGGGTCTAAAGAACTGCAAAGTGGAATGAAGGTTCTCAACTGTGGCTATACACCGGGAACACCTGGGAAACTTAAGCAATCCTGGCATCTCCCTCCCACCCCAGAAATCAGCTTAATTGGTCTAGAGTACAGACCAGGTGATTCTAACATGCAGCTAAGGCTGAGGACCAGTAAAGTCAAGTGTAGCAGATACAGAGAAACAAGAGTCCAGGAGGGGTAAGAGGTAAATACTGGTCATCACATCACCCCTAAGTCCCTGAGTCTCCCCCACCCACATCAGGACTGACTCAGATGCACCACATAATCTCCACTCGGTCTCACCTTTCCTTTAAGCCCATCACCACCAGGTTATTCCAAGGCTGCACCAGATTTTACTTCCTCCAAATTCCTATGATGATACTGGATCAAAAGATGCTAGGATGGTTTATGTAGGAAAAGCACTGGTATCGCTTGTTTTCTACAAGATTCAGTTTGTTTGTTTTTTTTTTATGGTACGCAGGCCTCTCACTGTTGTGGCCTCTCCCGTTGCAGAGCACAGGCTCCGGACGCGCAGGCTCAGCGGCCATGGCTCACGGGCCTAGCCGCTCCGCGGCGTGTGGGATCTTCCTGGACCGGGGCACGAACCCGTGCCCCCTGCATCGGCAGGCGGACTCAACCACTGCACCACCAGGGAAGCCCCAAAGAGTCAGTTTTAACCTCAGCAAAGTGCCCTACCCCGAAACTCATCCCCAGTACCAGCCTCAACTCCATGAGCTGGCAACACTTTTCTGTACAGGGCAAGAGAGTAAATATTTTATGCTTTGAGGGCCATATGGTCTCTGTTCCAACTATTCAACTCTGCCACTGTAGCATGAAAGCAGCCATAGGCAATATATAAGTCAGTGGCTATAGGCAGTGGGCTGGATTTGATCCATGAGCCATAGTTTGCCAACCCCTGCTTTACCCCACCTCAGTTTCTTCTGAATTTTCTGTCTCCTCCCTATGACATCATGTTCAGGTACCAAGCACAACCACTGAGACACCCACAGTACAGTACAGGACGGAGACCACTGCATGGAGAATGGAAAATATATGAGGGGGCCTTGGGAGGCAGGTAAGATTTGAAACACAGACCTATTCTGACTATTCAAAAATGAGGACAAAAATAGGGAGAAAAAACCCCTTATACCGAGAACTGCAAAAACGCCAGACTTCTGACATGGGGATTCTTTTCCCATGAAGCAACCATCTGTAACCTGAGGCTGATTCTCATCACTTGCAACGGAAATCTAAAGTCAAACTTGTCAGGAAAAGACAATGAACTACCGGGAGTGAGCTAGGACCAGATTAGGCCAGCAGATGAACTGTGACATAAACCTCACACCTTAGGCAAAAATTAATGCAAAATAAATCACAAGTTTAAATGTGAACCTATAAAACTTTTAGAACAGAAGGAAATTTTCACGACCCAGGGTTATACAGAATTCTTAGACATGACACCCAAAGCATGGTCAAAGAAAACTGATACATTCAACTTCATCAAAACGTAAAACTTGGGCTTCCCTGGTGGCGCAGTTGTTGAGAGTCTGCCTGCCGATGCAGGGGACACGGGTTCGTGCCCCGGTCCGGGAGGATCCCACATGCCGCGGAGCGGCTGGGCCCGTGGGCCGTGGCCGCTGGGCCTGCGCGTCCAGAGCCTGTGCTCCACAACAGTGAGAGGCCCGCGTACAGCAAAAAAAAAAAAAAAAAAGGAAAACTTTTTCTCTATGGAAGCCAATTTGAAGTGAGTAAAAAGACAAGCTAAACACTGGGAGAAGATATTTGCAAATTACACAGCTGACCAAAAATAAACCCAGAACATACAAAGGACTCTCAAAACTCCACAATAAAAAACCACCCAAATACAAATTGGGCAAAGGATTTGGACAGAACTTCATCAGAGGCTATATGGAAGGCAAATAATCTCATGAGAAGAAGCCAAAGAGGTCTGGTAGTTGGTTCAGTGTTGCTGTGTGACAGGAAGAAGTGGGGCTGCAGCGAGACTCCTGCCTAGGAAACTAGGCTGGAAGATTATTTGTGCACATTGGAACCTCTGAAGTCTGCATCGTGAGTCTCAGGGCCTACTGAGACATGTCCAGACCTCATTACAGCTCCCGCAGACAACAGGATATCCCCCCAAGTCTGGAATAATGGCCTCCCATGCAAAGGTGTTCAACAGCCATTAGGCAAGTGCAAATTAAAACCACAATGGAATTCTACCGTGTACCCATTAGAATAGCTAAATTAGAAAATACTACCACCACCAAGCACTGGTGAGGATGTAGAGCAACTGGACCCCTCGTACACTGCTGACGGGAATGTAAAATAGCACAACCGTTCTGGAAAACTGAAGTTTCTCATAAACATACACTTACCTTATGCCCAACAATACCTCAGCTAGGTACCTACCCTAGAGAAAGAAAAACTTCCGTTCACACAAACACCTGTATATGAATGTTTAGCAGCTCAAGTTATAATTGCCAAAATTAGAAACAGCCAAATACCCTTCAAACAGGTGAACAGATAAACTGTGGTACATCTATATGATGAAATACTACTGAAAAATATAAGGAAAACAGGGCTTCCCTGGTGGCGCAGTGGTTGAGAGTCCGCCTGCCGATGCAGGGGACACGGGTTCGTGCCCCGGTCCGGGAAGATCCCACATGCCGCGGAGCGGCTGGGCCCGTGAGCCATGGCCGCTGAGCCTGCGCATCCGGAGCCTGTGCTCCGCAACGGGGGAGGCCACGGCAGTGAGAGGCCCGCGTACCGAAAAAAAAAAAAAATAATAAGGAAAACAGGTACTTCATGTGTGATATAGTGTTGCTCTAAAAAATTACAGGTAAATTGGTTGGAATGTCAAAGAAATGAATATATATAAATGAATCAACTATTGATACGCACAAAACTTGAAAGTACTGCAAAGACATTAATGCTGAATGAAAGAAGCCAGTCTCAAAAGATTACATATTGTATGAGTCCAGTTATATAACATTCTCAGAAAGGCAAAACTATAGTTATAGTGACAGAGAACAAATCAGGGTAGTTGCCAGGGAGTAGGGGTGGAAGAGGGCATGACTGACCACAAAGGGATAGTGCAAAGGAGATCTTAGGGGTGATGGAATAGTGCTGTATCCTAATTGTGGTGGTGGTGACACAAATCTATACATGAACTAAAATTCATAAAACTACAGTTTAAAATCTATTTTACCCTGTTAACTTAAAACAATAAATTAAAATGGTTAGGGCTGGATGAAACATCAGGATGGGGGATGCATCCCTACCTCCTCCTCAGGAGTCCCCCACTCCTCCAGGGTTGGTACAGACTGAATGTAAGAAGCACTGTCCCCACCGAAGTGCAAACTAGACAATTCGGACCCTCTGCCTCCCAGGCCAAGGGCAGGGGCTTCCAGCAGTGGCCTACAGTACCAGCCCGTCCAGGAGAACCTCATATTCCCTAAGGAGAGGAGGGAAGTCTTCCCAGCCACAGAGTTCCTTCCAGCCTATACACAGCCAGTACAGGTGCTGCCTGAATCACTGCACCGGGGCAACGGACACCCTTAAGGTCATCCGACTTCTATTTCCAAGCCTGCTCAACCCTGGCAACTCAGCCCCTATGGGAGGCCATTATTCCAGACTTGGGGGGATATCCTATTGCCTCAGAGAGCTGTGACCAGGCCTGGATATGCCTCTTTAGGCCCTAGAATTCAAGGTCAAATTACAACGTTCCCAGGGGCAGAAATCATTTTTCAGCCTAGTTTCCTAGGCAGGAATCGCACCCCAGTCTCAGGTGTACTGTCATACAGCAGCATTGAGCCTACCACCCTGTTGGTTTCTGAACACCTCTGCCTGTCTCTGAATCCACGCTAAGCAAAGGCTAACAAACCTGCGTCTCAGACAAAGACAAGCTGAATAATAATGAATGCATGCCCTGAGCACCCAGTGGAGGCAAGGCCTGCAGGGGAGCAGCTGATGAAATCATCCAGCGATAGTCAGCTTGAGAGGAAGGCGGAATCCAGTGTGCTCCGTTCTTCTTCCCACCATCCCGATCTAAGGTCTCTCGTCGTGCTGCCGCCTCTCTGGGTTTGTTTCTCCTTCTCAGAGGATCAGACGTCTGTGCTTCATTCCCTGCACAGAGTCTTGAGTGGACATGGAAAATCTGCGTGGTTGGCCGCATCCCCCGCTTCGGCCAGCCATTCTGGGACGCATGCTGCAGAATTCCCTTCCTGTTCTGCACACATGCTGCAAGTGGGAAAGGCACTGTCATAAGGAATCAAGAAAGTCCTCAGTACAAGAGGGAAACAGGGAGCGGGTGGTCATTACTACTGACCTGAGAGCTAAGTTCATGCCCTTGGAATCAGCAAGGCTGAGCCGGTGTCTCCTATGTATGTCCGAAGGCTGCTTCCTCTCTCCCACTCTACCATAATATTACTGCTGCTAGGATACTACTCTAACTCACAGAATTTAGTCTTTTACACAAAAGTCTTTGATAAATTTCAGAGCACTATTACATGTATTATCCTATTTAACCTTGGCCAGCACTCACCAACTCGGCCCTTATATCTTTTCTTCCTTTCTCCCCTGAAGTTATTTCAGCCACACATATCTTGCTCCTTAGTCAGAAAAAGTAAACACTCTCAGTGGACTACCGAGGGGTGTTCTAAGGATCATGCTGTGGGGTGAGGGGGCACAAAAGCTGCACCCTGCCGCCATCTTAATCTTCCTGTAACACTACGTTAAAAGGTTCTGCTCAAAAATTTTCTATAACAACTCACCGGCTAAACAAGAAGCTCAAAATGGATATCCAACATTTTTTATCAACTGACCCAAAGTGGTCAGTTTTCTTTCTCCCACCAAGCTGCTCCCTGAAACATGTGGTTTCTAAACTTTATTCCTCAGAGCCCTGTGTCTGGCGAGAGAGCCTCAAAGACCCCCCAGTGCGGAGCTGAGAAATCACACAGGCAGAAATGGGCGAGCACTCTCCACCTGCATCCGGCTTTATCCACAGAAGCTACAGTTCTCATGTTTAATATGTTGGAGTTCCACATAATGTTCTGCTTAACAAAAGGGGTCTTGACTTTAAAAAAGAAAAATTTGAAAATCACTGACCTCTACGAAATACCACGTTGCAACAATTTAACTGCCCCGCACTTTGTTCACTGTACATCCTAAAGATACTTGGATTTTCTCACGTCTGCACTGTTACTCATGCAATTATTACCTTAAAACTCCTTGCTTGTTTCCTTCATCTATCCAAAGCATTCCCATAAGCTGTATTGCAAATATCACTTCATAAAAACCTCCCCTGACAATCATAAACTAAAGGAATTTCTTCCAAACTGCTATGGCAATTAGCACTCAGGGGACTGATTTTATAATAATGCTATATATAAAACCTATCTAATACTCTGAACTTAGAATGTGGTTCTTTTCCATCTTCTCAACCAAAACGTAAGTTCTTTGAAAACAGGAGCTATATAGGTTCCGTTTTATATCCTCTTTAGCAACTATTATTGGATTTCCAGCCAAATATAAGGACTTGATCCGACAATCGCTCTGGCTGCTGTGTCAAGAATATTAGAAGGCAAGTGAGGAAGCACGGAACTCGTAAAGGAGGCTAACTGCCCAGTGAAGTGAGAAAGTGATAAGAAATAATACTACTACCCATACAAAGAGGCAAATGGATCCCAGGCAGGAGGAATACCACCAATGGACAGGGTTTTGGCTAGTTGCCATTTAATTTTGGAGGAAGACAGTCTTCCAAATATGGCCATTGTTCTCTTTCGATTTATTTTTCCTTTTAAAATACTTGGTTGTTTTAATGGCTATGATAAAGGAGAGTCATGGCATCATAAACTCTCAGGATTGTAGGTTAAACCCCCTTGGACACTTAGCCCAACACTTTGAAAAGTTACTTCAGTTTAGGAAACAGACTCAGCCTGTTTGAGTCTGTTGAGTTTTCCTAAGACCTTAACATCTTTTAGGAAATCAGGCTACTGAGTGGACCAGAAAATTGTTCTCTTTCCTACTTTTTCAAAAGAAAATTGGAAAAAAAACACAAACAACAGTAGCTATAGCCCTTAGAAAACTATCTCAAATCGTCTTCGTTTTATAGCAATCATCACATTCTGAGCCCAAATCAAAGTATCTTCTATGACTAAGTTACATAATAATATGTCATTTAAACAATTTCTTTCCTTGGAATAATTGTGCCCCTCCTCGCCAAAAGAACTATTTTTCTCCAGTCTAAAAGGAGCTGAGTTCCTTTTATTTCTTCCCAATCCTTTTTTAATCAGGATGATACTTGGTTGCAACCAATCAGATTCAGATCACTGCTCAAAAATGAACACTGATTTTTTAAAACTTGAATGAGTTTATATTCATTCTAGTTTCCAAAATATCAGCTATTATCTTTTTAAAAATGTTTCATATTACTTCTCAAAAAGGTAGAAAAAAGCTTCCTCATTTCATATTTCTGTATCCCTTAACTCCTCCTCCAGTCACTACAAAGAATAAAAATAAATCCAACTTTAAAAACAGGGACATTTTATTTGATAATGAATAATTAAGATAACCAAGGAACTGTCAGGTCTATTTTGCCATAAGAAACTGACTGCAAGGTTCCCAAACTCAATGATCTTAAAAGACAAAACATGAGTCTTCCTCAAGTGATACGCTATGGCCCCTTCTAAAATGGAAAGGGGCAGCCATAGAGAAGAGTTACAGCACAGCTACCTCTGGAGAAGGAACTGATCCTCGAGGTGCCTTAGTTTGCCTGGATGTGCCTTGAACACTCAGTGAGTCCTTTTCATTTTCACTGTGCTGATTATTCAGTGGGTCCTTTCAATCTGAAAACTTGGAAATTTTTCTTGTATTTCTTCTGTGACAATTTCCTATTTGTTTTTTTCTGTTCCATTTTAAAACCTGTATTTTTCAGATGTTAGATTTCCCAGGTTGATTCTCTGATTTACTAATCTTTTCTCTCCCACCTTGTATTTTTATTCTGATTTTTAGCTGATTTTCTGTCTCTCTTTCTTAACCTTTCAACACTTCCATTGATTTTTTTTTTTTAATAAATTTATTTTTGGCTGCATTGGGTCTTCGTTGCTGCACACGGGCTTTCTCTAGTTGCGGCGAGAGAGGGCTGCTCTTCGTTGCGTTGCATGGGCTTCTAACTGCAGTGGTTTCTCTTGTTACAGAGTACGGGCTCCAGGCGCACGGGCTTCAGCAGTTGTGGCACATGGGCTCAGTAGTTGTGGCTCACGGGCTCTAGAGCACAGGCTCAGCAGTTGTGGCGCACGGGCTTAGCTGCTCCGCGGCATGTGGGATCTTCCCGGACCAGGGCTCAAACCGGTGTCCCCTGCACTGGCAGGCGGATTCTCAACCACTGCGCCACCAGGGAAGCCCCCCATTGATTTCTCTTTTAGTTTGAATATCATATTTTTAATTTTGGAGATTTCTCTAATTATTTCTTTTTCATAGCATTCTGTTCTTATTTTAGGACATAGTGTCTTAATTCCAGGTTTGTTTTTTGTTTTTTTAGGTTTTCTTCTGATCTCTGCTATCTCTGTTTTCTTCAGCTTCTTCCTTCCATTTTATTTTTGTCTCTCTGTTGTGTAGGGTGGTTTCCCCAAATATTTCATGATTTGGGGCTGCCCACCCCTATTTGAGGAGAAAAAAGTCAAAAGCTGACTGGAAATGCTCTGTGTAGCGGGTGGGGCTAGTTGTCTGGAAGGCCTCACTGACAAGTGAGCTTCCCTAGAGAGTGATCAGGATGCAAACTGGCCTTCTAGTTGCAGAAATCTTCAAATGTCAAGGCCTAGAGGTCATTTCTCAGGGGCCATTCAGTTTCTCCAGAGATAAGTCTTCTTACAATCAATATTCCAGAAACAGGGGAGGGAGCTCTAGGGTCCTGCCAGCTCAGTATGAAGACTCCTACTTAAAATCTTTTTTATCTTGGCACTTTACCTCTGCCTTTTGCAACAACTGGTACCCTCCATGTCTTGAGCCTCTCCAGAGCTTCCCCACATCAATCAACTTACCTGTCATCTGACGCTGCCTCTGTTCAACTAAAGCCATCAACACACCACACATTCTGTCCTTTAAAAAGTCACTGAAGTCTTTTACTATTTCCTCTTCTATTCTCTTTGTCCTAATGGCTATTTCAGTGAGATTTGGGAGGGACAGGAGATGAATACATGTAGCCAATACACCAGGTGTTATGACCATTCCCTAACACAGGTGGGGGCCTCTGGGATAATTCTGTATGATTCTCTACACCAACTGCAGCAGTGCTAAAACTAACAGAAGCAGATTTTTCTCTCTTCAAACATTAGTTTGGAAGTAGTATTACCTCAGTAGGGCAGATACAACTCTTTGATCCATCTGCTAGTTTTTCTTCTACCACTACTACTACTACTACCACTACTATTACTACTACTACTGGTTTTTCCACAACTACAGAAGTGCAGTCGTTACACTGTGGCCTATCACTCCATGGCTCACCGTTGAAATATGTATCCTCTAGGAAGAAAAGGACAAAAGATCAGAATTATGAGCATCCTGGTGAAATGTTTTCATAATTAACAGGTTCTTCTTTAGTTAGAAACCCAGCATTCAACAGAAGAAGAATGCCATACAGCACTATTCAGAAGATGAACAGACAGCCCTTTGGTCAAAGCCTTCGACGACAGCAACAACAAAAGTAACCATGTTTAAAGACTCGGTAGGGAGGAAAATACCAAGAACCAGAAGACAAACAAAAGCTTCACTGACACCAATGAGATTAAAAAGCAATCCTCTTATAACCAGTATTAGAATGGTAGAGATAAATATCAGGTGTTGATATCATCATAAAGAATGAAAGGGAACTAGAAAGGGAGAATTTTCTTACAAAGTGATTCATGGTGATAGACTGCCGTGCCCACTTAACACCTGAAGCCTTCCTGGATACCACCAAAAATTATCTGGTATTTCTGAACACATACCACATGCTTGGTAACATCCTATTACTGGTATTACTTCACTGGTATTTCTCTTTTATTGTTAACTTATTGTTTGTTTCCCTAGTAAAACAGAAATCCCTGAGACCAGGAACTTGCAAGCTCAGTGGTCAAGAGCTTGGGTTTTACAGTCTTACCCAGAGACTGCCTGTAATCTCCTGATACACACTGCTTCTCCTCCTAGGGTAATAGAAACCCCAATATTTAGCTGGCACATAGCCACCTGGAATAGTGACTTCATTTCCCAGCCTCCCTTGCAGATTATGTGGCCATAAGACTAAGCTCGAGCCAATGGGACATAAACAAAAGTGCCCCATGGCAGCTTAGGGAAACCTTCCTGAAGAGGTAGTTGCATGTGCCCTCTGTGCTCCTCCCTGGCCTCAGACAAGGTCATGCTGGACCACAAGGTCAAGTTAAGTTCAAGTGAAGCAACACACGTAAGTAGCCAAGGTCTCTGACACCACAGGCTACCAAACCACCTTGGGACAGTATTACATGACAAAGAAAGACTTCTACCTTGTGTATAAACTTCTGTTACTTCAGGTTTTTCTGTTCCTCAAAACTGATCCTAGCATTAATAAATACAGAATCACACAGATTTGGGTTCAACTCCCAGCTCAGTCAACCTTCTAGCTGAATTATCTCAGGCAAATCACCTGCCCCAGTTCTCTCATCTGTAAAATGGGATCAGCCTAATTTGGAGTGGTTATGAGGATGTACACATCCAAGAATCACACAAATCCACATAAAACTGTAACTGCGGATATTCATAAAGAAAATGAGCTTATTTTAGGGAGATGTGACCTTGTCAGGAAAGAAAAGGAAGGCCTCTTCAGGGAGCTGACACGTAAAAATTTAAAACATAAATAGAAGCTAAGAAAGCAAAGAAGGGAGGAAAAATATTCCAGGCAAAGGTCACCACCTAGGCAAAGGCCATGGGCTGGAGGGAGTACAGAGACCACAGAAATGGAAAGAAGAGCAGTGTGACCCCAGAAAAGACAGGAAGGGAGCAGTGAAGGGAGAAGAGGCTAAAGAAAGAGGCAGGGGGCCACCTTGCACCAGTAAGGCCATGTTAAGAAGTGTGGCCTTTAGCCTAAGAGGAAAAGGAAGCAAAGAATATATTTAAGTTGGGAGGATGAGGAGGGACATGGCTGAAGATTCTGATTTCAAAAGCTCACTCTGGGGCTTCCCTGGTGGCGCAGTGGTTTAGAGTCCGCCTGCTGATGCAGAGGACACGGGTTCGTGCCCCGGTCCAGGAAGATCCCACATGCCGTGGAGTGGCGGGGCCCGTGAGCCATGGCTGCTGGGCCTGCACGTCCGGAGCCTGTGCTCCGCAATGGGAGAGGCCACGGCAGTGAGAGGCCCGCGTACCGCAAAAAAAAAAAAAAAAAAAAGCTCACTCTGGTCATAGTATGAAGAATAGACCAAAAGGGTGGGGCAAGGCTGGCAAAGATGTAAGGAGACCATTCAGATGTTACTGCAACAGTCCACTTGAACTAGGACCACTAGGAGGGTAGTGGGGATGAAGAGAAGCTGTTGGATTCAAGACCCAGTACAGAAGTAAATGTAACAGGGACTGCAGAAAGAGCAAGGGACCAATAGACAGGTTACTAATGTTTGTGCAACTGTATACATGGTGGTGCCAGTCACTGGACCAGGATAACTGGAACAGAACCAGATTCACAGAAGAAGAGCAAGAGTTTGATTCTGGACATGAGGATACCGAAGTATCCATGATGATACCGAAGAGACGTCAAGTAATCAGTGGTAAAAATAAAAATTTGGAGTCAGAGAAGAGGTCTCAATCAAACATACAAATTCTGGATTGTCTGTGTATAGTTGTAAACGTACGTGAGATTACCCAATGGCAGTGTAAAGAGAGAAAATAAGAGAACTCCAAACCTTATAGACTATGATAGGACCAACTTCTCTATGAAACCACAGGAAAGTGCCATTTCTTGGACCAAAAGAGCTGACTACCAGCAATTTCTATACGATTCAATCTAATAGAAAGGATGGCCAGAGGGGGTAAAATCAGGAAGGTGTGATGTACTGACAAAGCCAAAAACTTTAAAGGAAGTGGTGATGATCAATGGTGGCAAACGTTCCTGAGAAGCTGAGGAAGATGACTGGAAAACATCCAATGGGTTTGGAGAGAGTGATCACTGATTTCTTTAACAAGAATTATTCTTGCAGAAAGATGAGGCTGGAATCAGTCTACCACGAGAGAGAGAGAGGTGAAAAAATAGAGTAGAGCAGCAAGTAAGCAATTCTTCTGAAGATCAAACAAGATAATAGATCTAAAGAGATTAGAAGAGTGCTTAGGCTCAGTTAAATGGCTCAATAAATGGGTTAAATGATTAAATGTTTTTTATGCTACTATTAAGATTACTAGTAGCTTTACATCTCCCACAGCACTTTAAACAATGCTTTGCACTTGTACTCAGTAAATAGTTCGGATGTGATGATAACTGTTAAGCAGGAACAAAGGGATGCTAAATCATTTTACACAATTTGCAATTAAAGTAGCTATAGAGTCTTGGTGAACCAGATGCCCTATTTTCCCTTCATTAAAATACAAGCTAATCTAAATATGATTGTGTTCTTCAATCCCTCATGAATTAACAAAATCTTCCCATTAGAATATCACTGAATTATTACCATGATGAAGTTACCCCCTCAAAAAAAATGGAATTTGAACCAAAAGTGAAACTGGTTATATTTTATGACACTATTAACTGTTAAAAGATTTAATGAGGATACCTATGAGAACCCTGATCTTAGGATCAGAAGCTGCTCTTTGCTATAGTCAGTGAAAGAATGAGGGCTTCAGGAATATTCCAGAAAGTACACTGGCCACAAGTTAGGTGTTAATTTGGTTTATATTTATAGGTAACTGATGCTTCTCTTATCCTTGGGTAAAATTTTGCAGCTTGAAGGACTAAATATCCAGCCAACATGCAGAACAAAAGGCAAAGAGGGCCTTGGAAAACCAAAACAGCTGTGAGTGTCTGCAGGGTCTTCATCTACTTCCCTCAAAAGAAAATCAACTGAAGGTGATTTATGAATTTTGCATTACCTGCAATGGGCTTTGCCCATCTACCACTTTTTCAGTCGGGCATGACTCCCCTTTCACACTTCCTCTCCCCACCAATCACATACACATTCATTCTGTAAGACCTGAACATTCTGGATCCCCCAAAATAAGATAGTTGCCTCCTCTTCTGAATTCCTACCATTCTTTATTCTGTATTCATTCTTTATTCAGTTTCAGCACCTAATAGATTAGATTGCAAAGATACTTTTATCTGTCTTTTCCCAGCTCAATCTCCCAATTGGACTAGGTGCACAGCAAAACTGAGAATGTGGGACACACTGTGTCTTATTTCATTCTGAACACCTGATACAAAATTGATAACAAATGTTTGCTGGACAGAAAGTATATGTATAATAAATTCAGTCATCTGATATAATGCCTCAAATTAGGAGGGCAACAGCCAGGGTCAGTGTATTAGTTTCCTATGGCTGCTGTAACAAATTACCATGAACTTAGTGGCTTAAAAATGTCACAAATTTAACATCTTATTGTTCTGGAAGTCAGAAGCCTAAAATGAGTCCACGGGGATGTATTCCTTCTGGAGAATCCATTTCCTCGACTTTTCCAGCTTTTAGAGGTTATCTGCATTCCTTGGCTCATGGCCCCTTTGTTAATCATCACAGCCAGCAGCTTACTAGCATCGTCAAATCTCTTTGATCTCCTGCCTTGCCCACAGAAAGACCCTTGTGATTATACTGGGCCCATATGGAAAAACCAGGGTAAGTAAAGGATCTCCACGTGGGAGATTAATCACACCTGCACAGTCTCTTTTGCCACGTAAAGTAGCACCAGGACACAAACATCTTTTAGGGGCCATTATTCAGCCTAGCAGAGTCAGGCACACTGACAACTTCAAAAAGCAAACACCAGTAGCCTAAAATCAAGGGATAAAACAGAAAAAAAAGATGGAAAGTAGAGGAAAACTAAAAACGCACAAACAAAAAAAGGAGCAACTTGTGTCATTTATAAAGTGGAAATCAATTAGCACTATGCTCCCTCCATGACCTCTGAGGACAGTACTTCATTATTTTGGTTCAATATTACAAGTAGAATTCAAAATAATGACTTTGAGCCATGGGGAAAAAAAAGTTAAGTTTCATTCTGTAAAGTTCCTTTAAGAAAGAGGGCATGACAGATCATGAAATATTTCACTTAAATGATTATTAATTTTGAAAGACAGGACTAATGCTTAGAGGGAGAAGATTAAATTTTACTTATATGGAAAATCTCACTGTCTGATACGAAATGAGATTTATGATGTCTTATAGGCTGAATGTTTGTGTCCTCCCAAAATTCCTATGTTGAAATTCTAAGCCCCAATGTGATGCTACTAGGAGGTGAGGCCTTTGGGAGGCAATTAGGTCATAAGAGTAGAGTCCTCATGAATGAGATTAGTGCCCTTAAAAGAAGACCCCACAGAGCTCCCTCACCCTCTCCGCCATGTGAAGATACAATGAGAAAACGGCTGTCTGCAACCTGGACGAGGGCCCTCACCAGACCCCGACCATTTCAGTGCTTTGCTCTTGAACTTCCAGCCTCCAGAACTGTGAGAAATAAGCTTCTGTTATCTGTAAGCCACCAAGTCCATGGTATCTGTTATAGCAGCCCAAATGGATTAAGGCTGTATTTATCAGAGAGATTGATTTCTGTCATGTATACTTGAACTTCTAGATCCAAAAAAAAGTTCACCCTCAAAGAAGTCACCTTGGGAACATAATAAATTCTAATGAAAGAACTGCTTGAAAGTTTAAGGAAATCACCCTTTAAGAAGTTATTTTAGAACCAATATATAAACTACATCATTATCTGCCTCATTACTTTGTAATGATACTTCATTTTTAACTGGAATAGCCAAAGTTGAGTTATCAAGATAGGCAATCATTAAACTTGGTTCCAAATGATTTGGACCATTAAAAAAACATCAAATATCATATATCCTGATAATGGTCAAAAGAGTGAGCCACAAGATCTGGATGCAGTTCTAAAAGAGGAAAGGTAAAAACAAAAGTGGGCGCAATCACTGAATCAAGAGCTTAGCCTTTCCAGACCACCTCTCTGAACAGGTCTACACCCTTCAGAAATACAAGTTACAGTATGCTACTTAATCAGACTCTGGCTCTGATCAATTAGTCATAATTTGTATTATTCATCAAGTCATTTACATTTAGAGAATATTTAAATGCATTCAAGTTCAACGAAACTATATGCCTACTGTATATCAATGCCTATTGATTACATGCATTATTACAAAGCTCCGATTTGTATTAATGCTGACACTGCAAGCCTTATGTATCTGGATACCAAACCCTGGAGACGTTATTTCTCCTTCATTTCTTCCATAGATGCTGGGAACTTGATTTCATATGTTACAAGTTCCCACCTCATGGACCTGGGAATCCAGCTGATCTAAAGTCAAACCGTGAAGCAGGATTTACTCCACAATCACATACACATGGCTTCACAAACACACACTCCATATGGGCTGTCCAGAATTGCTACACAAATCCACTTTCCTCCCATATATATTTCAAGTTGCTGACAACAGAGCCCCATTAGCAACTTCATAGGTAAAGCTGGGCTCTATCACTGGCCTTGATATATGGCACTCCTGGTGGTCACTAAGCCCCATTCATACCCATGACATCACTGTTTCCATAGAAACAACATCACTACATTCTGCAAGGGGGAGAAACTACAAGGGGACTCTCAAAGACGACAAAACCCAAACAATGCAACTAGAATATGCATGCTGTTAGTTAAAGTGGTCTTTTAAGGGGGCCTTAGTTTCTTTGGAGAAAAACACAAGCACAAAGTGCAGATTTTTAAAATTACAAATAAACGGGGAATAAATGCAACTAGGAAATACAAGTGCTAAATTTCTTTCTGAAACGTAATCCACTCTACTTTGCACAAGCCAGATTTGAGAAGTTTAACTTTTCTTAAGACTTGCAACCCTATAACATACACATGTTAATGTTTTAATGCTTTTAAAAAACATTTAAAACCTTTAAATGGTTTTGGACTTTGTGTTTATATGCTGTGAACTTAACATAATTGAGAGTAAATTTTAATGACTTCTTGGCAGTTCAACTAAGAAAAAACTCATATGCAATCTTATTCCACAGTAAAATGTAAGAACCAAGCCACAATCATGTAAATATTGAACAATGGAACTATATGAAATTGGAAACAAAGAATGGCAAAGTCAAACTATTATACAAAATTTGAACAGAACATTTTCAAAAGCAATCACAAAAATAAAAAATTCATGGAGAAGAAAATCAGACAATAGTACCATCCTCTGACTGTACAAACATAAGAGACTATATCAGTATTGTTAGAAATGGCCCACTGTGCTTATGGTGAGAAACCAGCACATTCTTTCAAGAGTTTACAATTAACAGCCTGATTCACAACTCCAGAAACATCTGAGGAATGCCTTTCTGGACATGGGACTGTCTTTTAAAAGACTGAAAATGTTGCCCAAGTCAGTCACCCAAAAGCAATCTAACTCAGAAAAGATGGAGAGCGCACAGGGGTATGGTCCCAGAGAGACCACTTGTATACAAACATGTGAACTCTGTCCCAGATGAGAATCACAACCAAACAAACTGTATCAGAGGTTACAGGTTGTCCATGAGCAACAGTAGGAAAGATGATGATGCCTGAGCAATAGCGAGTATGGAAACCACAAAGTTTACAAGCTGAGAGAAAGGGTACTAGTGGAATCAACCAAACGTCAGCCTATACATGCCACTGTGAATACCCACTGCACACCCTGCCAACCCCAGGGCTATTCCTTTGTTATTGACCTTATGTCAAATACCCTAGGCTTATATAAGCATTTAAACCTTAGTATTTAATGATGATTGTAATGAGGTGGATAGACCTAGAGTCTGTCATACAGAGTGAAGTAAGTCAGAAAGAAAAAGACAAATACCGTATGCTAACACATATATATGGAATTTAAGAAGAAAAAAAAAATGTCATGAAGAACCTAGAGGTAAGACAGGAATAAAGACACAGACCTACTGGAGAACGGACTTGAGGATATGGGGAGGGGGAAGGGTGAGCTGTGACAGGGCGAGAGAGAGGCATGGACATATATACACTAACAAACGTAAGGTAGATAGCTAGTGGGAATCAGCCGCTTGGCACAGGGATATCGGCTCGGTGCTTTGTGACCGCCTGGAGGGGTGGGATAGGGAGGGTGGGAGGGAGGGAGACGCAAGAGGGAAGAGATATGGGAACATATGTATATGTGTAACTGATTCACTTTGTTATAAAGCAGAAACTAACACACCATTGTAAAGCAATTATACCCCAATAAAAATGTTAAAAAAAATGTAAATGCAAAAAAGAAAAAAATCCTACAAAGACGCATTTATTTACCCTAGTGGTAGACTTGTTTGTGGGGGCTCTTCCCCTCCCTGAAAACCCACATGTAGAAGTAGCCTAAAGAAATACCAACGACAGAGAATGACAGCCAGTACCTGCCAGAATATCAACCAATCCTGCAATAGGTGAGACAGGCACTGTTGTCAGAAGATTTCCACTGTAGATCTTAAAGGCTTGACCAATGGGGAGACAAAAACATCTACAGCTAAAAGTTGAGCCATGGATATAAGATAACATGCAACTACAAGAGACCACTTATGTGTCAACCTGGAAACAAACCAAGGTAGGAGAGGAGAACCCAGGGAAGTAGAAGTAGATTCAAGTGAGAGGAAAAGATTACAGATAAGATGCATGATGGGAGCTGCACCTGTGCCTCCTACCCACCTGGGTTGTTTTTTTTTTAATCAATTCTCTCCTGACCAACCCCACCACCATCACAGCCCCCCCATATCCCACTCACGGTCCTGTTGGAAGATACAGGGATAAGGACTGACTGTTCTATAAGCAGGTCATACAAAAATTATTAGGATGTGGTTCCTAATCTCACGGGGCTGACACACAAGTGAGTAAAAGACAGACGTCTAATAATTCTGATTCAATGTTATAAACACTGTATAGTAAAATGGAAGGATGACCAGGAGTTGCCCAGGGAGACAAGGTAAGAGGGGAATATGAGGCTGGGAGAGAACAACAAGAACACGAGCTGTGGCCTCCAGGTACCAACTCAGTGCTCAGGAAATGCAAACAGCCCTGTGCATTTGGAGCAAATGAGCACAGGGGAGTGGTTAGAAATCAGGCTCGAAATTTAGCCAGGGGACAGTTCATGGCCAATTTTTTAAATAACCAAAACAAGGCAGTAAGTCTGGTACGTTTGATTAATGGAGTTGCTTAAAGGCAGAAATGTCCTCCCTGAAATGTGGATAAAAAAGAGAAAAGTCTATGGCCACTAAAGAAAATCTGAAGAGATGCATGGCTAAGTCAGGTTCAGCAACCAGGGGTTACAATCAAGGTGATCCATGGCACTATAATATGGCAACCTAATCTCAAGACCTACACAGGCAGCAGATGGCCACCTCCCGCTACCGCCACCCTGCCCCACTATCACTACAGACGATGTTGCCTTTGACAATTCCTATGTTTGTACCAGACTTGGACCTGGATTTCTTACCACTTATGTGACCTCGGACAGCACTTTTTAGAAAAATCACATATAGATGTGAACGGAGAAACCCACTGGCTTCCACTGTCCTCCCAATGTGTTAACTCCCCGGCTTTTGGCAAGTTCTAGCCAGAGCTCCCTTTCTGTTCTCCTCCAACCAGAAGGTTCTGCAGCGTTTGACATGGATTCAAGGCCTGAATGTGGGTGGCTGTGTAATAAGCTAAGTTTTTATTATCTTGGATGCCCCACTTATCCTTTCTGTGCATCTATCTCCCCTCCAGTGTGGCCCTTTCACCTCTAACACACAAGCTTTCTGACCAATCCTTGGGAAAAACTTGTACAAAAATCAGTTTCCCCTAGGAATAATCTGGAGCAAGAAGGGCACACCCTGTAAGTGGAAGGTGCTTAAGTATAAGAAGTGTTTAAATGACTGCAGGTCCTGGATTCATTAAGAGATAATCTAAAAGAAGTTAATTCCTAAATAAGGGGGTACATTCACAAGCAGCTCTAGGTATCTGGCTCTAGCTGACAGGGTAAAAAAATCAAAATCCCTGACTCAGACCAAACACATGAGGGATCCTAAGACTCAATGAGAAGTGACTTTTGCATCATCAACCACTCTGTTCTCAAGAGAAAAGAGACCCTGTTCATATATAATAAGCACACATTTGTGTGTGCACACCCACATGTGTAAGTATATGTGCGCCTCCAACAGAGGAGGAAGGAAAGCAAAGAAGTTGAGAAGCAAACATGGTAGAGTAAGATGAGTAATGCTGGCATTCAAAGATGATTCATTTACAGAGGCAGGTCAGAAAGGAGACAGTAAATTAAACATTGTCCACATCAGCACAGGCTCTGACCAACAGCTCCAAGTCCCAAGGACTCACAAGGAGTTCAAATGTAACAAAGCCTTTTGGAAGGAGAGTTAAATCCATAAGAAGATCCAGTTCAGTCCAGAAGCCAAAGTAAGGAAAACAGCTGCACGAATGTTTACTGACACACCAGATGATGGTGGAGCAAAACAATCATTCAGATACTCTGCCATAATGGCAGACATAGTCTCATGGGTTGGACTCAGCATATGGCTGCTGCTAATTTGGCCCCTGTCTCCTTATCTCTATTCCAATTAATTGAATTCTTATTAACCAGATTCCTACCCTTAAAATCTGGGTTAGCTTGCTCACACAGGAAACAATCACTTGCATTGTTTGTTTTTCAATGTTTCTCTTGTATATGAGATTACATTCATGCAATGAGTTTACAATGCTACAAGAGGTCATTCTCCAAAGGATCCATCCATCTGACCTTGTTCACTCTAAGGCCACTGATTACAGCTCTCACCTTGGCTGGAACTCCTGTCCTGATCAACACCTTGCACACAGCAACGGAAGGTCATGAGAGAGGAAATCAGAGAATGTAGATAGCTCAGAGCAAGTCATTGCCTATCCTGTAAAAAAAAATCTTCATCAGCGAATAACTCACATTGAATTCCCTCTCCTGGGCCAGCTACCCAGGTCTCTCAGCAAGAAACAGTAAAAGGAGCTGAGGGAGAAAAAAGAAGTTTTTGGGGACGGGTCTAGGGTGCTAACTTCAGCCTGGCCAGGGCCAGCTGGAACAGACAATCACAGGAAAGATGTAGATCCCAGCTTCCGGAGAAAGAGCCCTTGTAAATAAAAGCGGTCGGAGATGGGGAAAAGATTGACCAATCTATAATACAAACTCTGGGAGCCACCTCAAAATAAAATGTTCTTCAAGGTCATCTTGAGTCCTTCCCAGTACTTAGGAACAGCCTGACAGATGTTAATTAACCCTCCTGATTCCACAGCCCCAAGGGAGATGTAAATATGTTTAACTGATGAGCATATTCAATCTGTACTATTCCTGGAGCTCTAACAGCTTCCTAAAGGGCCTTTTGAAGAAAAGCATTTTTGACAGCATCATAAAATGTCCGGATTGAAATGGATCACAAAGGGCCTCTCTGGAGAGGAAGCAGGAATAGTGGCAAAAATAGGGCCTTGGAGAAAGATCTGGCATCTATCAGCTGTGTGAGGCCAGGGAAGTTACTCAAGCCTTCTAAGCCTCAGTCTCTCTACCTGCAAAAGGAGGACGACATCGCCCACTCTACGGATTGGGTTGGTAAAAAGCCCAGCCCTGTGCCCCGTTTATAGTGGTCTACAGTTGTAATTTCTGTAAACAGCGCTACACTATACAGTACTGCAACAAAAGTAACTTATAATTTAGAACATACTATCCTCACATCCTTTCTCCTTTGTCACCACTCACCAATCCCAGCCTCTCATGACACGCCAGCCACTGCAGAAAACACATTCATGTAGATTCTCAAGGCCTCATATTCCTTACTGTAAAACGACCACCATGTTTGCCTATTACTAGTCAGTCAGCAAGGCAGTGGTGGAGCCAGCTTGCCAACCCTGCCTCCCAAGTCCAAGTTGCTCACAGTCCTCTTTGTCTACCAGCCCCACTGCTTTCCCCTCTGGCATTCTCAGCTCTGTACACTATTGCCTACTCCTACATGCTCACTTCCCTAGAGCTCACCTCAAAATCTTCAGCCTATGCTAGGGTTCCAAGTGCCCTCAACTTTAATTTTCATCTGTGACTCTCATGAACAAGCTGCATACTTCCTCTTCAGGGTCCAAACAAAAGGCTCTAAGCAAGCAGACCTAGGGAGGTTTCTCTACACTTGCGGGAAGCTTTATGAAATCTTAATGAGAAGACGGCCCATCAACCTAAACATGTTCAGATTATTTTCAAGTGAAAATTAGAAACACTTTGTTAGGGTCAGCAATGGTGCATGCAGGGGTCGGGAGTGAGGGAGGGGGAGGTGTCAGCCACACAGGGTGATGGTAACTTTCATGTTCACCCATTCCTACACATGATGACACATGTAATTCCCAACCAGTGGCACCCTCCTGATCTGTTCTGGGGTTCCAGAAATCCTAGCCCTATGAGGTCCTGACTTAAAAAAAAAAATTAGAGTCAATGATACAAAACATCTCATAAAAAACCCCTATTAGAAAAATAAATGGTTCTTAACTTGGTTTAGCCAAGTTGGCCAAAATCACACGGCTCCAGAATCCAGGAATCCTATCTCCCCTTTCCACCTCAACCACGAAGGAGCCTCTACAGGAGCCGACATTAACTCCCCAAGGCAGGAATTATCATTTCTTGGGTACAGCATATGTCTGCTTCTTATTTTCTGGATTCACGGACTTAAAAAGATAAACCTTCAACCAAACTACTTGTCTGTGTGAGCAAAAAACTTTTTTTTTTTTAAAGTGGCTTGGTAAATGAAAATCAACAGATAATCAAAAGAAAAAAGCCCACACGATGAGTCTGTTCTGGGGGGAAAACTGCAACTTTCTCACAGTATTATATCCACAAAGGTGGTAACATTTCCTCAGATCTCAGCATCTCAAGAGTCGAGGGAGAAGCAGGGGAATCCAAGATTATGGGAAATGCCTAAACTTTCACTTATCTTATTGACCAGAACTTGATAGGGTAATTGTTAATTTTGGTTTTCTAAGAATGCAAAGAGCCTTGTTTGCTGTTGTGTGTTCTTTAATTTTTCTCTGATAGTTCGTAACGGTGACAGGGCAAAGTATCAGTTTTTCCCAAATCAGTAACTGCCCTCAGCTTCACCCATGAGAAACAGGCTTTGCTAATCTGAGGGCTCAATCAGTACATATTTATTTGGGCCAATTAAGTGTCATATGTACCGGGTGCTATAGAATAGTCCATCAGAACTTTCTAGAATAATGGAAATGCTCTTTATCTGTGCTTACACACTAGACTACTAAGCACTTGAAATGTGGCTAGCGCAACTGAACTCTACTTTAAACTTAAATTCTCACGCGTGTCCAATGGCTATTGAATTGAATAGCACAGCTACAGGGGATACCAAGACATGAGAAAACATGGTCCCTGAACGCAGAATCATGTTCCATCCGGAGGAACAAGTCAAGGACAGAAGAAAAGCTAACTCATAAGGATAAGGTAGTAAGTAAAGTTGCCCTTTGAGTCTTCACTTTCTCTATGCAAAAGCCCCTGTTTACAAAATTAATGCACAGAAATTGCTGGCATTCCTATAGACTAATGATGAAAAATCTCAAAGTGAAATCAAGAAAACACTCCCATTTACCACTGCAACAAAAAGAATAAAATGTCTAGGAATAAATCTACCTAAGGAGACAAAAGACCTGTATGCAGAAAATTATAAGACACTGATGAAAGAAATTAAAGATGATACAAAGAGATGGAGAGATATACCATGTTCTTGGATTGGAAGAATCAACACTGTGAAAAGGACTCTACTACCCAAAGCAATCTACAGATTCGATGCAATCCCTATCCAACTACCACTGGCACTGTTCACAGAACTAGAAAAAAAATTTCACAATTTGTATGGAAACACAAAAGACCCCGAATAGCCAAAGCAATCTTGAGAACGAAAAACGGAGCTGGAGGAAACAGGCTCCCAGACTTCAGACTATACTACAAAGCTACAGTAATCAAGACAGCATGGTACTGGCACAAAAACAGAAAGATAGATCAATGCAACAGGATAGAAAGCCCAGAGATTAACCCACGCACATATGGACACCTTATCTTTGATAAAGGAGGCAGGGATGTACAGTGGAGAAAAGACAGCCTCTTCAATAAGTGGTGCTGGGAAAACTGGACAGGTACATGTAAAAGTATGAGATTAGATCACTCCCTAACACCATACACAAAAATAAGCTCAAAACGGAATAAAGACCTAAATGTAAGGCCAGAAACTATCAAACTCTTAGAAGAAAACATAGGAAGAACACTCTATGACATAAATCACAGCAAGATCCTTTTTGACCCACCTCCTAGAGAAATGGACATAAAAACAAAAATAAACAAATGGGACCTAATGAAACTTCAAAGCTTTTGCACAGCAAAGGAAACCATAAACAAGACCAAAAGACAACCCTCAGAATGGGAGAAAATATTTGCAAATGAAGCAACTGACAAAGGATTAATCTCCAAAATTTATAAGCAGCTCATGCAGCTCAAAAACAAACAACCCAATCCAAAAATGGGCAGAAGACCTAAATAGACATTTCTCCAAAGAAGATATACAGACTGACAACAAACACATGAAAGAATGCTCAACATCATTAATCATTAGAGAAATGCAAATCAAACCTACAATGAGGTATCATCTCACACCAGTCAGAATGGCCATCATCAAAAAATCTACAAACAATAAATGCTGGAGAGGGTGTGGAGAAAAGGGAACACTCTTGCACTGCTGGTGGGAAGGTGAATTGGTACAGCCACCATGGAGAACAGTATGGAGGTTCCTTAAAAAACTACAAATAGAACTATGACCCAGCAATATGACCCAGCAATCCCACTCTTGGGCATATACCCTGAGAAAACCATATGACCCAGCAATCCCACTCTTGGGCATATACCCTGAGAAAACCAGAATTCAAAAAGAGTCATGTACCAAAATGTTCATTGCAGCTCTATTTACAATAGCCCGGAGATGGAAACAACCTAAGTGTCCATCATCGGATGAATGCATAAAGATGTGGCACATATATACGATGGAATATTACTCAGCCATAAAAAGAAACGAAATTGAGCTATTTGTAATGCAGTGGATGGACCCAGAATCTGTCATACAGAGTGAAGTAAGTCAGAAAGAGAAAGACAAATACTGTACGCTAACACATATACATGGAATCTAAGAAAAAAAAATGTCATGAAGAACCTAGGGATAAGACAGGAATAAAGACACGGACCTACTAGAGAATGGACTTGAGGATACGGGGAGGGGGAAGGGTGAGCTGTGACAAAGCGAGAGAGTGGCATGCACATATATGACCACCTAGAGGGGTGGGATAGGGAGGGTGGGAGGGAGGGAGACGCAAGAGGGAAGAGATATGGGAACATCTGTATACATATAACTGATTCACTTTGTTATAAAGCAGAAACTAACACACCATTGTAAAGCAATTACACCCCAATAAAGATGTTTAAAAAAAAAAGTCCCTGTTGATCAGGCGTCAGTACAACCATCACTTTTTCAGGGAAGTGTCTCCAATGGGGCAAATCCCCATATCATGCACATTAATCACACCATGGACCCTCTCCTTTAGCAGATCTTAGTTGAATGTTCATGCTCTTGTGTAATTATCTAATTAGCCCGTGATTCTCTCTTCTGTCAACTTCATTAGGGCACAGACCATGTCTATTTTTTTCTCACTACTATGCCCCAAACTCCAACACAATATGTGTGCATAGTAGGTTTCAAATTAACGTGTTGAACTGAATAAACGATTAACTGAGGTCCCGAATGTGAAAATGATCTATAAACTATGAAGCACAACGGCAACGTTTGTGATTGTTACTTGGCGTGGTTGATGACAAGAGAATTAATGCTCTTAGCTGCTGGAAACCAGTCTGCTTTCATTTAAGTAACATAACTGCTGCATTTGAAGGACACCACAAGGAAAGGGACTCTTACAAGCTATCCCACAGTGCCCTATTTCAGTATTCTGTTCATGACCATGTCAAAATATCCAGCTCATCTGTGTTCGTATGTAGTATTGCTTTATTCTGATCCATTGCTGGTCACTGTGGGAGCCTTGGTTGAGTCATCTGGCCTTTTAAAAAGCAAGAGGCCTATTGGCTAAATCTGCTGGGTATCTGGTGCTGGACCATAGACAATGCATTCTGGCCATGGGTTAGGCTGAGAAAAGCACTCCAGGTCCCACCAACCCCCACCTTTGCCTGAATCCAACTCTATACCCAAAGTGCCATGGGCATCAGGAGCCAGAGGAAACTGCAGTGGCCAAGGCCCGGGAGAGCTTGCTCCCCCATGCTGATACATTCAAAGGAACAAAGACCTTCCAAGTTACACTGAGCTGGTCTGAAGATGGAAGGTCTTTATGCAGGTTTCCAAGGAGATGACTCAGATGCTGTTACCATAGAAACTGTTGCTACCATCTATTGTCCATCACCCCTTTACAGAAAGCTGGAGCGGGGTGGGGGGGCGGTGGTTGTTGATGGAGAAGGAAACAAGACTTGGATTTAAGTCAAGATAAAAAAACCCATTGAGGTGGGTCCCCTAAAGACTTCTATGGTGTATATAACAAAACCTCCAATCTCCAAAGGAAATGAATAAGGACATGAGTGTTTATGGTTTGTTGTTACTTGTGTTGATAGAGTTGGAGTGAGTAAAGTGGCACATACTCTACCCATTTGCTGGGCCTTGTCACCTAGAAGCTCTAGAGAAAACACTCGAGTATGAGGGTCATCAGCAATGTCCAGGCCATAACCCCTGAAGCTGCAGGACCATAAGGAAACTGATGTAAGCTGTCCCCTCCCTTCTTTCCTGCTGAAACTTTTTTTTCAGGTGGAAGAGAAGTATATTAGAAGTCCCTCTGACTTCTGCTATTATCTCATAATATACACTACCAATAAAGTGTTAAATTTTTTTAATCTAATGAGAGCAGCCTATGGGAAGAGTAGAATAGTTGCATAAGTAACAAACACATAGAAATGCACATAGGTAATAAAAGACATACTGGACTTGGCATCCAGTCTCATCACTTATTATATGCATGACCTCAGGCACTTAACTGCTTGAGTCTCAATTATCTCTTTTATTTCATGGGAATCGTTGCTGCCAGTCTACTTCCTACGGTACAAAGCCTTATGAAGGAATTATGCTATCTGTGCCAAGAACCATGATGTTGGTTACCTAACATGCCATACCCATATTAGCAAAAGACTTTTAACTTCAATGACTCCAGGCAGGACTGTTATAAATCCTTCTGTGTTATTCAACTTTCTGTTTGGAAAACAGTTGGTACCCAACCAGTTAATATGACATTAAAATTATGGATGATAAGATGGAATATGTCTCCACGGCCTCCTGCTTATTTTCTTATCTAGGCCCGCAGACTATGTGCAGGCATCAAGTCTGACAATTAGACCTAACTTTTTCCCAAAGTAGCCTTGGAAAGTTAGATTTCAATTGGGAATAAGATGCTGAAGTTACAGGAGGAGCTCTCTGGAGTAGACAAAAAGTAGAAGCTGTTTGAGGAAAAAAAAAAAAGGAATCTGGCAGGTACATTGTCAAACCTGAAACATCTAATTAGGGTAGAGAATGGGAGTTGGGAAAGATCTGGAGTCTGGACATAGAAACAAGAACAGAAATTATATACTGCTGCTACCCCAATCTAAAAAGTCTTCACATCTTTCACACCCTTTATTAAGAAAACAAAAAGTTTGTAATCCATCTTACAAAGTAAGCACTCGCAAAGCTGCCAGGTAGGAGGACCTGCAGTCTGCCATATCTGCTCCAGGAAAGGTGACTCAGGCCTGGGTATTCCCAAAGCCAGACAAAGGAGGCATTCAGGCACGAACAGACGGAGCAAAGAAAATGCAATTCAGTTCCTCTAGTTCTGCAGAAGTTCCTTATTTATGTTTTTCTTTCAAAGAACGCCACTGTGCATTGTTGGGATACTACTAGATCAGGAGCATTTCTCTTGAGGTATCAGACAGGAAGGAAAGAGAGAGGCAAGGAAAGCAAATGTCTTTACAGTCATGGCACTGGCTAATCCTACATGCCAGGAAGAAAGGAACGGGGACAATACAAAACATGCCAGATGTTCTCACTCTTGAGTTCAGGTCTCTCTTGATAATCATCAGGAACCCAGCACCAAACCCAAAGACCACACAGTCAAAAAGGGGTCACTGAAAGACAGAGTCCAAGGGGGCTAAGGTCCCTGGCGCTGGCAAATAAGATTCACACTTGGCTTTAGCTTTAAATATGATTCCCACAAAATGACTTCCAGAGCTTTAAAAATCCCTGAATCCCACGTTTTGCCCAACTTAATAATGGACAGCACTTCTTCTCAACAGCTTTTGTGCTTCATTGAGGCAGATCTCTCCAATGAGGACAAACTGGCCAGGTTCACTCTGCTCAGATCTCCTCAGGACACACTCATAGCACCGAAAGGGAGAGCTAAAACGGACCTGACATATCATACACCGTTATCCAGGCTTTTCATTTTAGATTTGAAAAGACCAAGGCCGAGAGACCCAATAAATGACTTGTCCAGCGTCAGGAGCCAAAGAGTGTAGATTCCAGGCCAGAACATCACTGTATTATTTCCATCCCATTAAACCCCACCCTAACCCTACACACACTAACGTACACCGAAAGCAAGCCAGTATCTGAGCCTAAACAGATGCTCTCAGTCTGACCTGTCTCTGTACCACACCTGATTAGTTGGCAGGATTTGAAAAAGTCTCATTCACAGAGCAGCGTCTAAACAGGAATCGCTGATAGACATCTGGGTTGTTTCCAGTTTGGGTTACTATTACGTTTAAAGCCACCATGAACACTCATGCACAAGTCTGTGCATGGACGCGTGCTTCCATTTCTTTTGGACAAATACCTAGAAGTGGAAAGGCTGGATTATATGGTAGGTGTATGTTTAACATTTTAAGAAACTGCCAACCCGTTTTCCCAAGTGGCTGCGCCATTTTATATTCCCATCAGCAGTATGTCAGGAGTTCCAGCTCCCCTACATCCTGTCAATACTTGATATGGCCAGTCTTTTCAATTTTAGTCATTCTTACAGTTGTGTAGTGATATCTCATTATGGTTCTAATTAGCATTTTCCTAATGACTAATGATTGAATATACTGAACATAGTTTCATGTGCTTATGTGTCATCCACTTACCTCCTTTGGTGAAGTGTCCAAATCTTTTGCACACTTTTAAAATTGGATTGTATGTGTTCTTATCATTGAATTTTGAGAGTCCTTTGTATATTCTGGATACAAGTCCTTCAGATAATAAAGTCTATAGCAATTGCTTCCCTTAAAGACAAAATACCTTACTGATTTCCTTAAGCCTTTCCCTCACCCCATCAGCAGTCTCTCCTCCCCTGCTATGGTAACATTACGATCTGAACATTTAAATGCAGGGACAGGCAATATGGTCTTCTTAGCCTCCATGACCCCGGGTGGTCACAGCTGATCAGGAAGCAGGATGTCTTCTCATACCCCTGACTGCTACTCAAGTCCATTTTATACTCACACACTGCAAGGCGTTAACATAAATGTTTCTTATTTAAAGAGACACTACCTTTAATCAGTAGTTCTCAACAGGGGACAATTTTGTGCCCCCCCCCCCCACCGAACATTTGGCAATGTCCAGAGACATTTATGTTTGTCACACCTAGGTGGGGAAATGGTTGTTACTGGGATTTAGTGGGTAGAGACCAGATATACCAGTAAACACCCACAAGGCACAGATCATCCCTTCTGTGGAAACCCGGCTTTAAATCTATTTGAGGGCACTGTTTTTAGACCACGCAATACAGTGCAATAGAAATACTGATTTAAGAACCAGGAAATCTAGGTTCTTCTCCTAGCTCTGTCACTAACTAGTTGTGTAACCTCAGGCAAAGCACCAAAACTCTCCAAGGCCCTAATTTCTCATCTGTAAAACGCAAGGGCTGACCTAAATTACCTCTAAGTTCTCCAGTTGCAAAGAAATATAACCCTCTGACCATTTATTTAAAACCACACACAACTTGGAGCAGTCCTGAAAATGTCCTTATGTTTTCCATACTTAAGGAATTTAACAAGATGGTGACAAAGGTTTGTTTAAGGGAACAGTCCCTGAGAATGTTTCTCATTAAAAAGGATGGGTATCATAATGTTCACTGCAGCTCTATTTACAACAGCCAGGATACGGAAGCAACCTAAGATGTCCGTCGACAGATGAATGGATAAAGAAGATGTGGCACATATATACAATGGAATATTACTCAGCCATAAAAAGAAATGAAATTGAGTTACTTGTAGTGAGGTGGACGGACCTAGAGTCTGTCATACAGAGTGAAGTAAGTCAGAAAGAGAAAAACAAATATCACATATATATATGGAATCTTAAAAAAAATGGTTATGAAGAACCTAGGGGCATGACAGAAATAAAGACGCAGATGTAGAGAATGGACTTGAGGGTATGGGGAGGGGGAAGGGTAAGCTGGGACGAAGTGAGAGAGTGGCATGGACTTATATATACTACCAAATGTAAAATAGCTAGCTAGTGGGAAGCAGCCGCATAGCACAGGGAGATCGGCTCAGTGCTTTGTGACCACCTAGAGGGGTGGGATAGGGAGGGTGGGAGGAAGACACAACAGGGAGGAGATATGGGGATATATGTATAGCTGATTCACTTTGCTATAAAGCAGAAACTAACACACCATTGTAATGCAATTATACTCCAATAAAGATGTTAAAAAAATAATAATCCATAGGGCAAAGAAGAAATCACAACGGGAATTAGAAAACACTCTTGTCTGAATGAAGAAGAAAACTTAATGCAACGAAGTTGCGGGATGCTGTTAAAGCAGTGATTAAAGGGAATTGTTTTTTCTTTAAGTGCTCATATTTAAAAAGACCAAAAAACCCTCATGTCAATGATCTAAGCCAGGAATTGGTAAACTTTAAAAATAAATGACAGATAGTAAACATTTTGGGCTATGTGGATCATATACGGTCTCTGTTAAATGTTTTTTGTTTTTTAACAACCTTTTAAAATATAAAAACCATTCTTGGCTCAGAGGGTGTATAAAAGTAGGCCATGAGCTGTAACTCGCCAACCTCTGACCTACGCTATTGCCTTAAGAAACTAGAAAAAAAATGAGCAAATTAAAGTAAGCAGAAAAGAGGCGAAATAAAAAGTGAAATAGAAAAGTAGAAAAGAAAATCAGTAAGATAAAATGTTTATTTGAAGTGATCAAGAAAATTGTAAACCTCTAGCCAACAAGAAAAAGACTCAAAGTACCATATGTAGAAGGAAGAAACCTGACTTCAGATCCTGTAAACACTAAAAAGATAATAAAGGAATCTTACGAACAACAACAAAAAAGGATGGGTATCAACTGCCGACCTCAGCAGGGACTCCACTCAGAGATGGGAAGACGAGATGGGCTTCTAGCACCCACCAGCAGAGTTCAGATGTTCCCAGAACAGAACCCACCCCACTGAGCTGGATCATTCTATCCTCCCTTCCACCCCAACTCACTGGACTTCAATGATACAAACATGAGCTCAGGTGCAAACATGACTTTCACAGCAGAGCAGGTGAAAACACTTCCAGGGCCAATTTGCCTAGCAGATGCAGTTTCCAACTCAAAAGTGAGATGGTGCCAATGATACAGTGTCTCTGAAAATCCTGACAGACCTCTGATAGGAAAGTCACCTCATAATGGGACCCTGGGACTCACCTCAGTGAAACGACAGGCTCACTGCAGGCCCAGACAACACAAACCCTAAATCCCAATCAAGTTTCTGCCACTCACGCCCCCTTTGGGGGGAAGAAGATCCTTCACCAATTCTTACAACAGATGTTCTGCAGGTTAAATGAGTTTGCAAATTGCTCCTAAGGGTCCCTGCAAGAATAAACAGACAGCTAACAGCTCGGACAGCCCAGGGGTAAAGTTCTTTAATTTCAAACCGACAAAAAGTTATAAACATTAATTAAGCAAGAAGATTTACCAGGAAAAACCTGCCTCTCAAAATCCCAAGAGCTTCCCACAGATATTCCTGGTGAAAGCATCATGATTTCCACCATAACTGATGGTTAAAAAGAGGAGCAAGGTCGATTCTGGTCGAGGAAGAGCTTTTGCTCTTCTAGCAATTGAAAGGAGGCTTTGAACTGCTTGCTCTTTTTCCAAGAGGATAAGGTCAACAGTTGGGACACATTATTAACCACTGTCATCTCTCCTCTCTGTTTTTCTTCTGTGAAGAGAAAGGAAGGCTTCCTACAGGAAAAGGGGAAAGCAAAGGCGAGACACCATGTAGAAGTGAATACCTTGGTCTCTGATAGGAAATGTTCTCAGGCCGTAGCCCATACCCGTTGCCGCTCAAAATCACCTACCTCATGTGCTCCCAACTAACCCAGAGCTTGATGGAACCATGAGAAGCATGCTTCTCTCTTCCAGTTGCAGCCCTTACTCATTTTAGTGCCCTGTCTAGCACCAGAACCACTCAACAGACAACCCTGAGGCAAAGCCACTGCAGACTTTTGCAAACAGTTTAACTCATCAGGATGTCAGACCTAAAGCAGAGAGTACTGTTCGTTACCAGCCTGAAGACTGACAGCAGTAGGCGCCATTAGTGACGACGGTAACTTCTAGTTAATCAGGTTCCTGCACTGCCTGCTGTGTGCGTGGTGTATGTGTGTATGGATGGGGGAATGTCAGCTCAAACTCAAAGCAGCATGTAAAATCAAGTCTTCCTTATTAAATTGCTCATTTCACTTTTTCTCTTCTACTTTTGCCTATCCCTTCCTTCACAAGGACCAGTGAGCAATAAAAGCTGAAAGATAGCGGGATGTTCAGTGCTGAACCAGAAGATTTAAGCAATTTCTCCTCTCAGGATTTGAGCCCAATCTCCTCTGGGTGCCCTGAGGTGCCTCTCTTCTCAGTTCTTGGAGGCTGACTATCCCAGTGGCTATTTCTATATAACAACTTAACAACATCTATAACATAACCACTTTTTTATTTTGCTCACACTTTTACGGGTCAGAAACGTGGGAGAAGCTGGACAGTTCTCACTTGGGGTTCTCATGCAGTTACAGTAAGAAGTTGGGGTGAGCTGCAGTCACCGAAGGTCAGATGAGGCTGGGTGTCCAAGATGGCTCACTCACAAAGCTGGCGGCTGGTGCTGGCTGTCGACTGGGAGCTCAGCTGGAGCTGTCGACCAGAGTGCCCACACGTGGCCTCTCCACTGTGGCTGCGTCAGGCTAGCTGGACTTCTTGGCAGCTGGTTTCCCTCAGAGTGAGGGATAGTTGTCTGGCCCTTTTTGGGACCTAGCCTCAGAAGTCCCACAACGTCAGAAGTCACATACTTCCGCTGCATTCTATGAGCTATAAGTGAGTCCCTAAGGTCAGCCCAGACACAAGGGAAGTCGTCATAATTCTCATCTCTCAATGGCATGAGGGTCAAAGAATTTTCAGGCATGTTTTAAAATCCCCACACTGACCTGTTTTTAAATCCCCATCTGCTTGAGGTCAGGAAATGTGACTTGTTTGCTACTGTGTCTCTCACACACAGCAGAGTAGCTGGCATATAATAGATGCTCAATAAATGGATGCTGAATGAATGAACAAAAGAACAAATCAGCTTCCAGAGTGGGTATCTATTTCTTAAGAGAAAAAGTTAGTTCTTTCCCCTGTGCCTCATTTTTTTCCCCCACTGCTATAGCAGGGATACAAATTCAACTTTCATGGGATTGTGTTAATAAATGAGATAGTTTATGAGGGAGGATTTTCATTTTCCCAGAGTTGCCGGAAAAGACCAGAAAAGGCACCACGTGACCAGTCTCTCATTGTTCACAGAGCTGCAGTGCACACCTCCGTGTCAAGGTTAACATCTGTCACCCTCTCTCGATGGGCTTCCCTTCCCTCCTCTGCCCGGTCAATCCTTAGAGGCCGGTCTCCATCTCGAGTTCTTCCCAGAGAGGCAGTGTGGGGATTAAGAACCTGAAGCCTGACTGCAAATCCTGTCTCTCCCTTCCTGCGGTGTAGCCTTGGACACGTTACTCAGGCTTTCTCTGTCTCATCTGCATCTGCAAGATGAGGATAATAATAATAGCTACCTCATACGGTCGTTGTGAGGATTATATGAGTCACTATGCATTAAGTGCTCAGGTCACCCAGCACATAACAAGTGCGATGCAAGTGTTATTAGCCGTAACTGTCACTCCAGCCTTCACCGATCTTCCTCTCCTCTGAACCCACGATAAAGGACCATGTGCCTTGTATCCTTCCCTGGTGGCTGTTTATATCTTGCAGTATCCCAGCGTAAGCACAAAGCCACTCAACACAGGCAAAGCTTTATCATCACCCTTATGTCTGTACTTTCTGTTGTTCTGAGTTGGGGGAAGAGAGAGGGAGGCTTCTAGACCCCTCCTTCCCAGGGACAGTGTAATTTACGCTCCAACTGGCAAGAGTGCTCTGCTGTAGGGCCCTCATGCAGGTGGCCTATGGCACCTCTGCAAATGCAGTCCTCCCTATGAAATGGCAAAGAGCTATTCTAGGGTCCAACTGAGCTTGCCCAGGCTTGGGCAGAATGTGTAAACCTTAAGTATTGGGTTGGCCAAAAAGTTCATTTGGGTTTTTCCGTAAGATGTTACGAAAATCCAAAGCAAACTTTTGGCCAACCCAATATTTCCCTGAATGGTTCAGAGGGCACTGGATGAGGGTGCTGCCCACAGGGCTGGAGGGCAGGAACCCTGAGGCTGGTGCCAGACAAGCAGGTGTGCCTCAACACACACCCACCTGTCGTGCAGTGCGGCAGGAACCAGACTTGGGCCATTCCCAGAAGTTACGTGGCCCTGCATTTAGTAAGCTGGCAGTAGTCGTGGCTTACTGAAACGGAGCCACAACAAGGCAGTTTAACTTGGGCAGTTATGAGTTTCAATTAGTGTCTCTAGGGTGGTAGGTAGGTAAGTGAATGTGCCAGAAAGATGCAAAGCTGCCTGGTGGCAGGAATAGCATCAGTCGAGGCACCAGGAAGCCTGGTCAGAGCTCTGGCTCCACTTTACTGGGACAAGTCCCCTTCCCTTTATATCTGTGTCCTTAGGTGTTGGTTGGCAATGTAGTGGTCTTTATACTTCCTGGAATTATTTTGAAAATTAAATCAGATAAACATAAAAGCAATTCAGAAAGTTCTTCTTATCACTGAGTCGTATAATTCCTCTGCAATGTCACCCTAATTCTAAACTGTTTTTCCAGTTGGAATCCTCTCCTGCTGTCCTCGTCCTGCACAATGCTCTCTAGTACCCATTTATCTCAGCCAGTGATGTGTGACTCCTTCAGGTACATCCCCAGGTTCTTTGGGGGCAATGATCACCTTGGGTATTTCCTTGGGTCCTTATGGCTCACAGCACAGCACTTGACATATAGTAGGCTCACTGAATACTTGCTTAATTGGATATAAGCTCATGTGTGTATGTATACATGCATACACATACATGTTCACCCTTCAAATCCTCAGAGGATCTGACAATTGGAATAGCAAAGAAATCCCTTCGGTTACAAGCACCAAAGGGCAGTGTTATTTTATGTCAAATTTCATTATACTCAAAAGAGAGCAGATGCAGTCCACTGAGTTTTAGAACTATTTGACATGTTAAAAGCCAATGCAACCCAATAACTGAGGAAGAAAAGGAACTTGCAATAAGAGAATATGATCTATAGGTCATACTACGGTTACCTCACAGGCACAGTCCTTAGAGGAGCGTAATCAGCTCACCCGCAGCACTCGCCCACATCAGCAGGGGCCATCTAGGGCTCAGATCTTACTTGGCTTCAGTAACTTTCTTACAGTACAAGCAAGACTTCTTATCAACACAATCACGGCCAATAAAAAGTGGTCTATTAATTAAAACAGATGTTAAAACCAAAGAACCGGGACTTCCCTGGTGGCGCAGTGGTTGAGAATCTGCCTGCCAAGGCAGGGTACACAGGTTCGAGCCCTGGTCCGGGAAGATCCCACATGCCGCAGAGCAACGAAGCCCGGGCACCACAACTACTGAGCCTGCGCTCTAGAACCCACGAGCCACAACTACTGAGCCCGTGTGCCACAACTACTGAAGCCCACGAGCCTAGAGCCTGTGCTCCACAACAAGAAAAGCCACCGCAAGGAGAAGCCCACACACCGCAACGAAAAGTAGCCCCTGCTCACAACTAGAGAAAGCTCATGTGCATCAAAGACCCGACACATGCAAAAATGAATAAACTTATTTTTTTAAAAGTTCCACCATAAACATGTACTGTTTAAAAAAGAAAGCAAAGAATCATAGAAAATAATGTGCATACCTTAAACACTTCATTTTAATATAAACATATAAACATGTTTATTCATGGATATTTTGATTTAGATTGGAGACCTTACTCTCTAGATATGGGTCCACAGATTTCCCAAAGTTTTTCTTGCATAAATAATATATTGACTGATTCCTAGTTTTGCTTTCTTCCAAGTGGATTAAGCACTTAAAGACGTTTGCTAAGTAAATGCAAAGGTTTCTGGATGCAGAAACCAGCTAAGGTTTTTAGTTTCCCTCCAAGTTTTTTTACTGTTATTTTCTTCATACCTAATTCATCGGCAACTTTTTTCTTCATTTTTTAAAATGTTTATTTTATACTGGAACATAGTTGATTAACAATGTTGTGTTACTTTCAGGTGTACAGCAAAGTGATTCAGTTATACATATACATGTATCTGTTCTTTTTCAAATTCTTTCCCATTCAGGTTATTACAGAATATTGAGCAGAGTTCCCTGTGCTATACAGTAGGTCCTTGTTGGTTATCTGTTTTAAATACAGTAGTGTGTACATGTCATTGGCAACTTCTTTTGCAGCAACTCATTTTTATACATTTTGTTCAAAACATTCAACTTAGTTTTATAAACACAGCAGTTTATAAAAATGTTAAACAGAGAAGAGTGCCTAGTACACAGTAAGTGCTCACTGAATATTAGCTATTTTTCCCATTCATATTTCATTTATGTAATGGTTACATTACTCAATTACAAGAACCAATTTAGTTGGCACAAACAGGTATGGAAGCTTACACAATTGGCTCTTAGCATGTAGTCAGCCCAAATGGAGGGAGCAGAATCATGGTGGCATATAAGACGATAGGAACATGAGCAGGTAGCAGCAGTAGCCGTTAATATGTTTTGCAAAAGGAACGAAAATTAACAAGTAAGTTAAATGGAGGTCACCTGAGAGCTTCTTCTTGAAGTCCTTCAAGTCTCTTACCCTTGCCTGTGGATGCCATCCCCAACCAGGGCCATGGGTAGAGTAGCACAGGCCGTGACCTGCCCAAAGGCACCCAACTGAGGAGGTAAGTGAGGGCTGAAACCCACCCATGCTCCCCTCTCCAAGCATGGTGCTGTACCCACCCCAAGGAAAAGGCACCTTTCCCTAACTCTCACATCAATTCTCCCTCGTCCTGCCCCCACCCTGCCTCCCACCCTGTGTTCTCCTCACTCAAGCCCCTGCATTACTCAGAACACAATTAGGCAGGACTATAGGGTTACTGCACTGAAGCGTATTGGAAATGATGTCTTCATTAAAAACGACAGCACAGTCAAATAAAGAAATGTTTGCGTATGACACGTGATTAATTCTTCCAGGCCTGGCTCCCACTAATGGGGCAGGAGTACCAACTCAGACAGCAACACTGCACAGAGCCTAGCTGTGTGCCTGGCCATGAGCTAAGTGCCTCGGCTCACTTTATTTTTGCCCTCGGAGACGAGACTGAAAAGGACCCACCCTTCTGTATGAGACCAAAAATGACAGCAACGTAACGTTTTTTGCTTAGAGAGTGCACTTAAATTTTTCAAAATACAAAGCTAAAACTTTCCCTGCAAAATCTCCTTTTAAGTGTGATAGCTGATGAAGTGTTTGAACAGGTCCATTTGAGTTGAGCATTCTTTTAGTAATAAAGGACTTGATTATGCTTTCATTCTTCAGACCTCATTTTCATTCGTGTTAACTGTCACTTGCCCGTGTTCAGACAGACGTAGTAGGGTTAATCCAAAACCATATGTGCTTTAAAATCTAGATTGAACAGCATCTTCACCAAACCAGGCGCCCAGCTGAAAAAGGGAACTGTTTCCCAGGGGGCCTCAATGCCCATGTAAATCCCTGTGCAAAACAGGGAAACAGAGACAGAAAGTAAGTGACGTTGGTAGAGGGCTGGAAGGCAAATCCAAATCTCTAGACCTGTAATCTTAGAGTCCGCACTGCCTTCCCAGGTCCCAATTTTACAGTTAAATGGCTTAGCAAGGGCTTTACTGTTTTGAAGTCAACATTAGAAGACATTAGGTTCTACCAGCACAATCCTGGGCCCTGTGTCTCTAATGAGGATTTGCCCAATTAAAATTTCAACATCAGTCCTACCTGAGGGACCTCAGCTTTCACAGCCCGAAGCTCTTGAAAAGATTTCATTGACTCAGGTGTTCCTCCTACAAAGAAAGAGTCAAGAATCCTCTCCAGGAGAGGCATGGACATATATACACTACCAAACGTAAGGTAGATAGCTAGTGGGAAGCAGCCCAGGGACATCAGCTCGGTGCTTTGTGACCGCCTGGAGGGGTGCGATACGGAGGGTGGGAGGGAGGGAGGGAGACGCAAGAGGGAAGAGATATGGGAACATATGTATAACTGATTCACTTTGTTATAAAGCAGAAACTAACACACCATTGTAAAGCAATTATACTCCAATAAAGATGTAAAAAAAAAAAAAAAAAAAAGAATCCTCTCCAGGAAAGGCGAGCTGGCCTCAGCTGTAACTGGGAAAGGGTTTAAACTGGTTTAAATCGCCACCCTCTCAGCAGACACCAAGGTGAATTCAATAGAACATACATAGGTTGCATTTCCACGAGGGCTAGGGGCTAGCCAAGGCTCTGATGGGCACGCTATGATCAAAATGACACCACTTCCACTCTCAAGTAAGTAGCGATTCAGCTAGATGAGGCTGCCCTGATGCCTAAGGGAGGTGGAGGGCAAGACAGATGAGCGAGGCAGCAGAACCCGAATGCAGAGGAGGCTGGAGAAACGAGGCCTGAAACCAGCCAGCCTCTTCTGCAATCAGAGGACCAGTCCGTGAGCTGTGGGGTTAGGGTTAGAAAGACTGTATCTCTAAACAGTGAAAACAGAAAGGAGAATGGAGAAACAATGGACTCCCCCCAAAATCTGGAGTATTCTTTTCTAGAAAGAAGGCAAAGCGTGGAGAAAGGAGTCAGAGGGTCAGAATAGATTTGCCCCACCTCCTCATAGCTTAGCAGGGCAGCGTCCGGGGAAGTCTGTTTTAACAGCAGACAAAAGGACCCAAGGGAGTAAAAAGTTAGACCCACTAGTTACTCACTGGGTATCCTTGGGCACACTGCTCAAGCTTGCAGCCTTTCAGCTCTGGAAATATGAATGGCACATTGTGAGGGATAAGGCGGCTAAAAGTATTTTCCTGGGGATTAAGTGAGATAGCATCTGTAAAGCATTTAACATAGAGTCAGGCGTTTATAAGGGCTCAACATGGTGGTAGTTTTGTTATTAGTAGCTGAGGAAAATGTTAGCACGCTTCATAGGATATGGTAGGTGTTCAAAACTGTTGGTCGGCATTAGAAAGCTGGGAGAGCTGCTAGCACAGGGAATGTGGAGCTGAACTGACCTTTGGCACTAATGATAGGAAGGAGCCTGATGACTAGGAAATCAGGAAATCAAAGATCTCTGAGTAGGAAATCAGTAATGAAATCAAAGACCTTGACACACAGTAGGTGATCAGTAAACATCTTTGGAATGAATGAGAACCTAAACAGCTAAGTTACAGTTGTCATCTACAAAACGACGCTAAGTAAGCTGGGGCTGAGGAAGTGACATGAAATATACACTCTGCTCCTAACCAACTCTGAGAATCCTTCTGACCTCAGTTTCTCGCCTCTATGGGATGGAACAAGATGACCTCCATGTCTCGTCCTGCTCTCAGATTCTGTATTTCTGTGATTCACTCAACGGATGAGACAAGTGCTGGCAAACGACCTGACCATATGTATGCGTATGTGTGTGCACAGGGTGTGCCTGGAGACATGCTTGTGTCAGGAGTGCCTGTAACGGGCAAGTTCTCCTTGTACACCAGCTCCAAGTGGACCAACAGACAGAACGTCAGGAATTAACGACCATCACCTTTTCATAACTGCCTCTTTGCCTTTAATCACACTGCCATGCACACAGGCTTGGTTTTAATTAGAGCAGTGACTGCATCAGTCCAGCCATCAAAGCTTTGATCTCCCCGTGGGGCACGTTTCTGCACTGCTGACCATGCTCCAAGAGTCTGAAACATAAACCAGTGAAAGCCTTTGACAGTTCAGCCTTGACAAGGCTTCCAGTGGCCCCTTTGCAGATAGGTGCAACAGCGAGGGCCCACAAAGGGGCAGAGGCTGGGGAGAGGGCAGTGGAGAAAGGTGGCGAGGTCTTGTGTTGCAAAAATGCCGACAGCACCAGCACCAGGGAAGGCTTCTCAGGTTAGGGAAGCTCTTAAACAAGGGCCCAATAAGTTACATGCTGGTTGCTACGTATGCAATGAAACTGTGATGGGGAGAAAAATGTCCTGTTGTAGGGAGATGACTCAGACTCAGTTCAAATTCTGATTAGCTAAGTGAACCTTTCCAAGAGGGGAAGACTCACAGAATCAGGTCCTCAGGGCCTAACGTCATGACGGTTGACAACTTAAAAAGAAAGCTTTAAAATGTTTAAAAGGAAAATTTTCTGTCTCTGTACTGAATCTCTTCCCCATGTATTTAGAATTCACTGAAGGAATTCCCAGATTTAAAGCAATAAAAAGCAGCCCACATCTAAATGAACAGGTTGAGAATTTATGAGCAGAAGTGATGGCCCCTTCTCCTGCACGAATACAAATTCACCACCCCACGTGGCCAAGTGCAAAGGCCAGGGGCGGTGGTGGGCAGGGGCTGCCCTTCCACAGAGCACTGTCAACACATATCTACAGTTTCTGGAATGGGCTCGAGAGTTACAGCAGCACCCATTCCTCCCGTGATGTGAATCTTTTGGATTAGAATGGAATCATGGAGCTCAGGGCAGCAACATTTTAAAGGAGGGGAGTAAGCGGGGAAGGATGGGGACATAAAACGATACAGGTCACAGACAGAGGAACAGACAGGCTCTACTTCAGAGGGATTTAAGAGCTGGAGACCTTGGGCAGCAATGATGTCAAAATGATCTTGCCTACTTCGCATGAGAAACATTTCGATTGGAAGACACATCCTAGAGCACAGCTCTAACGCTGCCATGTTCCTGTCCCCAAACTACTGACTTCCCACCATCAGTGGGATACCATACATACTCGCCATGGCACGCGACGCCTTCTATAGCATAAGCCTAATTTAGCTTCCTATCCTTACTCCACTAAACCCCCTCTTGTTCCAGGGACACCATATTAACTCACTGCCTGGATGCTGTGCCCTGCATTTTCCCACTACTGGGTGCTATTCCCTCAGCCTATAGCTTTCCCCCACTTTCGTCTACTAAAATGATACCCACTTTTCAAGGTCCAGGTCCTTCTCCATGAGCAAAATGGGCTTCCTCAGCACCCTGTACATATCCTGGAACCCTGACCACATTCTGTCGAGTGTTAGCAGCAGTTTCTGTGCATGTTTGTCTTTCCCGTTAGACTTTAAATTCCTTGGGGATAGAGACCACGTCTTACTCATCTTCATATATTTGCAACAGCAGTCACGATGCTCTCCTCAAAAAAGGTGATTTCCCTATATGGAACATATCCCTAACTGTTGAGTTTAAGAGATCAGAAGATAATCACGCGCCTTCATAAACTGCCCCAAATGTCAGCATCAGATCCCAAACCCCAGAGTATACAGGAGTCGGGAAAGGTGACTAAATACCTCGTATAAGTTCTTGGCAGAAGAGGAACCACCAAGTGGTCCAGGCAAAGCTTCTGGAGGCAGGACTTCAAAGCTCTGTCTTCCAGGTAAAAGTCCCAGAGAGTCGTGTTATTCTTTGGGATTGGACCACAAAGGGCTAAAAGTTCATCAGGTATGCCTAGGGCCGGAGATTATTTGGGGGAAATGCAAGTGACTGCTAATGGGTACGGGGTTGTATGCTGAATGACAAAAACATTCTTTAATCGTGGTGGTGGTAGCACAACTCTGAATATACTACGAACCACTGAATTATACACTTTAAAAGGGTAAACCGGATAACGTGTGAATAATACCTCAACGAAGTTGTTTTTAAAGACGTGCACCAAGTACAAGCACCTTACTCTGTGGGAGCTTGGGAAATGGCCAGATTAGAGCCAGAGGTGGTCTGACCTTTGCTATGAGAGTCAGGGCCTCAGCCAACAGCCCCTCCTCTCACCACCACCGTGTAAGAGCAGCAGACACTGCAGTGAGGGAGAAGCTGCCTAGCAAGGACCCGTTGCTGTAGCCGTGAAGATGAGCCTGTCAGCTTCTCAAAGCGTAATCCCTGCACCAACGCCATCAGTATTACCTGGAAACTCATTAGCAATGCTAGTTCTTGGGCCCCACCCCAGACCTACCTGATGAGAAACTGGAGGCAGAGCCCAGCAAGCTGTGTTTTAACAGGTCCTCAAACAGACTCTGAGACACGCTGAAGTTTGAGAACCACCGCACTGGCTTAATTCTTAAGTGCACAGACTTTGGAACTAGACCACTTCCTCCTTTTACTAGCTATGTGACTGAAAGCAAGTTACCTAACCTCTATGTGTAAGTTTGCCTCCCATAAAATGGGAGAACCAACCATACCTCTATATCATAGGGTTGTGATAGGATTAGATGAGCTAATTCCTGACAAGCACTTAACAGTATCTGGTATATAATAAGGTCAATAAACATTTGCTTCTTTAAAATTTTTAGAGTCAGATTTGGGGTTGGTCTCATGGACCTTCAGCCTTTCTAGGCCAAGCTGGCATAAAGTTGGGTCAGTCTAATAATCAAAACACAACAGAGACCCATAACATGGGGAAGCGGTCTTGCAGCTGTGTCAGCAGACCCCACACACAGTGCACAACATTCCCCATCTTCAGCTGCCCCGAGGAAAAGAGAAAAAGAAACTCTACTCTGTAGGACAGAGCAGAGGAGACAAAATGCTCTATATGGAGGATGTAATATATAAATCAGTTCTAACAGCAGCCTTTAATCCCCTGATCCCCGAGAGGAAGAAAGGAAATGAACAATGGCCAAGCACTCCAATCCCAGCCATTACCAAGCAGCTTTTAACAGAAACCGCATAAACTACCTTCTCTTATCCATAAATTGGTAGAGATTAGGGTTCTGCTACCTTGAGGACTCCCAATCGTGACTTTTCAAACTCAGAATGGCAAAAGCTTTGCTCCTTACAAAGGCAGGCTCACACACTCCTTGGAGTCAATCCCATTTCCAGCATACCCATTTCTCTCTGAAAGTGTGACCGACTGAGGCCCGAGGGACTGGGCCCCCCCAAGTCCCGATGTCTGGAGAGTCAAAGGACAGCTCTGTGCTATAAGCGTATGGATGTTATGTGAATTAACTGTGTGCTTATTAAAGAGAATTTGAAAATGCATAAATGTAGGAAGAAGAAACGCAACTGCCCAGTACCACTTCCCAAAGATAAACGTTGTTAGTATTTTAGTGTATGTCCTTTCTTTTCTGATACATAGCTTTCACTTCAGAGTTTTGTTGCTGTTGTTACAAAACTGATATTCTACTTATATACAATTCTAAATGCTATCTGACTTAACATAAGAAGAGCCTTTTCCCAAAATTCCTGCAGCTTTCTAGAACATCGCTTTTAACTATACGTAACATTCCATTATATGGCCACATCATTATTATAATTGTGCACCAGCTATCGAGTTATTGCCTCTCAGCTCCGAATCCACGTGCTATGACCAGCTTTCTGATACTGGAGCTGGACCCTGTAAACTGCCCTATCCGATGTGGTAAGCCAACTAGCCACAGATGGTTAAGCGTCTGAAATACGGCTAGTGTGGACTGAAATGGGCGGTTAAGTATAAACACTTGCCAGATTTTGAAGACTTAGTACAAAATATGTCAAATCTCATTAATAATTTTATGTTGATTACATACTGAAATAATACTTTTGGTATATTGGGTTAAATTAAATGCATTATTAAAATTAAGGTAAACTGGTTCTTTTTGCTTTTTAAATGTGGCTACTGGACATTTTCAATTACATGTGTGACTTACATTATGTTTCTACTGGACTGAGCTGCTCTAAACATCTCTCCTTTGCCAGCTGGCACAGCATTAGGTCTTGTCAGCAGAGGGTGCTGGAAGGACACGGCGGGAGGAAGGGTTTCTCTTCCTGGTTCTAGTGCCTTTGTTCTTGCTTCTATCACACAGCAGGCAACTTCCTGGCCACTGGTATGTGGGAGACTCAGTGGCATAACCGCGCCCCTGAGTCTTCCTGGTGCCCCTTGAATTCTCCACCACCCATGGGGCCCCAGACACTCGCTCTCCAGCATGTAAATCTCAACTTTGGGGGTCTCTCTTTCCTAGTTTATCCTTCCTTGGATATTCTCCTTCAGCTCTAGAGATTGAAGTTGCTCTTGTAGTCTTTAAAGTTCTTCTCAGTATTTTTCAATTACTAGTTAACAATTCTTTATATTAAATTTCCCCTGTTCAAATTACTGGTGCGGTTTCTGTCCCCTGACTGGACCCTTACGGATATAGTTGTAACGAGGACAAGATAAGTTGCTGAAGGACTGTCAGTGAGGCTTTGAGCAGTTGCCATATATCCTCCATTTCCTGCCGTTCTCGCCTTCTCAAGTACTATCTTCCTTCTTCCGTGTTGTCAATTCCCTAAAAGCCGAACTGTGTGTTTTCCACTGCACCTCTACCACACTGTGAACATTCAGGCAGGACTTTAAGATCCTGAATTAATAAAGAAGTCAATCAAGAGCTATGTCTTCTATTCATTCAACAAATACTTACTTAGCTTCTATTATGTGAAGGTAAGGTACTGAATGTTGGGTGGAGGGTAGCTGAGGGGATGGAAAGAAAGGTCACACATGGCAAAGAGAAATGAACAGGTGAAACAGAAACTCTGGCTTGAAGAGCCTAACAGCATAGTATATAAACATAAAGGATGACACAACTCACTATAATGTAATAGAAAACAATATAAAATAAAAATAATTAAAAATAAAAGCCGTAGCTATACCATTCTGGGTACCCTAACTGGCCATAGGGAAATATATAAAGAACACAAAAAACTTTTTCTAATGGTCTCTCCTCACACCAGGGTCCCCTCTCCCCCTTCCATGCATCTATCCAGCGTCTTATTAACCAAAGGTTCTGCTTTCAGTCGGCACTGGTTCCTGTTCTCAGACTTGACTCCGCTTCCTTCCCAAGCCACAAGCAAACTACACAGCACAGGAACAGTACTTCAGACAATCCTGAGCCATCAGCAGCTCCATTTCACTGGTCGGGATCATGGCTCCAGACTATAACTTCACTCCAACTCTTATCTTTAATAGAAGACTAAGATATTACCTGCTCCCTGTGAAATTTTCGTACTAGGATTCCTAGGTGATTCTTTTTAATAGATTCCCATTCTCTGCCAAAATTCTCCAGCTTATCATCTTGTTCCTTGAACTCATCCCATTTGTTTTAAAGGTCCACGTGTAATAGTTGCAATGTGTGAAGCTCCTGTGCAGTTCTGTTTCTTCTGCTTTTTTTTCCCCTCTTGTTTTACAGTCTTTCGGTTTTACTCTTTGAAACATCTGGGAATATTTTATTGGCTGTCATACACTGCGTATGAAAAAGCATTGAGTTAATTTGAGGATCTGAATGTTATTTTCCTCCAGAGAGGCTTTACGTTTGTTTCTGGCAGGCAAAAAAGGTGGACAGAGAAAAAGCACCTTAATCCAACTGAGCTGACAAAAGCTAAGTGTCAGCCTAGCAAGTGCTGGTATTTCCAGTCTGCCCTCCCTCCCTAGACACAACCTTGCAGGGCTGCAAATTGAAAGCCTAAGGTATTTAGTTTTAGCAGGACCCCTCTTCCTAGGCAGGCAATTTCTGTCTCCCCAGATCTGAGAGACTGCTGAGAGCTCTGCGCACCTAGTTAGCCTCTTTGCTGCCACTTACAAACTGGCAAATACGTGGAGGAGAAGGTGGCACCTAATATCAGGCTCACTTCTCTGCACGTCACTCCTCGCTAGGATCCTGGCCTCTCTCAGTCTCACTCCTGCAGCATTCTCCAGACAGATCTTACATTATTTGCATTCACATACACAGTATGCATATATACGCTTTGCTAGCATCCATAGCGGAAGAATTAGTATGGTATAAACTACCATGACAAAACCTGAAGAAACCCAGGAAAGAAACTGCTAATTGTACGTTAGAGCTTCTCAATCTAACCTTTTTTTTTTTTCTGTCCAACTTTTCAGCCCTTTACGGTTCTGTGCTGCCTCGTTGCTGTTTCCAAATTCACAGACTCTTCAGCTATATCTAATCTACCGTTGACACCATTTCTTCATTTTTCCCCCCCAAGCCCTGTATCTTTCATTTCAGAGATTTCCACTTAGATCTTTTTCATACTGATGAATCCTTGTTTAATACCCACTGTTTTCATCTTAGAAACACTACTACTCCGGTCTCTCTCTGAGATCCTAAATACATACATCATTAAAAACTTTTTCAGTGCTCCTCTTTCTTGGGTTTGGAATCTCTTGTTTGCAGGGTCTGCTGCCTGCCTCTCAAGGCTTGAAGTTTCAAAGTTAGCTTGCATCAGAGTTTTTTCCTCCTATTTGCCACTCCCTGGAAGTTGATACCATGGATAAACCTCACCCTAAATGACAGGCAACTCTGAACAAGCTTTGAAGGTGGGCTTTTAGGATTTCTCCGTTTAGGGACAACAAAATGCTGGAAACCATCTATATGCTACACAGTCCTGGGTCCTATTCTCATACTTACCTCTGTTTCCTTCCTGGGCCAAAGGAAAGCTACCCATCACTAAGGACCACTGTGAATGATCAGGCTCGAGTCCACTGGCAAGGAGCATGGCCCTAACCCCAGCTTCATACAGGAGTCTGGTTCTGGTCTCCTGCCATGTGCAAGGTAGCTAAAACCCTTTTCTAGGGCAGGTTTTGAAGTCTGAGCCATTGACCCCCACTTTTCTCCATTCCTGATCCAAAAAAGTTTCCTCCTGATTATGAATTCATTGATGAGTTTTTAAAAATGACTTCTGGAAGAGAGAATTTTGAATATGAACAAAAAGTTCACCAAGAAGGAACGTAAGTTGGTGCAGCCATTGTGGAAAACAGTATGGAGTTTCCTCAGAAAACTAAAATTAGAATTACCATATGATCCAACAATCCCATTGCTGGGCATATATCCAGACAAAACTATAATCCAAAAAGATACATGCACCCCTATGTTCATAGCAGCACTGTTCACTAGCCAAGGCATGGAAACAACCTAACTGTCCACTGACAGATGAATGGATAAAGAAGAGGTAGTACATATATACAATGGAATACCATTCAGCCATAAAAGAGAACAAAATAACACCATTTGCAGCAACATGGGTACAACTAGAGATTATCATACTAACTGAAGTAAGTCAGAAAGAGAAAGACAAATACCATATGACATCACTTATATGTGGAATCTAATATATGACACAAACAAACCTATCTATGAAGCAGAAACAGAATCTGGGACATAGAGAATAGACTGGTGGTTGCCAAGGGGGAGGTGGGGTGGGAGAGGGTAGGAGTGGGAGTCTGGGATCAGCAGATACAAACTGGTATATACAGAATGGATAAACAACAAGGTCCTACTGTATAGCACAGGGAACTATATTCAATATCCTATGATAAACCATAATGGAAAAGAACATGAAAAAGAATATATATATGTGTGTGTGTGTGTGTGTGTAACGGAGTCACTTTGCTATACAGCAGTAATTAACACTGTAATTCAACTATACTTCAATAAAAAATAAATTTTAAAAAAAGTTCACCAAGAAATGTTAATATGGCCCTCTTAAATACTAAAAAGCTCTCATGCATAAAATGCAGAAAAAAGTAAGTTATGATTATATTTTATATATAGAAATGGATACATTAAATAACAAATGCAAAGGGGAAAAAAAACTGGAAGAATACACTCCCTGAACGTTAACAGTGTTAACTCTGAATGCCGGAATTATGGATGGTATTTAAGCTAAAAAAAAATTTTAAACACATTTTCTATAATCATGTATTCATTACTGTCCAGGATGCTTTTTCTTTATTTAAGCTTGCAACCCAAAGGGAAATGAATGGTGCAATTTCAAACAGTAGGGAGATTAAGAGATCACAACTCTTTTTTTTTTGCTGTACGCAGGCCTCTCACTGTTGTGGCCTCTCCCGTCGCGGAGCACAGCCTCTGGACGCGCAGGCTCAGCGGCCATGGCTCACGGGCCCAGCCGCTCCGGGGCATGTGGGATCCTCCTGGACCGGGGCACGAACCCGTGTCCCCTGCATCAGCAGGCAGATTCTCAACCACTGCGCCACCAGGGAAGCCCAAGGCCCATTTATTCAGCCCTGCTCGCCCATCCCCTCCCCCACCCTAGACAAACTGGCTCTCTGGGGAGAAAAGAGCTCCTGGCACACTGGAGAAAGAAGAGTTAAGAGCCGAGTCCAAGGCCTGTCATCAAAGGGCTACTAAAGAGGGGAGAATTTAAGAGCTCCCTGAGGGTAACACTAGCTTAGAAAGACACAAAAGTGCTAATGGGCGTATTTATCACTTGTTCTCTAACGAGAAGCAGATCTTAGGAAGAAATATAGCCCAAAGGAGGGAAAGTGAGCTGAATCAGCCTACAGGTGAAAGTAAATATATAGAAAAACAACAATTTAAAGTTAGCAATGGCTTCAACAGAGCTTCCACACAAAAGCCTTCTCAATGCCCTCACACCGCTTACTATTTCTTCATGGCACTTATCGCAATTTGCAAATTCACACTATTGCTATAATATTTAGTGTGGTATTTAGATCCCCACTCACAATTCAAGCCCATGAGTGCAAGGACTGTGTCTCTTTCGTTCACTGCAGAGTCCCCAGGGTCTGGCGCTATAGCAGGTGCCAGATAACTTTTCTTAAATGAATGTTGAACACAACCAAAAATATTTTAGCTTGAGTTCCCCATTTCCTCTATAATATTCCTTGTTTCTGAACAGAAAATAAATTTAGTTTACTTAAATAATTTCATTTTTATGAAAAAAATAACCTGAGCTGTCAGTATTCTGTGGCTAAATTAGAGGTGACTATTGGATCTATTGTGTCCTGGTGAGTACCATTGGTAATCCAAGGATCGTGCCAACAGCAAAGGCAGAGAACAGGAGGAATTCACAAGCTTCCTTGAAATGTGGTTCTGAAACTTTCACCCCTTTTAAGTAAACAGAACAGCAGAAGTTAGCAAACTGACAGCCTTAACCTAGATTAGTTAGCTTAATGGAATGTGGGACAACTTTGATTATTTTTTTAACATCTTTATTGGAGTATAATTGCTTTACAATGGTGTGTTAATTTCTGCTTTATAACAAAGTGAATCAGCTATACATATACATATATCCCCACATCTCCTCCCTCTTGCATCTCCCTCTCACCCTCCTTATCCCACCCTTCTAGGTGGTCACAAAGCACCGAGCTGATCTCCCTGTGACAACTTTGATGATTAATGAAGCCTCTGTGGATACTTTAATCCTCTTTGGAAAAGGGAGGGCATAAGTTAACCAATCCATAATGTATAAAAAGGATTCCCACAAGCACTGACTCACCTTATCTTTACACAACCTATCTTAAGAGGGAGAAACTGCAGGTACTACTGTACCCAGTTTACAGGCTGGGAAGGTAAGTGGTGCTCTTAGAGGTACAGCTGGGCCAGAGCACCTGCTGTTGTGGCTGGAGCCCTGGTCAGCAGGAAACACGTAAGAGTGAGGAAGAAAGGGAGACTCAGAAGGCACACTTGCCCATGACTAGCCACGGTCTGTGCTATGACAATGGTCCAGGCCTTCAGGGAAGCGCAGAGCTACCATAAACAAATGAATAACAAATCAGGGGAGTGACCTCCTAACCTACCCAGGAGGGCCCTGGTCAGGGAAATTTGAGTTGATATTTATCACCGCCGGCTCACGAGAAGCCAGAATTAAATCGTTTGACTGCAGTGAGAAGTATCTGAAATACTGGTGGTGGAAGAGTAGTAGGCATCATTTTCCAGGCTTCTTGATCTCAGGTCTATCATTGGAAAGAGAATCATTTCCAAGAGGAAAACTACTCAGAGCCTCATGGTTACTGAGATGCTTCTTTCTCGGAAGCTCACTTTTTCCCTGTTAACTATACTGCCCAGGGCCCTGCATTTACCACCTGTTTTGCTCATCATGCATGAGCCCTTACACCCCTCCCAACCCCCCCCCACCAACGCCCACCCCTGGGCTCCCTCTGATAAGGCAGTGTCACTCTGGACTTGTGCTCCATCCTGGAAATGCCATCAATGTTAGAAAAAACCATGGGGAGACTCTAGCCAAGTCCCCTGGCAACAACAAAACAGACGGTTCTTGTCCTAACCTCCCTCTCTCTTTCTCACCTTGTGCCGAAGTATTTCTAGATAAAATCCGGTTCAAGGAATGGGTCCACAGCATCTCCTCTGTCTTCTTGTTCAGTACAATTCTTCAACTTTAATTTTATTTTTTTATTGATTAAAGCAAAGCTCTTTATCAGAAGCGTTGTTACATGCATCCAACAGGACATATATTTTTTTACTTTACATTTTTCTTGGCTCCCAGGGTTCCATTCTCAGGCCCCATTTCTATAAAGTTTAACCACCTTAAAAACCAAATAATGCGGCTTCCCTGGTGGTGCAGTGGTTGAGAGTCTGCCTGCTAATGCAGGGGACACGGGTTCGAGCCCTGGTCTGGGAGGATCCCACATGCCGCGGAGCAACTAGGCCCCGTGAGCCACAACTACTGAGCCTGCGCGTCTGGAGCCTGTGCTTCGCAACGAGAGAGGCCAAGATAGTGAGAGGCCCGCGCACTGCGATGAAGAGTGGCCCCCGCTTGCCACAACTAGTGAAAGCCCTCGCACAGAAACAAAGACCCAACACAGCAAAAATAAATAAATAAATAAATAAACTCCTACCCAACATCTTAAAAAAAAAAAAAAGCCAGTGAGAGCTGTGGCGTCAGGCTTTGAACCCAGAGACCGTGCTCTTAACCTGTGTGTGTGTGTGCGTGTGTGCGTGTAATGTGCTTAAAAAACAAAAAGGAATTGAAAGATTACCCCAAGGGTTAACGGTGGTAAACTCTCTAGAGAGGGAGTATGAGAGTATGACTTGATTTTCTTCTAAACCATTTGGATATTTTTTTCCCCAGCAAGAGATTCTAGTTGTAATCGAGAAAGGAGAAAGACAAAACAAAGAAAGAAAATCAGCAGGCCTTCAAAGGGAATTCCTAAATAGGGTAACACCATGCAATAAGCCTAACCACCACCTCGAAATGTGTTAAAAGTAGTGTTTAAAGGGTTTGGTCTTTTGGGGGGGAGTTTGTGTTTTTTTTTCTTTTAAACAGAGCCCTGATCACGAATCAATTTGTTGAGCCCAGATCAACAAATTCTGGATGACTCATTATCTCATAAACATATCAAAATGGTGACTTGGAGGAAGGTGTTCAAAGGTACAAACTTCCAGTTATAAGATACACAAGTACTAGGACTGTGAGGTACAGCATGACGACTATAGCTAATGCTGCTGTATGATACGTAGGAAAGCTGTTCAGAGAGTAAATTCTAAGAGTTCTCAGAGCAAGGAGAAATTTTTTTCCTTTATTCTTTTCTTCTTTCTTTTCTTTTTATTGTAGCTATGAGAAGATGAAGGTTAGCCAAACCTTCTCTGGTAATCATTTCACAATATATGTAAATCGAACCCGCATGCTATATGTCTTAAACTCACAGTGACAATGAAACTCATTATTAGACTCATTATTATAAGACTCATAATAAGTGATGTGTGTCACTTATTTCTCAGTAAAACTGGAAAAAACTGAGCTACATCTTCCAATCCATGCAAGCTAACGCACGTAGGACTGTAATATACATGCTGCTCTACAAACTGATTCTTCAGTCAACAGATTACATACTTTGGTTCATGTCAGTACATATAGTTCTATCTGATCATTTTAAAAGCTCCTCCACAGCATTTAATTTAAATGTAGTTTAAAAGCCACCAGTTATTCAATCTACAACTGACATTCAATTAGGCTGTTCCTAATTACAATTTATACCACATTTCAGCAAACATTTTCTTTCACATATATTTTGGGTACTTGTGTGAGTTTCTATGGGCTAAATTCCTGGGAGCAGAGCTACTCTGCCAATGGGGGAGGTACATTTAAAAACTTGAGAGCCACTACCAACTGGCTTCACAGAAGGTTGGTCCGCTTTGCAATCACAGCAAACTCCCCGTAACTTGGATGTATTTGCTGGTGTGTAGAGGTAACATTCAGAGGAATTTTATTTTTCAGACATGGCTGAGATTTATCAGGCTGTTCTGAGGTTTTTCCCCCTCAAGATATCTGAAAGCAGAGGAACGAGATCTAATAATATTATCTATATTTAAATAAACAGTGAATCATATCAACTTCTCTTTCCATTTGAGCCAATGGTTCTGAGAGCATGTGCAAAACAATTAACTATCCATATATAAAAGGACAGGAGGCCACAGGGAAACAACAGGTTTGCTTGATGACATTGCCAAAGTGTGAGATTTAGAGCCAAAATGGCAATCAACATCCAGGACAACACAGGAGGACCTGGGAAGCTTCTGTCCGTCCAACAAAACCCAGGAATCAAATCAACACTGGCCCTAGAAACGCTAGGTACCACAAGTGCCTTCAAAGTCCAGGTCACCATTTATCCATTTTACAAATGAGAAAATTAATTTTTAGCAACTGCACTCCCATCAGTTTGGCCAGACCACTTAGAGGTGTGGGTTCAACGCCCACTCTGGGCAGCTGTGCTCTTGGTACTTTGTCCATCTAACCCCCATTAAGATGGCGGCTTTCTGTGGCAGCAACTTTGATCTGTGCATAGCACACAGCAGATCCTCCAATTCTAGCTGAACAGAAGTGAGGGAGGTAGTTATGAAGAAGGAAAAAACTTCCCAGTTCCTGCAGTATCTCACCCCTCATGTCCATATGTAAAAACCGAAGTTATTTCACTTCATGTGTCGATGTTAAACTCTTTCTCAGGGGCACAAGCAGATAAAAGCTGCCTTCTGAAAGGTAAAGTTACAGGCAACGTTTTTCCAAGCCATCAATCTTTCCCTCAAGCAGCAGCATGATTACAGCGTAAGTCAAGTGAATCACAGAATAAAGCTTAAAACTTAACGCCCCGTTATTCTTACAAGAAGAAATTTCCTAGAGGGCTGAACATTTTCAGGGCTACTCTCCCTAGAACTCAGTCCTTCCCACCAGGGGCAACAAACCACTCTGAAGGTTAACATCTAACACTATCTCTGGTGTTATTCGAAAGAAGTTATTGTGCCCCATCTGTTTCCTTGATGATGCCAGCAACAGTGACTCTTTAAAAAGGGAAAGATTTTCTGGTAGGAGGAGAAAGGAAGGAGACACAGAGACTGAAGGATAAATGAAGAGCCACGGCTCTGATCCCTAGCACCTGGGTAGAAGAACAGGTAATAGATGACAGATGTTGAGAGAGAGAGAGAGACAGACAGACAGATAGAAGGACCAGATTCCTGGGGCCCATGGGATGAAAGGAAAATGAAAACAGGAGCCTATCTAACACTTAAATAATTCTGGGGTTTACGTCTGACTGCCCCCAACCCCAGAGACAACGGCTAGCTACTAACAGCTAGTATTACTAAGCATCTACCACGCACCAGGCACTGCTGGAATACTGGCCATACTTCATGTCATCTACCCCAACAACGTAGTGAAGTGGGTGTTCTCATCCTCATTTGACTATTACAGAGGTAGGACCTGGAAGACTGAGGAGCTTGCTCAGTGAGAGACAGCTGGTAAATGCTGGAGTCACGCTTCATAACATGGTGTAACTGGGATGCTCCCCACCCAGCTGTTAAGCATGACACAACACCTCACTTGCGCACTATACTGCTGTTATAAAAGTGGTCTTCCCCCCGCCGGGGCTCGCTGGGTATGTCGTAAGACTCCAAAAACTGTACATGAAAAACAGTTTTAGGCCAAGTCATCAGCAAATGCTCTGGTAGGGCAGAGAAGAGACATTTGAAAGTAACCGCAAAAGCAGAGTGGGAGCCACTGCACTCAGAACTGCATCTGTGCTCCCGCAGATGAAGCACGTGGGAGCAACCCCATGATGGCAATGGACGGGGCTGGAGGGGGCAGGCTGGCCTGGACTCTCCTGACAACCTGCCCCACGCCCCGAGAGGCTAGATTCCAGGAACAGCAGGAGGCTGGAGTCAGGAGGCCATTCAGTGAGGGAAACTGGGCTTAAACAGGTGCTCCTGCTAACTAGCAAACCGCATGTGTGATCACCTCCCCAGAGACCATCGAGCACCTAATCAATCCTGACGATGTTCTCACGAGACCTGCCGGAAAATGACACCTACAGGACCTGGCCCAGGGTGGTGGTAGGAGTATGAACAACAGTGGGATAATAGTCACACCTGTCATCATTATTATGAAATTCTTAGTGTGATCGCTTAAGGCACCACCAGAGAGGCTTGATTTCAAGTGGGTAAGAAAGCTCAAAACACCCTCGCGGCAGTGCATTCATTATTAGCCTGACATTTTTGAGGTTGATGGTGTGGCTCCACTTTCTTTTTTTTTTTTTTTCTGGTACGTGGGCCTCTCACTGTCGTGGCCTCTCCCGTTGCGGAGCACAGGCTCCGGACGCGCAGGCTCAGCGGCCATGGCTCACGGGCCCAGCCCTCCGCGGCATGTGGGATCTTCCCGGACCGGGGCACGAACCCATGCCCCCTGCATCGGCAGGCGGACTCTTAACCACTGCGCCACCAGGGAAGCCCGTGACTCCACTTTCATAGATAGGCAAACAGGCTCAGTAAAGGACAAGTGACTTCCCATCAACCCCAAGCGAGAACTCAGGTCATCAGGCTCCCAGCCAAAGATTCTTGCTCCTAGAGCAGTGGTTTTCAAACGTTTAAAGTCTCCGCACGGTTTCAAACAGAATCTTCCCTGGTAGCTCAAACTAAGTCAAAAGTAGAACTGATCTATCTGATGGACGCAGTGGTAGGGCTCAGGTTCAAATCCCAACTTGGCCACTTCCAGCTGTGACGTCTTGAGGATGTTAGTCTCTCCGAGACTCACTTTCTTCATATCTAACAAGAGGGATAATATCGCCTCCCTCACAGTTATTTATGAGAAATAAAATGAGACTATGTAAAGTTCCCAGATGCTTGATCCATGGAGGCCATTATTATTATTGCTACCACTGTATCTATGGGTAGGAAGGAAGCTGCTGTAACTCAGAAACTGGTGCAATGTCATTTCTAATCATGGTCATAAACCAGGCAGCAGAGAAGCCAAAGGTTAATTTTAAAAACTGATGCCAATCAAATTAGAGAAATATACATAATAGGGAAAAAGAAAAAGAGAAAAGTGTACATGCATGCTTAATTACATTCATAGAGTTAACAGGGAGGCTGTGCCCTCCGCTCTGGCACCAGTGAGTCAGCCACATACACTCACTCTGCATCTTTGGCACCAACAATAATTAGGACATCCATATTCATTCAAACACACTGCTGGTTGACCCAGATGCCAACAGCAGACGTGTCAGGGCCAAAATGGGAAGTGGTGGGATACCATGAAAAGAGTACCAATGTGGAGTTGGACAAAAAAGTTTGATCTTGCTAGATTGGTCCTCTGAGGCTCAGCTTCTTCATCTAAGGAGATGACACACAGAAGTACCAGCTGTACCCATCATCACACAACAGGCACCAGATAAACATGAATGCCCTTCCTCCCTTCTAAATCACTCACTTGGGGCCCCTTCTCTAACCAGCAGGAAAAGATCTGATGATAGAGCGTCTCTATAAATGATAACAGTACCCACAATAATAACACTTATAAATGTGCCAAGCCCTCCTTTAAAAATGCTACATAATGTTAACTCATTTAATCCTACCATAACCACAAGATCATAAAGTACGGTTACCCTGCTTTAACATTTATAGCAGAGGAAACCAAGGCACAGAGAAGCTAAGAAACTAGCCCAAGGTCACACAGCTAGTAACAGTACTGTCAAGATTTGAACCCAGGCTACCCGGTTCCAGAGTCAGTTCTTATATTACAATACTATTGGTATAATGCTCACACCTCTCTTACTGAAGGTAAGTATTTTCTTTTACATTCCGTGGTACAGCTGAACCCTGAACAACAAAGGGGTTAGGGGCTTTGGCCCTCTGCACAGTTGAAAATCCACATATAACTTACAATCAGCCCCCTGTATCTGTAGTTCCTCTGTATCCACCGTTCTGCATCTACAGATTCAACCAACCGCAGGTCACGTGGTACTGTAGTATTTACTACGGGAAAACATCCACGTACAAGTGGACCAATGCAGTTCGAAGCCGTGCCGTTCAAGGGTCAATTATACTCCTAGAATTACAAAAGTCTTGTCATGCTATCCGCAAATACACTTGTGAGGTTGATAGGACAAATTTTAATATTCCCATTTGGCAGATGAATAAATCAAAGCACAAAGGTTAAGTGACCTGCCTAAAGTATAGAGTGGGAATTAGGGGCAGGGCTGAGATTAAAATGCAGGTCACCAAGAGTCAAACTCTAGAAGTAAATGGTCCAGTGATTGTCTAGGCACTGAAAATAAATTTCATAGGTGTCATCAACACGCCCCCATCAGCGGCACTTCCTCACGCTGCTTTGGCCAGGGCAGAGGTAGGGACACACTGGTCCCGATACAATCTCCAGCCCCACCCTAGACTTTCTCCTCTCATAGCAATTGTGTAAAGAAGCATTTTCCTTATTGCTGGTGGGCCCACCACACATCAGCCCAATGAGGTCACCAGCAGAGATAAGAGTGGAAATGGGACACAGGTGGCTCAGGGTGGTGAGCAACTAATGAGAAAGAACCTGGAGAAAGCAGTGCGGGGATGAGCATCACGAAGAGAAGGGAAAGGAATGTAAACAAATGTCAATGGGTGGGGGCTTCCCTGGTGGCGCAGTGGTTGAGAGTCCGCCTGCCGATGCAGGGGACACGGGTTCGTGCCCTGGTCCAGGAGGATCCCACATGCCGCGGAGCGGCTGGGCCCGTGAGCCACGGCCACTGAGCCTGAGCGTCCAGAGCCTGTGCTCCACAACGGGAGAGGCCGCAACAGTGAGAGGCCCGCGTACCGCAACAACAACAACAAAAATGTCAATGGGCTCTGAAGAGTGATGACAGGAATGAGGGAGAAGAAGAAGAAAGTGTAGCTGGAGCTCTCTGGCAGGAAACGGAAGGGCGCGTGAGGCTCTCTGCACCATCCTCCACTTACAGTCCCGCAGAGGGGCAAACACACAGAGAAGCTGGACTCCAACCAGAGGGTGGCAAAAGAAGAGCAAGTATAATCAAGCAAAGGATACATGCTGAGAAAGAGAGCTAATGAAAACCCTCCAAAATGCTAACAGAACAAGGATGCTAAGATCATGAGTCATGAGTTATCATTTTTCCTTTCCTCTTTTCTCCAGTGTTTCTGTAAGAAGGTTATAGTGCTTTATAAATATTGAAAGGTGCCAGTTTGAGCCTAAGGTCCCTTCACCTGAGGATTTAAGCCTACCTGGGCATGGTGAAGGACCTCAGGGGCCACTCTGCTGGAAGACCATCTGGAATATGGACGAAAGGGCCTGCTGGAAGTGAATGTATCTTTCGGGGAGAGAGTGGGGTCCTTAGACTTGAGCCAGTTCACAGGCCTTGGGCACGGAGCAGAGCAGTTCTGAGCACACAGCTGGTCACTCCGTTTTCGGGCCTGGCATTCATACACCCATGTCTGCATCTTAGGAAAAGACCAAATTTCAGGACCTCAGAGCACAGCAGACAACACAGCCCCAGGGCTCACGAAAGGGGTCTAGCCCAAAGTCGCAAGTAAACGTCTCACCACTTCGGTGGAGGGCACAGCACGGTGTTGCCACCCAGAGGTGCCAGTGCATCACCAGTGTGGCACAACAAGACAGCACTCAGCCCAGCGGCATGACCGCAGTAGGGTGCCAACTGGCCCAACTCCGGTAAGCATCAGGGAGACCCAGTCCGAGGGCCCCAGCAGGGCACTTTCTGGGCCCCAGGGCTAGGCTGAGTGCTAGGAATGGTCATCACCACATACAGAACTCAAGAGGAAGTGGCCTTCAGAACCCATGAGGCACCTCCCAGGGGCGCTCGGAAATACTTGGAGAAGCTTCAAGGGAAAGCAGCATAAAAGTTCTACTGTGGTGGGTAGGGACAGAGCCAGAGGAATATTGTTTTACGTTATTAAAGTTTTCTGTTTTCGGTGCTCTATTCATCGATTTGGCCTAGAGTGGGGAAAAGTAACATCTTCCAAAAACTTAAGAATTCAGAAATAACAACGGTGAATTAGTAACTCAAAGCAGTTATAAGAGGCCAAAGAAATATGACTAATAAACACATTTACGCATATAGATAAAACTCTCACATGTTGTCAGCCGTTCTTTATGGAAGGCTAGAGTAGATAATTCCATACAGAAAATTAAGTAAAACAGCTCTATAGCTCTACAAAGTGCTTCAAGAACACAATAAAAAAAGGAGCAACTATATAAGATGAAAGGCAAAGGACTAATGAAGAAAGTGATATTTCAAAAAATTAAAAAGATGTGCAGGTTGGCAGAAAAAAGGTTAATCAGCCATTTGAACGGCGGAAGGATGAGAACACTGAGATTTATTTCTCAACAGAAGACAAATTGTGACAGTAAAAATCAAACCTAGAAGCTAATTAACTCTTCTGTCTTCTACTTCACATGGCATCTTATCCCTGCCTTGAGCACAGCATTTACGACTGTGCATTATCATTTCCTCCTCTCTCTCTCCAACAAGACTGTGAGCTGGTTGAGAGCCATGTCTTATAGTCCCCTCCTTGTTTCTAGTGTCTAGCACAGTGCCTGGCAAAGAGTAAGCATTAAATCAGTGCTCACTGAATGAGTTAGTGAATAAATGAACAAATGAACCAAAAAAGAAATGTTAAAGGGACTGAAAGGAAAGTGTATCTATGGAAAACATGGGGAAAAGGAAGCTCTGCTCCCATAAGGCAACCAGAGAAGGCAACTCATACACTTGGCATTTCGTTGAAGTCCATTTTATATATTCCTTAATGGTTTCAGGGACATATGTCTGTGTCCATCAAGAAGCCTTAGGTCCTAAAGAACAAGGACCACAAACTTCTACTTCTACACGCCCCCCCCCACCTTTGTAGTGCCTGGCATGCTGCTAGATTTTAGGTCTTAAATAGATATTCATTAAATAGGCTTGAATAAAGATGATGAGAAGAGACAAGTAAAGTTACTTCTAGCAGGCAAGGTTCTTTCATTTTAATTTATAGGAGAAAGGAGCTGTCTACTTATCAGGCTTCATTGTGACAGGCATTCCTCAGGACAAAGGCAGCCTTTCAGAACTACACGAGGAGTGGCGGTGCCTTCTCCAGAGCTCCAGGCTTGGTATTTCCAAGGCAGAGCTACAGGTCAACAGTAAAATACGCCGACACAGGCACATGCCCGGGAAGTTGGCACAGCACCTTCCCAGGCTAGGACTGACTCCAGGCAGCCTGACCAAAGTCAAGAAAGCTCATAATTCATCCAGAGGAGAATTTAGAAACAATCCAATTAGTCAGGTACGACTGCATTGGGCAACTGCGTGTCAAATGAATTCAACAGGGAGCACAGGAAGTGGGGGATGGGAGGAGGAGTGAGCACATCCCTCTTTCAAAAGCACATGACCCAGGTGGAGGTGAAAGGTCTCTGTTTCTTGGATTCCGCAACTCCAGCCATAGCAAAAATGCCTGCGTAGGATCAGGGCGAGAGGCTCCTCTCTTAAGGCAAAAATTCCTAAGCAGGCAGCTCCCAGCTCCTACCGCTAGATTAAAAGAGCAGAACAAAGAAGCTAATTATTAGAAAGGCTCTGAGAGAGGAAGTGCAGTTGGTTATTACAGCTAGCGCTAAGGATGAGAGTTGCCAGGGTATTTAAATATGTACGGAGAATAAAGCAAAAGGAGGCTATGATCATAAGTTCATGTCCTAAGGAAACGTGCCAGGGTTTTCAGGTAATGCTGGATTCCCTAACTGTACCTAGACTCCTCCAGATAGGGGAGGTAGGCAGCCAGCCCTGCCCTGATGCCCCCCAGATGCCCTCTAAACCTGCTTTGCCTCAACACAACTCCTGTTCCACCCATATTATTCAAGGGAGTCAGAAATCGTTACACTGAGCAAGAATCAGAAGCTTGTCACTTGCGTGTAAAGTAGTCATGGAACAGACTTTGAAGCGACAGTCTCTAGACTCATCCAGTAACTGGTATTGCCACATGCAGCTGAGCTTGTCAACTCTGTCCCCTGTACTGCCAGAGCACTCCCAGGAGAGTTTAGAAGCTAGACTTTCACAGAAATAGAAAAAACAATTCTAACCACAAAAGACCCCCAACAGTCAAGCAATCGTAAGAAAAAAGAACAGAGCTAGAGGCAACACACTTGCTGATTTCAAGCTATATTACAAAACTATAGTAATCATAAACAGTATGGTACTGGCATAAGAAGAGATACACAGACCAACGGAATAGGAGAGAGAACCCAGAAATAAACCCAAGGCACCAGGAATATACAATGGGGAAAGGATAGTCTCTTCAATAAATGGTGCTAGGAAATCTGGATATCCACATGTCAAAGAATGAAATGGGACCCTTATCTTATCTTACTCCGTACACAAAAACCAACTGAAAATGGATTAAAGACTGAAACATAAGACCTGAAACCATAAAACTCCTATAAGAAAACATTAGGGAAAATAATTCTTGACATTAGCCTTGGTAATGATTTTTGGATATGACACCAAAAGCTTAGCCAACAAAAGCAATAATAAACAAGAGGAACTACATCAAACTAAAAAGCTCATAAACAGCAAAGGAAACCATCAACAAAATGAAAAGGTAATCTATGGATTGGAGAAAATATTTGCAAACCACACATCTGATAAGGAGTTAATATCCAAAATATATAAGGAACTCTGACAACTAAACAGCAAAAGAGACAACCCAATTAAAAAATGGGCAAAGGGCCTGATAGACGTTCTTCAGAGATGACATACAAATGGCCAACAGGTACCTAAAAAGGTGCTCAACATCACTAATCATCAGGAAAATAGAAATCAAAACCACAATGAGATATCATCTCACACCTGTTCAGATGGCTATTATCAAAAACAAACTAACAGACAAAAGATAAGTGTTGGCAAGGATGTGGAGAAAAGGGGATCCCTGTACACTGTTGGTGTGAATGTAAGTTGGTGCGGCCACTATGTAAAGCAATATGGAACTTCCTCAGTAAAACTACTATATGATTCAGTAAGCCCTCTCTTGGGTATATATCCAAAGGAAATGAAATCAATACCTCAAAGAGATATCTGTGCTCCCACGTTCACTGCACATTGTTCACAATAGACAATATATGTAAACCTGGAGAGGGGGAAGGGTGAGCTGTGACAGGGCGTGAGAGAGGCATGGACATATATACACTACCAAACGTAAGGTAGATAGCTAGTGGGAAGCAGCCGCATGGCACAGGGATATCGGCTCGGTGCTTTGTGACCGCCTGGAGGGTTGGGATAGGGAGGGTGGGAGGGAGGGAGACGCAAGAGGGAAGAGATATGGGAACATATGTATATGTATAACTGATTCACTCTGTTATATAAAGCAGAAACTAACACACCATTGTAAAGCAATTATACCCCAATAAAGATGTTAAAATATATATATATATGTAAACCTAAGTGTCTCCTAATGAATGAATGAAGAAATAGCAGTGTGTGTGTGTGTGTGTGTGTGTGTGTGTGTGTGTGTGTGTGTATCTACAACAATATGAGTGAACCTGGAGGACATTATGCTGAGTAAAATAAGCCAGATACACAAAGAAAAAAACTGCATGATTTCACTTACGTGTAGAATCTAAAACAAGTCTAATACATAGAAGCAGAGAGCAGACTGGTTACCAGGGACAGGGAGGTGGGGGGAAATGGGGAGACACTGGGCAAAGTTGCAGTTAGGTAGGATGAATAAGTCTAGAGACCTAATGTATAGCATGATGACTACAGTTAAATAATACTGTATGGAATACTGAAAAATTGCTAAAAGAGTAGATTTCAGGTGTTCTCATCACACCAAAAAAAACATAACTGTGAGGAGATGTTAACTAGCTCATCTCCAGTAATCATTTCACTGTATATATGTATATCAAATCATGTTGTACACCTTTTCAGTTTTTAAAAAAGAAACTAGACTGCAGTAGCCAAAGTTCCAGGGAGCAGCCAGGATAGAAGGGACTCCAATCAGGAAGGAGGAGAATGTATGGGTCAATCTCCACAGCCACCCCCTAAGCTATTCCCCACCCCATCCACTCTCCCTTCCAAGGCCTTTACCCGCAGCTAGAACCCCTAACTGTTCCTGCTTCAGGTAAGGGCACAGTGAGGATGTGGGGATAGAGAGAACAGAAATTAGACTCTGTTCCATGAGGGCAGGGCAAGCCCACTTTCCTCACCATTATATTCCAGCATCCAGCACAGTGCTAAATATTTACTACATGTCACCTGAATTAAGAGATTAACCAGCATGTCAGTTCTAAGCGAGAGGCCTTAAGTTCAAGAGGTGGAATCTACAGAAGACCTGCTCATATCACTGGCCATTAAGTCCCTTGTTCTTTAAATGTCATAGAACGCCTTCCCAGTTTGTAGAGAAGCCCATGCAATGAACTATCTCACTCTTTCCCCACCCCTTCAAGTGTGAAATGAAGAACACCCCCCAAGAGAGCAAGGCTAGGGAAGGTTACTCAACAAAATGAGCAAAGCATTCCCTTCTACATTCTCCCAAGAAGTTCACCAGCTCTAATAACGACGAAGGATTGTAAACAGGCTTATGCTCCTGGCTCTGCCACTGCCTAGTCTTAAGACCTCATACCCAACCATCAGAACTTTTGCAGTCTTTGCTTTGTCTTCTGTAAAATGATCTTCTGACAGAGGAGGGCAACAAGTACTGAATTTAAACATAAGCCACTCCTTGTAACCTAAATCTGAATCAAGTCCAGGTGCTCTTAACCACGCCAGTCTCTTGGTGGCACAGTATCTAGAGACCCTAGACCTTCGTCAGTGTTCTTTAACCAGGAAACAGTGAGCTATCTGTGGACAATGGAATTACACAGAGAGAGAAAGTGGCTCCCTCAAGGCCTCAAATAGTCAAAGAAAAAAAAAAGCAAGAGTTCTGACAGAAAGAAGACAGCCGTATAACCCATCACTTCACTGTGTTGTTCACACATTACAAGGCGAGTTATTCTTTGTCTTCTGAAGTTGAAGAAAATCACCAATAAGTAAGTGCTAGACTGAACTGAGTCCCCCTGAATTCATATGTTGAAGCCCTAACCCCCAAAGTGACTGCATTTGGAAAGGGAGCTTTTAGGAGGTAATTATTGTTAAATGAGGTCTTAAGGGTATGGTCCTAACTGATAGGATGGTAGGATGGATAGCCTTAAAGGAGAAGAAAGATCTTTCTCTCCCCATGTCCATGTACCAAGGAAAAGGCCACGTGAGGACACAGAGAGAGGACAATTGTCTACAACCCAAGGAGAGAGTTCTCACTGGACACCAAATCTGCTTATACATCGTCTTGGACTTCCAGCCTCCAGAACTGTGAGAAAATAAATGTCTGTTGTTTAAGCCACCCAGCCTATGGTATTTTACGGTACTGTTATGGCAACCTGAGCTAAGACAAGTAAGAGATCCAAGTAGCTCTTCCCAACGTCAAATGCCATTCAACCTCATTTCCAAAACCAGAAGGGTCCATAGTGGATTCATCATCTCCATGTAAAACTATGGGTGGGATGAGAAGAGGGATGAAAACAGTAAGAGCACAACAGTGAGAGGTAGAGTGAGGGCAGGGGAGCAGCAGATTGACCGACTTCCTTCAAATGGTAGGACACCTGGTGCTTTAGGACCCAGCTAGTTCAGCAGCCCATGACAGACGGTTCATGCACTGTGCTACACTGGTCGTCTGCAACAGCAGAGATGAAGAAATAAAGGCAGTCAGTGGAAAGAGGAAGCAGTGTCATGGAACAATCTGGGTATATCACCCTCGCTCTACCATCCAAATAAAGCTGACCTCCCATTTCACAGGCAGGGAAGCATGGGCACAAATGCCTGGGGAAGGCCCCCAAGAGGAGCCACTGCCATGGCCTCAGCAGACAATTACCTCGAGGTAATTACAAGTGGCATAAATATATCCAGTCAATTACAGAGGGGAACAGGTGCTCTGTGGAGCCCTACAAAAACGCTCCAAAAATGGAAAGCAAGGACTTCACAGAAAGATGCTGGCCTCAGAAAGCACAGCAACGTGAGAGACACGGGCCTGGAAGAAATCATTTCCAGAGAAAGTGGATTAATTTGGGTTCTCAGTCACAGCCAGCTCCCATGACAGCTGATTCAGAGCCATGAGGAGACAGACAGACGGTGGCAGGGGAAACAGCATGGCTTCTGCTTGCTGCTCAGTAAGGCAGGACAGCTCACAGCGAGAGAGGCAAGCAGAGCTGTGGGTTCAGCGTGGGGGCTGGTCCCTGGCCCATGAAAGTCAAGCTGGGGCCCCACGGCCGGTGCACCACAAAGATTTTCTTGACACATCTCTGAGCGCCTACATTTCAGGCCACACCCCACTTGAAAGTTGTTTCTGAAGAAATATAACTAAAAGCAAGGCTCTCTCTGCCTCAGAGCCCTCACTTTAACATCCATCTCCACCAAGGAATCTCTTCCCCTTCCCTTTTCAAGGATCTCAAGATATAGGTAATAATTTAAAAAAAAAACAAAAAAAAACAGAATTTTTAAAAATTCGCAGGGTCAGAAAGGACTTCAAGTCACCTAGTCTGATCACTCATTTGATAACTCAGTTTCAGACAAGCAAGGCTGATTGCCTCAGCTAGAATACCCCCAGTGATGAAACTCCTTCCCTCTAAAGCTTATTTCACTTTCCAGCAACTCTGATAGCTAGAAAAGTCTTCTACTGAGCCAGAATCTGCCTTCCTATCTATCACCTGGTTCTACTCTCAAGGTATCAGAGAACAACTCCAGTCTCTCAGCTTCATGGCAGCCTTTCCAAAAGTTGAAGATGGCTAGCAAGAGAGTAGTCTTCACAGAGTGTTGGGAGGCCCTGGCCTAACCTTCTAATCAAGTCTTCTTCCATGAGTATGAAAGAAGTGCGCTTCAGGCTAAAATTTTCAAGTCATAAATGTTCAGAGGTAGAAGCGATGGTAAAGATCATCTAATTCATTTCTCTCCCTTCACAGGTGAAGCCAGGCCCAGAGAGGAGTTAACCAACTTGCCCAGGTCCTCATAGCCACTTAGTGGTGTATCCCAGCTTAGCTCCGAGCTCTCACTTCCAGAGCTCTTTGTACTGAATTCTCCTGGAACACCACTTCTCCTAATTTTCCCCAACAGAACCTTGCTCTGTCCTCACTATCACCTTACTACACACACACTCACACAAACATACACACTCCCAACTTAAAAACTTAGACCTTTAGCCTTTGTTTACCCTGGTACAACCGTACATGTAAAATTGAGTCCCTGGGACCCTTGGGCCACCTATTGGTGTCCATCCCTGGAAGGGCAGAGCAAATACTTCTTGAAACTATTCTTAAGCAAATTCAGCACCACTTTGTGCAAAAACGACAAACAGAGGCCTCATGGAGTTTTAAGGCCATAAATGAGATTCCAGAGGAGGAAAAAAATGTACCCATCAGTCTATTATATTAATCAATTTTTTCCAAAGGAAATCTGAACAAGGGATGTGGGATTTGCTCATTTGCTTACAGTACTGGCATTCAGAAAGCAGGAGACTCCAGAAGCGAGAGTTAGCAAGGAAGGCGAAATGAAAACCAGCAAATTCTAAGCATTTATTTCATGCATGCTAACTGAGGATAATGAAGATAGCCTTGAATTTTTTGTTCTTCCCGGCCTCAGCCGAAGGTGGTACAACGAGGAAAATGAGCAGAGCAGACTGAGTGAACAAACATCTATTAATTAGACATATACTCTACGGCCAGTATACAGGCATTGTGGAGATAAAGAAAATTCTTCCCCCCGGAACTTATAACCTAACTGAGAAGACAAGAGATAGGCAGTGCTGGGAATTCCCTGGCGGTCCCGTGGTTAGGACTCGGCGCTTTCACTGCCAGGGTCCCAGGTTCAGTCCCTGGTTGGGGAACTAAGATCCCACAAGCTGTGCAGCAAGGCCAAAAATAAATAAATAAATAACAAAACAAAAAACAAAGCCAATCAAAATAGTTTTCTGACGAAAGAAATATTTGGGGGCGGGGAGGGGCAGTGCCTAGAACACAGTGAATCAGTGGTTCTCAACCAGGAGTGATTTTTGCCCTTCGGGGTACATCTGGCAATGTCTGAGGACATTCTGGGTTGTCACAACTGGACGGTGCTATTGGCATATAGTGGATAAAGGCCAGGGATGCTGCTAAACATCCTACAGTGCACAGAATAGTCCCCACAACAAAGAACTGTCTGGTTCAAAAGGACAGTAGGGATGAGGCTGAGAAACCCAGAAGTACATGCTCAAAAAACGATGGTTACATTGAATTAGAATTAATCCAATTCAATAGTTATTGAGTATATGCATGTGTCAGGCACTGTTATAAGCGCTCAAGAATTAAAGATGAGTAAGACATGTATCTTCTCTCAAGGCTACATAAAGCAATGATAAAAATACAGGTGGGATGCGATCCAAAGTTAAATTGGGTGTATAAGTGCTTCAGGATTCTGAGAAGGGTGTGATGCCTGTAAGCCAGCATGAATCAGGAAGAAGATGGGCTCCAAGCTTGGTCTTGGAGGAAAGATGAGATTTGGACAGGCAAGCTGGGGGTGCTCTGGCAGGTGAACAGGCTGAGTTAAGAGACAGCAGCGGCATCACTAGCCTCACCATGAGAAATGCACACCTGATGGACGCACAAAGAGCACCTCTGGTTCTCCCGAACCACGGCTAGCCACAGAAGCCAAGGCTGGGCAGAACCTATGCATCTTTATCTCCTAATCTCTGTTCATCAATGTCTGCAACAGGATATGGAGTTAATGAATGAATATGAAATCATTAGAAAATGACAGTAAAAACAAGAACTACCATTTAATGAGCATTTGCTCCACACCAGATAGTTTGCTTCACACTTTATCAGCAGTACCTCATTCAATCCTTACCACAACCCTGGAAAGTACATAGTATTACCACTTTTTTTTTTTTTTTCTTGCGGTACGCAGGCCTCTCACTGTTGTGGCCTCTCCCGCCGCGGAGCACAGGCTCCGGACGCGCAGGCTCAGAGGCCATGGCTCACGGGCCCAGCCGCTCCGCGGCATGTGGAATCTTCCCGGACCGGGGCACGAACCCGTGCCCCCTGCATCGGCAGGCGGACTCTCAACCACTGCGTCACCAGGGAAGCCCGTATCACCACTCTTAATATGAGGAAACTGAGTGATGGAATGAAAAGGTAAATGAACAAATGAGTCGACCAAGAAACAGCTTGAACAGCTCTGCTTCTCTCTCATCCTAACCTCGGACCTTCTCGATTCCTACCATTGCCCAGCTTTCCAGCTTGCTCCTCCTTTCAGAAGATTTACACGCGAGGTAGCTGACCAGAATCTAATTTGAAAAGCATTGGTGTCCCGTGGATAGATGGTCATTTTGTGATGGTCCCTAAGGCCACTGTGGCCCTGGCACTATGTCTAGGACTTCCCAGAATTTCTGCTGGTCAGAGGCAGCATCACAAAAGGGAAGAGAGCAAGGATGCTGTTCTAGGACATCCTCAGGGAAAACGTTCAGGATCCCTGGTCCACATTAACACAAGGCAACAGCACACAGCGGCTTCTCTTCACTAGTACGTTCAGCAGACCCTCTAATTATGTGATAAAAATCCCACTGGCGACTGCTTTTTCTGGAGCAGCACATTACCACCATCCGAATATTTCTCAGTCTCTAAATAATAGGGTAGTTTTACTGGGCATGTTATCTGCAGCAGCTGCAAACAGCACAAATAGGTGCTGAATAATCCCTCCTATTTATACAGTCCTCCCACCATTTACGGGACACTCTAGGGACTTTATTTCATTGGATCCAAGCAATCACGTTATAAGACAGGTCACCTTATTTCCATTTTACAGTGGAAGAATTGAGGCTCGCAGATGTGAAGTGAATGGCCCACGGTCATACAGCAAGGTCTTCTGACCACAGCTGCCCTTTCCAGTAATCCTGACATGTACCAACCACTTGGCATGGCACCTTAGCCATAGGGCAATTTTCACCCTCTGTTCCTTTCCTACTTAATGTGTAAACAAATAATGCCTACTTGTATGTCAATTTTAAAATATCACTGTGATACAAAACCTGATACAAAAACAATCCCCTTCTCTTATTAGAACAGGCTCAGCCTATTTCAAGGGTTGGCACACTTTCTGTACAAGGCCAGATAACTAATATCTTAGGCTTTGTAGGACAGACTGTCTATCACAACTACTCAAGTCTGTCCTTGTAGTGCAAGAGCAGTCACAGATCATCGAAACATGAATGGGTGTGGCTATGTTCCAATAAACTTTATGAACACAGTTGGGGTGGGGGGTGGCTAGTTTTCTGACTCCTAAATTAAATCAGAAGGTCTTCCCATTTGTTGTGGACTGAATTCATGTGTTGAAGCCCTAACCTCCAATGTGACTGTATTTGGAGACAGGGCCTTTAGGGAGCTGATTAAGGTTAAATGAGGTCCTAAGAGTAAAGCCCGATCCAACAGGGCTCCTGTCCTTATAAGAAGAGGAAGAGACACCAAGAGTATGTGTGCACAGAGGAAAGGCCATGTGAGGGCAGAGTGAGAAGGAGGCCGTCAAAACCCAGGAAAAGAGGCCCCACCAGAAACCCACTCTGACAGCACCTTGATCTTGGACTTCCAGCCTCCAGAACTGTGAGTTAATAAATTTCTGTTGTTTAAGCCACCAAGTCTGTGGGATTCTGTTATGGCAAATGAGTCTGCAGCCCAAGAAGACTAATACACTATCCTCTTACAGATCTGATCAACCCACAGAAGTCAGATTGCCTATAAATTAGGAATCAGAAAAATATGAAATTTTTATTAAAAGGAAATAGGTTTAAAATGCCTTAGTCCATTTTCCTTTCCAGAGCTCCCCGCATTTAAGATCCCTTTATCCTAGTCTAACCACTTGGCTCAGCACTGTTTCTTTTCCTTGTTCCTCTGAGTTTTCCAGTTACTTAGATAACATTCCCTGAAAGTCTCGATGCCACTGTTTTTGCCTTCCAACATGTAAACAGATGATCTCAGGTCCCTCACAAAGTGGCCTTCACTTGAGCAGTATAAATAATTGCTCTGCTAAGGTAGAGCGATCAAACAAATGCACAACTTTGATTCCTGACATCTAGATTCCTGGTTAATACTTTAGGAGAGCGAATACAAGTCTAATAAGTCTGAAATGATCGTCTTAAAGTGAGGGAGAAATGAACCTTTAGAATAGTTTGCAAGAGACATCTGAACAAGAGCAATAAAGAGCCACCAACAGGCGCCAAAAGCACCACTTGCTTACAGAGCAAAGTCGTCTATAGAGTTCAGTACTTTGCAGGGTGGTTCTCACAGCAGAGCTAGCAATTACAACCAGGCTGACCTACAGCAAGACAGCTACAATTCCCCAACCTATAATTCTGTGCCAATCACCCTTTCTGCAGACCTCCAAAGTCTTTCTTAATAAAAAGATCCAACGGTGATGACACTAGAATACTCCCTGGAGAGGACGTGATGTCATCCTGGATGAAAAACAGAAACGGAAGCACGAGCGTGGCAACAGTAGAGTGGTTTTCAGAAAGCGAGGCAAGGAAAATTCTAATTTTGAATTCCATTGTCAAGAAGTATCTTGCTTGTTAACAAGTTGCGCTTCCTCTGGTCCTCGTTCACTTAACAGTTACTCTCATTCCAAAGGGGGGGGGGAAAGGTGGTATGGCAGGTAGAAAAAGAGAGCCAAGCTCCTTTCTAATGCTTTGTCTTGCAACCATGTAGTGCAAGCCAACACCACTCCCCATTAGATAAACAGCCGCACCATCAGAAACAAATTCAAGAGTATTTCTTAAAAACTCCTAAAATAAAACTCAAACTGATCCCGGAACTGTGCGAAGAAATGAGGTAATACGTGTATTCAAGCGCAAGCGAGACTAACATACAATAATCAATAAACGTTTGCTCAATGAACGTATAAATAATCACCAGGAACCAGCTTCCTGTCCAGGGCTCACAAGGCTTCTTTTCACTTTCTAATCCATTAAGAAGCTGGGCATCGGTCCTGTTTTGTCTCCAGAACCAACCGATTAGCCCTCGGATTTCTGGCGATATATTTGTGCTAAATGAGGTATCAAAACAGTTCTGATAACTTGTGTCCTTCAGCCTCATGAATGCTTGGCTGTATAGAGAACCCAGATATTTTCTTATTCACTTCAGCAAAAACCTAAGATAAATTTTAGCAGCTTCTTCTCAAAGTTTCCCAGTCCTACCCATAAACAAATCACCATCCACTCACATCCCACACAAGCACCCACAGCCTCATGTGTGCACAGAGAACTGCAGCATCACCCAGTGATTCAGATTCATAATGATTTCCAAGAATTAAGAAAAGTGAGAGCTTGACACCTACATTCCTCCATCCCACTCCCTTCTGAAAACCACTCAGACAGCTGGGGGCCGCTGCACTGATCAAAAGCTGGGACTCCACACCTTGGGGCAAAAGCACTAACACAGAACATGTCCAAAGCAGACACGCATAGGATAATGCCAAAGGGACAGGCTGACATGGAGCGCCTTCCTCCCAGCTCCTACTGTGAACTGTGCTCAGAATGACCACACCACTCCGACACCCACTGGCCATTTGCTGGACTTGGGTTCCATACTCAGCCACCACCTGCCCAGACAGAGGGCACACGCATAAGCCGTTTTTACCTTTTCCACCATTAGTGACTAGCCATTCAGTCTCCCAGTCAAAAGATGGACAAAAACTGGAGGAAGTGACATGTAAGCTGAAATCTGAAAGATGACTCAAAGTTTGGGGGTTGGGGGTTAAGAAGAAATAAACTACACCCGGGAAGGTCTGAAGGCAGGAGAAGGCATGGTGTAACCGAAAGGAGTCCAACTATAATGTAGAGCCACAAAGAAGGAAGGGAAAAAATAAAGTGGCGAAATCAGATCTGGACCCAGATCACTCCTATGTGTCTTTTTCAGTTACATGAAGGAGTTTGCCACATCCCAAGAGCAGGGCTGAAGCAGGGCTGAAGCAGGGCAAGTGGCATGATGGGACTTGCACTTTTAGAAAGAGCAGTCTATGGAAGACGCAGAGGAGAGCTGCAAGGCGAGGCTGCTACAGTAACCTAAGCCAAGCTGAAGGGGGCCCGTGGTGGCAATGGATGTGAAGAAGAATCCGCATTTATTTCACGGTTTTTGAGGTCTAGATTTTTATGTGCAAAGACTCAGTGGTTCTTGAACATCCTACCAACCTCCTTTTTTGGGCTTCTCTACCAAAGAGGAAAAAGACCAATTCCTCTGGGGCCTTACTGAATGGGACATAATAACCCCTTTCAGAAGGGATGTGGAACTTGCTTTTACGCCCTAGGTGCTCGATCCTTAACACATCATCTTACATTTATGTGGTGCTATCACGTGCGTTTTCATTTCATTTTATCCCCCAACCCCAAACCCTCTGAGAGAGGCAGAACTGGTACATTAGCCCTCTTTAAATAATGAGGAGATGTTCAGAAAGCAGATGCAAAATCAGCTTCTAAAGTCTTAGTGAGTGACTTTGGGGGTGGACTTTGCAAATCAGCTGGAAAAAGAGAGAGAGACAGTACCCTTTGATTACATTCCCTGAGTGGCTCCATGTCTGGCTTCCACACTACTTCCTCTAACAACTTTTCACTATACATTTTACCTTTTAAAAACTGCTGGTGGGCTTCCCTGGTGGCACAGCGGTTGAGAGTCCGCCTGCCAATGCAGGGGACACGGGTTCATGCCCTAGTCTGGGAAGATCCCACATGCCGCGGAGCGGCTGGGCCCATGAACTGTGGCCGCTGAGCCTGCGCGTCCGGAGCCTGTGCTCCACAAGGGGAGACACCACAGCAGTGAGAGGCCCGCGTACCAAAAAAAAAAAAAAAACTGCTGGAAAGCAGATGCTTTGGAGGATGTGCCCCAGGAAGAGAAACTGCTCCCTGATACCAGCTGTGCTTTGGTCACTGCCATTAGGGCACACTGCACTAGGGTACCAGTGCTGGAACCTGGATGAGAATTCACATCCTTTAACTCCTATTCATCCATTCATTACCTGGATGAATGAAGAGACATATGGACAAGCACAGAGATGGAAAGATGGACCAAGGGACAACCCCTTAAGGCTCTATAATCCACCTCCTTTGTCTAAAAAAAAACTTCAGCGGAAAAATTTTCATGTCAGCCAAACCAGACCAAATGGGACCAAAGAAATAAGCAGATTCCCCTGACAGCCTCCCTGGGTTGAGATTGCCTGTGCCAGTCATGGAAACACTATACCTCATTCAAAGCTCAATTATAACCACACACACACACACACACACACACACACACACACACACAGAGGCCACCACAAACAGTTGCCCTGAGTAGCCAACAGACTTTTACTGATGGGGGAGGAGGGAGAACCAACTCCTAGAGACATTAGTTGAGCCCTTGTATCCATGCACACCTGAAGCTAAACTCTAGCCCTACATCTTTTTTTCCGGTAATATAAGCCAATACATCCCTTTTTTATTCATGGCAGTTAAAGTTTTCTGATCATTTGGAGCAAAAGTGTGTTAACTGATACAGAGTATAAATTGGTATAATGGTATAATATTTCTGTAAAACCATATAGCAATGTATAACAACAGTTTATATTGTTCATACACGTTGACCTAACAAATTCATTTCTGGGAGTCTAACCTGAGCAAATAATCTAAAACACATGCAAAGACTTATTATGCATAATGTTTAGTGCAAAGCACAAACTACAAAATAAATTTAGTGGCCCATGGCCCATGCTGGAGGAAATGTTAGATCAAATTACCTTATACCTTTAGGATAGCGTATTATGAAACCATTAAAATGTTATGCTTACCACAAATTATTAAATGTGAAGTTAAATGCTTTGCCTGAAATCATGCTTAAAAATTAAGATTCAAGGAACTCCCTGGCAGTTCAGTGGTTAGGATTCCGAGCTTTCACTGCTGAGGGCCCCTGTTTGATCCCTGGTTGGGGAGCTAAGATCCCACAAGCTGCATGGCATGGCCAAAAGAAAAAAAATTAAGATTCAAAATTGTTTATGCACTATTATTCCAACTTTGTAAAGAAAAATAAAATACACAAGAATACTAGAAGATAACGTACCAAATGCTAATAGTGGCTGCTTCTCAATAGGGGCATTACAGATACTTCATGACGTTTTTTTATTCTTTCCTCTTAAATGCTCCAAAATTAACATGTCACTTTGACGGTCAAGGAAAAAACAGTAAAAATACCACTCTAAACGAAACTCATTCTTCCTCATATTAAACAGAATCACTCCCCTTAAAGCCTCCACCCACGAGTTCTGTGATTCCAATGTAAGGACCTCTGTGACCACACATGGATCCCCAGCACAGCCTTCCAAATATTTAAAACCCAGTCAGAGCCTGAGTTTTGCCTTCTCCAGGTTAAAAATCACTGTATTCCCAGCCATCCCCACAGACCAGAGTGGGCTCTTCCACTCTCCTATAAATATGTTCCAGTGTGTCCATATCCCTTGGAAAATGTGCTTTTCTCAATTCATCACCATGCTCCAGGTGTGGTCTAACAACTGGTGCTGAGGGACTGGGATTCTCACCTCCTTTATTCTGGATACAGCATCTCTATTAATTCAGCCTAAGTTTCCATTTCCTTCTAGCTCAGGATAGGAGTGAACAGAGCAGCTCAGGTTCCTAAGACAAAGATGGAATTCACCATAGCAATGTATACTTCCTCTCTCTTTGGAGAACTCCTGATTCTCCAGAAGTCATCCTCCCACATCCCCCAAAGAATTCCTCAGGGATGATGTCACTCTGAGCTTCACTCAGAATGAAGTCTAGAGCTTTCTAAACCCCAGGGGAGGAGTGTCAGGGAAGATGCAGCAGAAGCCCTGAGCTTCAAGTCTCTCTGGAGATAATACTCTGCCCCCAATGCCAGGCGCCAGGGCCTCACAAAATACATGGGACTTGAGCCAGATTTCTGTTCAACCTGTTTCCTTGGGCCCAGGGAGGGTAGCCTAAAAAAAGCCCAAGGAGTCACAAAGAGCCCCTTTCCAAGTCTCAGAACATGCATAGGCTTTTGGGAGGTGAAATGGGATGCATCGGTATTATTTCTGTGTCATCCTACTGGGTCCTGAGTGAAGTACAGGGAAAGATTTAAAAAGCCGAATTCTGGGCCTGATGGGATAAATCACAGAAAGACCACTAGGGTGAAAACCACCAACTATCCACGTGCAAATATCTGTGTACCTACATATGGCCTCACACACAAGCTTCTACCCTGTTTGGGCGACAGCGCTCCTTTCCCCTGCAGCACCACAACTTCTTCTCGATAAGGCAGCACTGAGAAAGGGATGTCAAACAGCAAGTAATTTTTTCTCCTAAACCACAGATAGAGAGACTGAAGCTAGGGAAGTGAGATGGGTTTCCTAAGATCTCACGTGGTAAACTGTCCCCAGTGCCAACAGCTTCCATCTCCAGGTACTTGACTTCTACCACCAGCCACTGCTTCCTTCTACAAACCTGAATGCACCAACCGCCCTCTGGATTCTAGGACCAAAGTGATCATTTGTATCCGGCTTAATTTGCATTTGCATACAGAACTCACAGTTCTTAGTTTCAAGGAGTTAAGTCAGTTATGCCAGACTATCGCAACTGTCCTCGAACCCAGAATTATGTGTACTAGCCACAAAATACTTAAACGTCAAAAATCAGTCCATTCAACTGTATCCCAGCACAGGAGTACCTGGGGGGTGGAGGGAGGTAGAAGTTGGCGGTTTATCAGCACTCACTCTAGGGGCAGGAGAATTTGCAAGATTTATACACAGACACAAGACAAGCAACCCATGCTCTGCTCTCCAGGGATTATCACGGGAATTTCCATGAGTTCTAGTCTCTCAAATACTTCTCAGGAAAAGCAAGCACAGAAACCACTCAAAGCTCCTGTGTACATGTATACACTTCCCAGAGGGGCTGGGGAAAATGTTGGAAGACACAGGCTTCAGCCCGCCTGTCAGTTAGCTCCTGTTTATCCTTATCAACATCAGGATCACACCACCTATCGATCCTTACGAAGGTTTAAAGGACTAAATAAAACAAGCGCAGTGTGAGGAAGCCACTAGCACAGAGCAGCGCAGCAGAAAGGCTAAAAATAAATGGTGCTGTTTCCTTCTCCCAGCCTTTAAGGGATATCTTTGCAAGACTCCATTAGGAGAGTAAAATCTCCTACTGGTCTCCTCCTGCCTCAGGCTCAAACACATAATTTCAGAAGCCGATTCTAGGAGATCTGATGGTCAAATGTAACCTAAAGCTGCATTTGTGGTGAGACACAGTGAGGGTGTACTAAACCACCAGCCTGTAGGGCACAGGACTGAAACTCACCCAGCGATGAGGAAGCAGTACAACTAAGGGGAGTGCTAAGGAACATCTCTGCCATATTTAATCAATCAATCTATATTTGCTGAGTGGCTATTACTTGCAGGGTATCACATGCAGAAGAACAAAACCTGATCCTGCCCTCCAGCTGTTTACTGTTTAGCTGAGAGAACAAGGCCCCAAACCCTAAGACTGTGGGTAAGTCACTTCTTCCTCTCTGGCCTCAGAGGCCACATCTAAATGGGGGGGGGGGGGGGAAACAGTGGGTGAGGGTGTTGGTCCAGACAGTCTCCTCCAGCCTCTACACACTAAGCTCCCAAGGCAGGCACTGAGTGTGCCCAGCTTGCCATTTTATCTCCAATGCCAGCAAAAAGCAAGGCATAGGGAAGGCTCTCAATAAATATTACATCAATAAAATCAACTTAAGAATGAGCGAATTAAATCTGAATCCGAGGCAACAGAATCACTTGGAGATTTGCTGCATACTGATACCAACAAATATCAGGCTGATGTCCCTGCTTCCAGAGCCTCAGGGAGAAACATGAGTGGTTCGCAGGTCCTCCTGAGGTCCATCTTCTCAGTCAGGTCAGCAAGGACCACCCAGAACATTGCAGCACCTTCAGGGTTCCTCTGGGGTTGACTTTTGCTTCAAGTTTCTTAAAAACAGATCTGAAATCTGATTCACATGCCACTGCAGGGACATTTCAGTGATGACAAGGAGCTGGCTCCTGCCCTCTGTTCACCCCCAGGGCAAAATCACAAAAGGTTAGACTGACAGTATATTACAAAGATCAGAAATTTTAAGTCTCAGCACCTCCAAGTCATAGGCAGATGACTCGGAAGACTAGAAAATAAGGAGGACCATTGGGAAAATTATAGGCCTGACAACTCAGTCTGTATTTAAAATGTCACTGTCTGGGGCTTCCCTGGTGGTGCAGTGGTTGAGAATCCGCCTGCTGATGCAGGGGACATGGGTTCGTGCCCCGGTCCGGGAGGGTCCCACATGCCGCGGAGCGGCTGGGCCAGTGAGCCATGGCCGCTGAGCCTGCGCGTCCGGAGCCAGTGCTCCGCAACGGGAGAGGCCACAGCAGTGAGAGGCCCGCGTTCCGCAAAAAAAAAAAAAAAAAAAAAGTCACTGTCTGCCTGGCTCCCTCCCTAAGCCCCTAAAAGAGCATCAGGACAGCCCACTCTCTCCTACATGCCTTTGCTCATTCCTCCCTCACCATCTCCTTACAATGCCTTCCAGGTCAACCCCAGAGCAGGCAGCACCAAAGCTCTCAGGCTGTGGGGTCCCATAACGCCTCCCCACCCTGCCCTGCAGCCAGCAGGAGAGGGTACAAGTAGAGCCACCTTGCCTCAGGGCACATTCTAGGGGAGGCTAATGAGCAACCTGTCCTCCTCGCACTGCAATGCCCCTGCTGTGAAGCTCTCTCCCTCAGAGGCCCGAAAAGCAGCCCCAGAACACAAGTTAACCTGAGGACGGCGTGACCCCAGGCACGAGACAACCAGGAAAGTTAAGCGCGCTCAATCCTGCAGTCCTGCGATGCACGCTCAGGCCAGGCATCTCTGCTTCCTCACTCAGAAAAGTGACATTCCAGACAGCTGGCACCTAGTGGTAGAAGGAGCCCAGGCAGGAAAATACAGCAGACCCAGTCTTTAGGCCTAGCCCTCAGCGACCCTAAACAAGACATTTCCCCTCTCCTGAGCCTGAAGGAGGGCTGTGGAAGAGGAACGCTAAACTGCCTGACTTCTAAAGTCTGTGTTCCCAGGCTCTTTCTCCGCAGGCTTCCAACTGAAAAGCACGTAGTGCTTTTTACTTAATTCTTAGAGACTTATTTTAAGGACAAACCAGGCTCAATCCACTTGCTCCATTTAACAGAGACTCAGACCTGAAAACTCCCAAGGGAGATTCAGCTACAGTTGAAAACCCAGCAGCCAAGAGCCTCTGTTCACCATTATCTGCGTGCCCTCCACCAGGCATGAGGAATTTCAAGGGAAGCCGACACCATCACGCAATTAAACATGGCAACACAAAACCAGCAGTATTTTTTCCCTTTTGTTTCTGCTTGTATTTAGTCAAAATACCACTATGCAGGTTTGTCTGTGTGTGGTCTTTGCATTGGCCTGAAAACTCTCATTGAAGACAGGCTATTTCTTGATTGTTTACCATACAGCACCAAAGACAATGCCATTAGCAGTTAATTATTACTCAAAGACATGGACTCTGCCCTCAAAAGCGTGTGTTTTATGGACCTGCCAGTAAACGTCCACACAGTACATGGCCTTACTTACTCACAATGGAATGAGAAAAAAAGAGAACTACCAATAAACTCTTTTAACCACTCTTCACAATTTTCATCTGGTTACAGATGGAAAATGAAAAGCTCCTGCCTGAACCAGCAGTGGGTTGGGTTTGAAAAAGAAAAAGAGGAACAAAAACCCTGGGGCCTCCAGCCCCACTCTGCCCTGAATCTATTCACTCAATAAATGTTTACTGACCGTCTGCTAAATGCTAGGCAGTCTGCTCCCTCCAAACGGCCCTGTTGTCAGTCTGTAAAATTTATAATTATTTAAATATTTATCCACTAGAATAGAATACTATATGGCATTTCTTCAAAACACATTTATCTCTACTATAGGTTGTCTTCCACCGTCCATGTGGTGATGGGATGCTCCTCCAGCATCTCCTTCCTGTTCTTTTTTCACAAAGGCTGGCTCCCTCTCGGGAACTAGTGCCCTCTACCCCTCACTCTCCCCAACCCTCACACGCTGCTTCACTGCAGTCCCAGCCCAGGCTGCACATTCCTGCAGGCATGTCTTCCATTTGCATGCATCCATTCCCAAACATTGACAAAGCACCTACTATGTGCTGCACACCACATCTCCTGAAACATCCCCCCACAGAGTTCTCCACTGGACCTCTAGCCGCAAAAAAACATTGAATGAAGCAACCAATCATAGTTCTATAGCGAAACAGCTTGGTAATAAAGCTAATGAAGAAATGAACACAGCATGGAAATATAAAACCCACTAAATAAATGGCAAACCTCGATGTTACCATTAGCCACTGCCATTTCCTTTATCACCACCGAAACATGTTACCTTCCTCCCCAGAGACAGTAGACAAGCTTAAATTTTACATTTTCCTTCATACCTTTAAAGAAGTGTGAACTCTTCAAATTCTGTAAAAATAAAATAATCAGGAGGAAAGACAGTGAAGACCCAGCACCTGAGGAAGACAGCAGGATCATAAACCTAAGAGAAGATTCAGGTCCTTTCGGCACTTCAGTTCTACAATTCCCTGAACGAGAACACTGCCAAATGAGAGCCAGGCTTCGTTTCATTACAACTGGCCTAAATATCACAGTTTACAATTCTTAGAGGACACACCCAAGTCCCATTCAGGGGAAGAACTGACTGGAAAATGCAGAAATAGGAATTGGGAAGACAGAGTACAGAAAACCCGTAACTTAACACAAAATTTAGGTGCTGGTACCCGTCCTCAACCCCCATATTTGCACAACTAACTACAAAGACTGTGTTCCATCAGCAAAGACATTCTTATCTCATTTACCCCTTTGGTCCAACAGCCTAATTCATTTAGGTATTCTGACAATGGCTTACCTTTTATTTAGAAGCAATTATGTAGCAGGCCCTGGTCTAGAACCTGTACTAGACAGACACAATAAACATATGGTTGCTCTCAAGAAGCTGACAATCTAGTTGGAAAGATGAAGCTATCACACAAAAATTCAAGAACAACAAGGCTTTACAGGCTGTAAAGGGAACAGGACTGCATGAATGGGATGAACGTGGGCTGGAGTGGGTGGGAATGTATCATGGAAGAGAAGGAACACAGGAAGGGAAAAAAAGGATGCAGAATGGCAACAGAGAAGATGCACAGTATTTCACAACAAGAGGGCAGGTGTGGATAAAGGAAATGGCAACTAATATGGTCACTGGGGAAGCAGGAAGAGTTCAGATAGGCACCGAGCCTGCATGAAGTACAGGAGACATGCTGCAGAGTAGGGGAATGGGAAGTATGGGAATGCATTTTTGAAAGTCAATTAGAAGAGTTCGTTCATGTTTTATTTGGTACCTAGTGAGCCCGTTCTATGTGCCAGGCAGTGTACTGGTACAGTACAGGTGCCAGTACATCTCCACAGGCGCTGGAGATGCTGGCATACAATGTAAACGTGACAGCAGTTTCAAGGACCTAGGCATATGGCCTCACAGAGAAACCGCAAGTACACTGGCAATTACAGGACAGAGTGATAAGTGCTATGAGAACAAGGGACTTATGGGACAGTAAAGATGGGGCACCAACTTCATGCTGTTAAGAAAAATAGCCATATTGGTATTAATATTATCAATACTGTTATTCTTAATGGAAACTTCCATTTACTGAACACCTACCACATGCCAAGCACTATACTTAGTACTCATTTAATCCTCAGAGAACCCCCTAGTCACTGCTCCCACCCCTTTCCAACCAGAGAAGAAGCAAATCTTCACAAAGATCACAGAACTGCTAAGTGGCAGCCTGTGTTCAGAGAATACCATCTCTGGCACTCCCTCTAGTACTAGCCACGAGCAATTCCAACGCAGTGAAGCCACCTAGCATCAATCGGGTAACACACACCCAAGCGACCCACTTGGCCAAACCCTCCAAGATAATGCTGGACATCAAATCCAGTTTCTGCAAGCTCACTTCTTCAGGACTGAACGTCTCAACTCGAATTCAAATACCTCTCCTAAGATTAAAAAAAAAGAAGTTAGACTTCCTCAAAGCATTAATATCCCCCTACTGCCTCCCCTCTGTGTCTCTCCAGCCCCAATCCCCAACGACAGCCAAGGGCTGTCTCAGACCTATGAGCCCAGACCAAAGGTAAAGAGAACACTGACAACCTTGCCAACCCCACAGTACAGTTTTTATGTGTTCCTTTTGATCATCTGTGAGATCATTTAATTAAAAAAAGACCACTTTCATTTCCAGGAGCCCCTTTGGAACAGAGTACAAACCTTGAAAGGTTACAGGGAACTTTTCCACAGATACAGAACTTCCAACAAGGAAGGAGAAACCACAGTGCCCTTTGAGAAAGGTCTCAAAACAAAAAGGGTACAGCCAGCACTGAAAGTTAGTTCAATATGTTGGGGAGCCTCTTCTCAGTCAGAGAGGGGTTCCCAAACCAATCCAGACCCCCTGACCTACAGAGATGAACCAACCAGGCTCTCTGCCAGGCTGGGCAGAACACTCTTGGAAACTGGTCATGGGCAAGGGAATATACTATCTGCTCTATTAAAGCAGTAAAGGATGCTTTGGTTCTTTCATTGGAGGGAGAAGAGAGAGAATATATAGGGGTCTAGGTAGGTGGTGATGGGAAGTTGGTAAATCATGTTTCAAAAACATATGGAGATGGAAAAGGGAGTCAGAGATGAGAAACAGAGCAGATCCTTCTGGGATATTTATTTAAGGCTATGCATGGGAAGCTCTGCGTGCAGAGTGTGTACATCTGACACTTGTTGAAGTGACAGCCCCGCATCTCTGCAGACTCTGTGAGATGGGCGGTCCTAGCAGCTGTGCCATGCTCCAGTAAGTTGGCAGATTTGCCTTGGATCTTCTGGCAAATACTTGCCAATAGCTCAGATGGCAAGGTAATTTCTTAATTAGAAAGAAAGAAAAGAAACATCCATCTAGAAATGGAAAATAAAGTAGCAGAATCTAAGACAGTCGGGAGCGGGGGTGGTGAGAAAAGAAGGGTCCCAGGCTTTGGAAAACGGGTCAGGAAGAAACAGAAAAGATCTGGCTTGATTTCTGAGAAGCGTCCCTTTTCCCTGGCCCCTCTGAAATCAGGAGAGATTCTTTAGGGAATTGTCCGGGAAGGCAACAGGCAACCCAACTAAATTATTCAGATGGCAGACAAAAGAATTTAGAGTCTTCTGGCTGCTATTCAACAAAACAGACAGTTAGTAAATGGTAAAGAGAAAAGGAAACATACAATTATCCATCGGCACAAATTCTTGAACACCCTCCTCCCTCTGCTCAGGCCTGAATCGTCTGTCTAGGTCCCTTTCTAACCCTCAGGCCATTCCTACTTTATCTCTTCTACAGGCTTTTCAGCAAGTCCGCATGCCTATCAGCTACAAGTGGCTTGGACTCTTCCCTTTAAGCCAGGGCACTGAGACATACTACAGTACAAAATGGCCCAGAATCTTATCTCCCATCATGCCAGCTTACCTCCACTTCAGGATAGGAGAGGCTTGAAGTGTCACCCTTCTGATATTTCAAAACAGACAACCTACTGCTAAGTGGAATTTAATACAGGGGATCTAGAGACGCCCATTCTTATAGGACAATCCAGGCTCCCAACTTCAGCTGCTTTCCGGCCACGTCAGGACTACTTCTTAGGCATTTAGGTATTTCCTTACAGGCTGATAGTCATTTTTTCAGTAGCAGATAAGGAAAACCTTTAACTGTTAGAACTTTCCTGCAACATCTCCTGATGTGGTGAGCTCTCTCATCACAGGAATTTCTCAGCAGAGGCTGTCGGTTCCTTGCATATGGGCACATCCTAGTTACTCACCAGGGATCAGAGTGGGACATTAAGAGGGTCTGGCTGCAATCAGGAGACTGGACCAGATCCCTTCTCAAGTCTCTTCCTTAGTCTGTATAAGGGAGGCGGGCAAAAAGGTGTTAATAAGCATATCCGGTCTCCTGCTGAGCATTTAACTTAAAAATCAAACACGTATCAGATGCACGTAGAAAGACACAAAATCACCTAAGGAAAAAGAGAAAGCTGCTAAGGCTAGTAAACCTGACTAGAACCAGATTAAATTATTTAAAAATCTCTCTCCATTTTTACACAGACCCAAATCAAAAGGGGAACTGGGGGCTTCCCTGGTAGCGCAGTGGTTAAGAATCCGCCTGTCAATGCAGGGGACACGGGTTCGAGCCCTGGTCCAGGAAGATCCCACATGCCGCAGAGCAACTAAGCCCATGCGCCACAACTACTGAGCCTGCGCTCTACAGCCCGCGAGCCACAACTACTAAGCTCACATGCTGCAACTACTGAAGCCCGCGCCTAGAGCCCGTGCTCCACAACAAGAGAAGCCACGAAGCCAACGCAATGTGAAGGCCGTGCACCGCAACGAAGAGTAGTCCCTGCTCGCCACTAGAGAAAGCCCGCATGCAGCAACGAAGACCCAAGACAGCCAAAAATAAATAAATAAATAAATTGGAAAAAAGGAGGGGTGGGGGGATTGGCCATCAGTGAAAGTACAGAGAAACTGAGATGAGCAGACATGCATTGCCCATAGAGGCACAGACCAGAGACGGGCAACCTTGGCCTAAAGACACACTGCCACAGCTGCACGGCGGGAGACATCCTTTCTGTGAGGGTGAAGGCAGTCATCCAGCCTCTTAGCCCGGCTCCCTAACACAAGTGTCACTTGTACTCCTTGTTCTGAATTTATAATCCCCAATGGCCTTCTGCTAATCTTTCCACTTCAACTCCAAGCCTCCCCCACCAGGTCTTATGCTATGCTCAAAAGGTCTTCCTTTAAACCAGCTAATCACCCAAACAAAACCACACATTCTCCTTTCAGAACCTCTCCTGAGACTCCGCCCAGGTTCAACCAAATCATCTGAAGAGTAGCAACTTTTCACACTAGAGTCTGAGACATATCCCTGGAAAAAAGAAGTGAAGTTGATGGCCCAGACCAGCAGCTCTTAAACTTGATCATACATCAGAATCACCTAAAGACTTGTTATAAGAGCTTGCTGGGCCTCCACCCCAGAGTTTCTGGTTCAGTAGATCTTAGGTAGGGCCTGAGACTCTGCATTTCTAACAAGCTCCCAGGTGAGTCTGCTGCTTGATAGTCTGGGGACCACACTTTGAGAACCACTGGCCTAGACCATTCAAGTAATCCAGGATACAGAGTTGGGAGACCAAAAAAGCTGTCACTGACTAAAAACCCCAAATAATCCCTGCAACTTTAAGGAGACAATCACCCCCATATGAGTAGCAGTACACCTGTTAGCTGAACACCGAGCCAGGATCTATGCAAGCAATTTGGTCTACATTACCTAATTCTAAATGAACAGGGTAATGGCTAGGCTAAGTAAGTGGTATAATTGCAACAACAATAATTATTATTATCATTATTAAAATTAGTGGGCCGATAAATCATCTTGATCAGAAGGATCAAGAGTCAGTGACAGGCTTCCCTGGTGGAGCAGTGGTTGAGAATCTGCCTGCTAATGCAGGGGACACGGGTTCGAGCCCTGGTCTGGGAGGATCCCACATGCCGCGGAGTAACTAGGCCCGTGAGCCACAAGTACTGAGCTTGAGTCTGGAGCCTGTGCTCCACAACAAGAGAGGCCGCACCGCGATGAAGAGTGGCCCCCGCTTGCCGCAACTAGAGAAAGCCCTCGCACAGAAACGACAGACCCAACACAGCCAAAATTAATTAATTAATTAATAAGCCCCTACCCCCAACATCTTCAAAAAAAAACAGAAAGAAATAGCAGAAAATCTGGAATTAGGCAGGAGCATGAATTTTAAAAAAAAAGAGTCAGTGACAAACATAAAGAGGTCAATTACAGGATCAATCTGAGCTCAACTCTCTTGCCCCCAGGCCTCTTTAATGGAGGAGGAAGGGGAAGGGAATTTAGCCAGCTATCTGGGAGAAAGCAGCAAAGAATTCCTGGAATTCCTTATCTTCCTCTGCCAGCCTAAACACAGCTCCTCAAGCAACTCAGTAAATCAACCAATACATAAAGAGAGTCCCGGGGGACCAGAGGAATCTTCTCCCACTGTACCTCCACACTGGGCCAGCAGCAAGTGGCTGGTGGATGGAACCTCGTAATAGCAAGATCTATGGGCTGCGGAGAGGAAACAGAAAGAAAAAGCCAGGTGGCTGCCCCCACCAGACCTCTACACTACAGTGCATTATGCAGAAAATGCTCTCAAGCAAGAAAGACCCGCAGGAAAAGAATGCTCCGAAGAGAATCGTGAAAAACACTACCCAGGGAGGAAGCCAGTTAGCAAGCTGAAGTAGAGGACAGTGGACGGAAAGACTCTCAGAGCAGTGCCTGTCTCTTAAGAAACTGAGGGGTACTTCCCAAACTCAATGTTGGATGAAAGCGTCACTGGTACGGACACACTGAAATGCTAAAAGAACATCAAACTGAAGCCCAGAGAAGAGCTGATTTAAATAATGCTGATATGAGCAAGCTCAGTTACGGGGTGGTAGATGGTCTTGGCAGGGGAACAACTGTCAGATTTTGTCAGACTTGGGGTCCCAATGCAGGGCCCCTCCTCATTCAGGACTCCAGAAAAGCAACACAATAGGGATTCCTCACTTCTGGAAACAGACACTGCTTTCAAAACCCTTGACTTTGCGTACCCTAATATCTTACCACTCTTCCGCTGCCCTCCTCACACCACCAAATTTTTTATTTATTATTATTTTTTTAACACCTTTATTGGAGTATAATTGCTTTGCAATGGTGTGTTAGTTTCTGCTTTATAACAAAGTGAATCAGCTATATGCATACATATATCTCCATATCCTCTCCCTCTTGCATCTCCCTCCCCTGCCCCATCCCACCCCTCTAGGTGGTCACAAAGCACTGAGCTGATCTCCCTGTGCCATGTGGCTGCTTCCCACTAGCTATCTATTTTACATCCGGTAGTGTATATATGTCCATGCCACTCTCTCACTTCGTCCCAGCTTACCCTTCCCCCTCCCTGTGTCCTCAAGTCCATTCTCAACATCTGCATCTTTATTCCTGTCTTGCCCCTAGGTTCTTCAGAACCTTCTTTTTTTTAGATTCCATATATGTGTTAGCATACAGTATTTGTTTTTCTCTTTCTGACTTACTTCACTCTGTATGACAGACTCTAGATCCACCCACCTCACTACAAATAACTCAATTTCATTTCCTTTTATGGTCGAGTAATATTCCATTGTATATATTGCCACATCTTCTTTATCCATTCATCTGTCAGTGGACACTTAGGCTGCTTCCATGTCCTGGCTATTGTAAACAGAGCTGCAATGAACATTGCGGTACATGACTCTTTTTGAATTATGGTTTTCTCTGGGTATATGCCCAGTAGTGGGATTCCTGGGTCATACGGTAGTTCTATTTTTAGTTTTTTAAGGAACCTCCATACTGTTCTCCATAGTGGCTGTACCAATTCACATTCCCACCAACAGTGCAAGAGTGTTCCCTTTTCTCCACACCCTCTCCAGCATTTATTGTTTGTAGATTTTTTCATGATGGCCATTCTGACCATCACACCACCAAAATTTTACCAATTCCTGAAGTTCTCAGAAAATAAGTGTTCAGAGAAGAGAGAAACCCTAGGGTTGAAGAATCCATCCAAGCAGGAAAGGACGGCTGATAAAACTAAAGATGTTAGCCTGGAGAGATTGGGGAACCAGGTATCTGCAGGGCTACCACAGGAAAGAGATGAAGTATGTTGTACATGGAATTGGTGAGAAGGGTGGGAAGGTAAGGCAGGTACTGTCAAAGTCACATGATTTGGGTAATATCAATTACAAAAAGTAAAACTCCACAAAACCTCATTGGCTGTCAACTAAGAGGCCTGGATTATAAAATGTTGAGAAACTCCTTACTAGCCACAGCCTGAAAGGCCCTCCATGATCTGGGCCTGCCCACCTCTCCAATCACACGTCAGGTCACTCTCACCCACCACGCTCTACGTGAATTTTCCTTCTGTTGCTGGAAGAGGCCAAGCCCATTTTTGCCTCTCAATCTTGTCCTTGCTGACCCCTCAGCCATAAACAGATCTTGGCATGGCTAGCTCTCCATCAACGTTCAGGCCTTAACTTGAATTACACCTCTTCGGAAAGGCCTTCCCGGTCACCTCCGAAGTATGATCACCCCAACCTCCCCCAGGGTCGCTCTTGGTCACATCGCCCCTTTTATTTTATTCACAAGACTTACCACCGTCTGATATCACCTTGTTTATTATACTGTTGTATTATAATGAGTCTTCCCCACTTGAACACAAGTTCCATGAGAAGAGAGACCTCATCCATCTGTTTCCCAATTCCTAGAATACCGTCAGATAGTGATACTCAAATATTTGTTGATCAAATGAGTATTTGTTGAAACACCGGGCACAGTCCAACTCTTTACGTATGAGAAACCTGGCTCTGTATGCAAAGGCATGTTCTTTTGCATCTAAATTATAGAAAATTAGTTTGCTTAAAATAAGAATTAGCAGAGCACTGACAAAAATATGTCAGCTTTTCTGTAATAAATCATTAGAACTTAATGAGCACCTTAAATTTTTTCCATGTTTCAAACAGATGAAGTCTGCATAGATAGGGATGATATCTTGGCTTCTTATAATGGCAATTCCAAGTGATAATTTCTGGGTACTTATTAATAACTAAAATAATCAATACGTAAAAGACCATTCTTAGACATTCTATTGTCAGGTAAAATGATGTGCTATAAACATCACAACATATATTATGATGCAAATACAAACTTATGGAAAATACTCAAATAATCTTAGTATCAGCCAACTATTCAACATTTGAAGAAAAATGGGAATGTTTATCACACTGGTATCATTCAACTAAACTTCCTGCACTTCAAGGATGGCATATAATACCATTACACACGCAGCCTATGTTCACACCACTTCTGTCATTCTTTCCAAAGATTTAATAGTTGCCAGGCAGATTGCTCTATTGCACCAAAGTTGAAACAAAATTTAGCCATTCTCAACGTCTGCTGCAGTTGGGTCTCAGGACATGCAACGAACATGAGTGCTACCCCTGCATTCTAAAAATTCCATTTCAATAAATCAAGTGGTCCAGGTCTAATAAGGGACATTAACAGTAGAGCAGTTATCAAGCATTTTGAAAATGGCCCATGAAGAGACTGCATATGGGCCCAACTCCAGCAATAGAAACATAGGAAGAATTCTCTCATCAAGCAGAAGTGTGTGGAACAGAATCCTGAGCAAGTTTCCCAGCAAGCCACAGATAATTTGCAAACTGATCGCAAAGGGCATCACTTGCTTTTACAAAATAGCATCTTTTATCTGAAAACTCCAGCATGCCTTTGACATTACCAGAGGCCGTTTCTGTTGAGGTCCTTAACTTGAGCAAGAATCAGGCCCAGTTTTCAGGAGTCTGGCCCCTTTCTCCACCAGACAGACAGGAAATCAATGGGTGATTAAATTGGTTGCGATGTTGGGCTACTGCTAGTTCCCCCTGCCGGGAAGAGGGCTCCGCAAGGTAAGAATGGCAAGCCAGGGGTGATAACAAGAGATGTTATACCGCATTTACCATATATTCAAGTGGCCCTGGGAACTCTTCCCAATGCTTTCTTATTTCTGATCTCTGCATGGCTGCATGAGTGTAGCTCAATCAGACAGGAGCATACACAGCCTGCCTTCTGTCCAACACATCACATGGCATCTCAGACATCGGGAAATTTTACATCAGGGCAGCAGGCAACTGGTCATGGGCTCTGGACGCCTGCTGCAACTGGAAGGCCACTCTGAATCAGATTCCAGCTCACCAGCAGTGACCTGTATTTCCATGAACTACCCCAATGTCCGTCCTCTCTTCAACTAGCTTCACATGTCTATAACATATTTCTGCACATCGAAGAGAGCAGTGGAGAGCCCCAGCACACTCTTATTATACTCAAAGGGTACCATATTTGGGAGGAGGGGTGCAATCTGGCAATATATGTAGCCAAAGCCTTAGAAGCTACATACCATTAAATGCAGCGATTCCATTTAGTAATTTATTCTAAAGGAATAATTCTGAATGTATTCAATGACATAACTACAAGGATGCTGACAGTGACCTGTGAGAAGCTAGAAACAAGTTAAATGTCAAACAATGAGGGCCTGGTTAAATAAATTACACTATATCCATCTACTAGAATGTAAATACATTCAGCCATTAAAAATGACGCTGTAGGGCTTCCCTGGTGGCACAGTGGTTAAGAATCCACCTGCCAGTGCAGGGGACACGGGTTTGAGCCCTGGTCTACGAAGATCCCACATGCTGTGGAGCAACTAAGCCCGTGAGCCACAACTACTGAGCCTGCGCGTCTGGAGCCCATGCTCCGCAACGGGAGAGGCCGTGACAGTGAGAGGCCCGCGCACCACAATGAAGAGTGGCCCCTGCTCTCCACAACTGGAGAAAACCCTTGCACAGAAATGAAGACCCAACACAGCCAAAAATAAATAAATAAATAAATAAAACTTTTAAAAAAAGAAACAATGCTGTAAAGGATTATTCAATGACATTAATCTTATAAAATATTAAGTAAAAAAAAATACACCTTCTACAAGATCTCATTATTGTTAGAGATATTTCATTTTTGCTAAAATTACAATCTAGAAGAGAGACACCAACAGGCTTTACGGTGGCTATTTCTGGCCAGTGGGATTACTGGCAAATTGTTTTCTTTTTCCCCTCATTTTTCTAAAAACTTTTATATAATAAATGTGAATCAGGTTTTACATCCAAAAACACAGAAGTCATTATTTAAAAATAACTCAGTGCTCTGTGGAAACATCTCACAGGTTTTAAACACTCATTTGTAGGAGACAATCACAACATCTCAGAACCAAGCACAGTGACATTAGGATTTCTGCCCAGTGACGTACATTATAACATGGTACCAACCAGAATGCAGTTTCACTGTGTTTCTTGAGGTCTTGAACAAATGGGGTTGGATATAGACCCATCACACCAGGCCTACCCTATCTTGATGTCATAATTACCAGTGTTATTTTAAAGCTTGCAAGTAAATATATAAGTAAACAAAAAGTTAAGAAAAGCAACTATGAAAGAAAGAGGAGGAGTAAAGAATTTGCTTTTCTGCCCCCCAGGCCACAGCTAATCATTAAGTTCAGCCCCTTTTAGGATGTGCTCCAGGCTCATCTTGGTAACCTCAGAACCTCAGTGTCCCCTGGAAGAGGAGAAAGGAGGTGTCAGCCAAAGGTTCAGAATTAAAATCTGAATCCAAAGTACAGAAGTGGGTGATACACATGAATTCTTTCCTGAATGTGCACACATAAGGTTCCGTATTTTTTAAATCACAAATCCCATGACATTCTTCATTATTATATTTGGCTTTTATATTGTGTATACATATGCAAAAATGTTACTTTAGAAATTACACAATAGTCCTCTTACTAGTGATCCTAGCAGCCCTGGGAGGTAGGGGAAAATGCTCACTACTATTGAAAATCAGAGGTAGAAGACTATGCTACCTGTCCCAATGTGCACAGCAGGGTAACATCACAGGGGCAGCTAGTACTGAAAATGGGAACCAACCTTCACAGCAAATAGTGAAAAAAATAAAAGAGCAGACCAAGACAATCTTTTCAAATGAAGTAAAAAATCATACAAATAAGCTTATTTAAAATGTAAAGCATTATATAAAATGTGAAACATTTAAGTTATATTGAATTTTGCATTAATTCTTAGATTGGACTAAGAGTTCATTAATTATTGATTTATTGTTGTAATTTCCCCCTTTTATCGCAGCAAAACTGCACAAAAACATGACATCCTTCACATCCCCTCTGACTTTCACACAGCACTACTATACAAGCGGTAATCTCTGCAAAAATTATTTAAAGGCTTGCATTTTCTCAAAGGAGCCTCTTAATATTCAAAGATATTCTAATCCTTCTATTTTGAGACTGGTTTCTTGTCAGCATGCTGGTTGTCTTTCTCACCAATTATGAGCGGGTCTAACCCTGCTTGGTCCTCATTTGTCTGTAGAATGGTTTGAGCAGTGCTCCAGCAATCCTTTTATTGACTATCCATAATCCTACACCTTTTGAAAGATTTGCAATTTCACTCTGAAATATATTTGCATGGAAATTGCATGGTACTGCCATATCTGAAAGCCAAACACTGGCTGACAGACCTCGAGGATGGACAACAGCAGATATGAGTGTTAGATGGAAGATAACTGAGAGGGAACTCTTAGTGTCCTACTGCTGTGTAACAAATTACCACAAAACTCTCAGCTTAAGACAACACATTTAGTATCTGCCTGTTTCCTTGGGTCAGGAGTCCAGGCACTGCTTACCCAAGTCCTCTGCCCAGGGTCTCACAGGTCATCACGCTATCAACCAAGCTGTGTTTCATTCTGGAGCTTGGGGTCCCCTTCAAAGCTCACACAGTTGGTAGAATTCAGTTCCCTGAAGTTATGGGACTGAGGCCCCCATTTTCTCTCTGGCCAGCAGTTGGGTGTCACTTGCAGCTCCTAGAAGCTTCCCACGGTTCCTTTCCACATAAACACCCCCTCCCCAAACACGGCAGTTCACGTCTTCAAAGTCTGCAGGAGACAATCTTGCTCCAGTCTCCTAAAACAGCGTCTAGTATGATGTGACAATCACGGAGGGGTTTATATAAGGGCAAGAGGCACTGGGGGTCGCTTTAGGGTACATTCACCACTTGGACCATTTTTATAAGTGATCAATCTGTTAGTAAAGATTTAATGTTATGACCACTGTTGGTTTCCTAGGGAACCCCATAATTCAGAAATTCAGATAATGAACACTTGCGTAACAAGGATCCCTTAGTCCTCACCTCTCAGATCCATCCTCTCCATTCCCTCAGTCAAGACTCTGGTTTAGACCCCAGCATTTCTTGCCAGCACTACTGAAAGGGCATCCAGTCATGCTCTCTCCCAATCTACCCCCTTCAATGCCCCTAGAGAGAGCTTAGTTAACGTGCACACCGTCACCATGTTTCTTCTCTGCTTGAAATCCATCAGTAGCTCCCCACCAGCAGCAGGATAGAGTCAAAGCTTTTCAGCAGGCAAGTCAGTGCCTTCACGACTGTATTACCCGAGACGTCCAATGCCACATCCATCTCTCTCCAGCCTTCCCTGTATTCTCACCTTGAGGCCCAGAAGACCCCCTCTGCCTGAATTTCCTCCGCCTCAGCCATCCTTCTGACCTGAGATTCAGGATCACAGCCTCTGTGAAGCCGACCTTGACCTCCCAAGGAGGTCCTGCATGATCCATCTTTCACACTCCCACTGAATCTTACATATAATTATTACAACATTTACCCCTCTGTGCTACAGCTACTGGTCTCCAGGTGCTTCTCCCAACCACACTGGGAGCATTTGCAGGCCAGGAGCTAGTTTTTTCCTTCTTGTATCTTAGCAGTACTAGGGAACAGACAACAGTAATGGCTTTTGAGTTAATCATATTTCTAGTACAGGATGGTGATGAAAAGCACAGATTATGAAACCACACAATCTATATGAGGAAATGAATGTTCACTAAATATATTGTGGCAATCACTTCACAGTATATGTATGTCAGGTCATTACGTGGTATAACAAACTTATACAGAGCTGTATGTCAATTGCATCTCAGTAAAAACAGGAAATAAAAGACATAAATTTTACAAAAAAGAAAAGAAAAAGAAACCACACAATCTGAATTTGAAGGCCAGCTAGACCACTGCATGCATGACTCAAGCAGGTTACTCGACCTTTCTGTGCCTCGGTTTCATCATCTCCAAATAAAAAAAAAAAAAATCTCTTTAATAAAAAACCTCTAAAACCTCTAAATCTCTGCAAAAGAAAAAAAAATATCTACTTCATAAGACCGCAATGAAGAGCAAACAGGTTAATATTTGTAAAGAACTTAGAAAAGGGCATGGCATATGCTTAGGATATGGAAATATAAAAATTTGTAAGTAAAATAAATAACCAACCACCACATGATACACAATAGTAGGAAATTCATCCAAAGGAAAGAGAGATGTCACACAGATCAGGGAGATGAACCAACGGTAAATCTGTTATCATAAATATTGTTTTGAAATACTCCAGCCAAAAAAGGAAAAGTACAAATAAAAAACAAAAGCAAACTACAAAAGAACAGAGAAAGCAAGAATTGCAAAATCCTGATAATCCTAGAATCTGACATACAGTAAGTATGGTAAGTATAAGAGCAACTCTACTAGACTCTCTACTTTTTACATGTTTGACAATTTCCAGAATGAAAACAATTTAACTCTAAATAGACCAGAGTAGGCCTAGCATCCTGGGAGAGTAAAAGCACCTGGGCAAGGTGCTTTTGCCTCTCACATGTAAAGGAACTACCCTTCCTTCTGCTGTTCATAAGCTGACACGCATCCCTGGTGAACCTGGGAAGATGCTCTGCTCCACCCTCTCCAGCTGCGTGGATGCCATCTTCTCCACCATGCTTCTCTTCAGAGATGGCGTGTTGCACTGAGAAACTACCGACACCAAGAGAGCTCGGTTAAAATGCCAACTCTGTCACTTGTTAGCTAACCCTCCTCAGCCTCAGTTTCCTCATCTATAAAAATGGAAAACCCTACCTCATAAGGTTGTTAAATGGATTAAATAATATATTTTAAAAATAGCACAATGTCTGCCATGTGGCAGGTAATCAGCCAATGTCTTTTAAAAATTAAATTAAAAGAGTAGGTGGGGACTTCCCTGGTGGCACAGTGGTTAAGAATCCACCTCCCAATGCAGGGGACACGGGTTTGGGCCCTGGCCCGGGAAGATCCCACATTCCGTGGAGCAACTAAGCCCACGAACCACAACTACCGTGCTCGCGTGCCACAACTACTGAAGCCCCCGTGCCTAGAGCCCGTGCTCCGCAGCAAGAGAAGCCACCGCAATGAGAAGCCCACACACCGCAACGAAGAGTAGCCCCAGCTCACCACAACAAGAGAAAGCCCACATGCAGCCACGAAGACCCAACACGGCCAAAAATAAATAAATAAATAAATAAAAATAGTTTAAAAAAAAAGAGTAGGTGAACTCAGGATGTCTAAACCCAAAACTTCCACAGGCCAGCAACCTGCCTGCAAATCAAGGTTCGGGTAAACTGGGAGGGAGGCTGGACTACACTGACCACAGTGTACACAGTGTACACTGACCACACCTTCATCCCAGTGACTTGAATACCAGACAGTAACCAGGGAGCACAGCCCACCTACCTGTAAAACAGACTTGCTACCCCAACTTGACCCAAAGACCTGAAAGGACCATGCATGGGCCAGCCCCCTTCCCAAGTCACACAGGGTGAATCGCTGGCTGTAGCAAACTCCCCACATTACTGGCGCTTACTGCCACACCCAGGTAAAGTGAAAGCAGCTTTCAGAGATCAGGGTTAAGCTCCTATTCAACACAATGGAGTAATTCTCAGGGCTCAGCCAACCCCCAAATCCAGGGCTGCACCAAATCACATAATCACCCTTCTCTCCCATATCACTTTCCAATTAAAAAAAAAATTCTCAGCAACAGGGGTGGCAATGCTCACCACTTATAGACAAAGGAAAAAGCTGGTCAGTACACAGAGAGCACAGCGAGAGAGCTAGTCAATTTTCAGAGTGTGCTGATATCATCCAGGTGGAACTAGGGGGAGGCAGACGCTGAAAGCAAAGCTATTCAAAATGAGGCACATTCCTCTAGGTATTTATCCAACTGATGTGAAACTTACGTCCATACAAAAACCTGCATGTTAATGTTTATAGTAGCTTTATTCATAATCATTAATGTGTACCTACTTAGGATGAGAGAAAAGGGGAAATTCCGGGATAGAATGCAAACTGTGACAAAAGAATCTAAATGTATTACAAATGGATGAAGCAACCTCACTTAAGGAGGTGGGGGTTAAGGTGCTGACCAAAGTAATAGAGTTGGAAATGAGGAATGTCTATAAAACTAAAAACAAAAGGAACTGTACGTTAAGTACAGTTAATGTACACTAGCTGTCAAAACTGTGGCCCACAGGGGTGTGGGTTAACAATTCTTAAAACACTACACTGGAATTGAACAACTAAGTAAACGGCTGACGGGAGCCGGTTTTCTCACTCTCAGCCTGTTGGAAGAGGAAGTTAATAGATAAGCAAAGGGAGGAGGCTAGAATGAGTCACATTAGATTTGGAGATACGGTATGAATTTATGTTTAGCTTAATACAGATACAGATGGTTACATAAACCTTGATAAACATGTGTACATACAAGAGTTAGCATACACACACATATTTCCTTGCTCTATCAGCTGAGAGGGCTGGAAGCAAAGATACCCCAGTAGCAACATGTACACCCAGCACCCAGATCTTGGTTTCTAACACCATTCTTCAATAAAGGAGATAAAGAGTCAATTTCTTCTCTCAAGGGTTTATGTTACCACAGGGAAGTCTCAGTCTCCATGACTCATTTGTCTAAACTCAGACAAAGCCAGGATCTCATGATGTATATTTCTATTGCTACAGCTACGCTGCTGTCCAGGAAATGTGAGAACTTAAGATTTATTCTTCCTTCTTGAGAACTGGCACAACATACGTCTACCTTTAGCTGCCATTTATCGGTGGACACTTGGGTTTCCTCTCCTCCACAGTCTATCACGGGTTCATTCTCAACTTGAGCTCCTGGTTGGCTTTATAAAGAGGTCTTGTTTGTGCTGGGTAAAGGGCAGTGAGTAGGCTGAGTAAGGCCCGAGGAAGTTTCTCCCACTGAGCATGTGTCTTCCTGTGTGACACTATCAAGCAAGCCCCCACCTCAGGACTAGTAAGCGGGCCCCTTGGAAACGACATCTTCCCATATAAAGGATTAAGGAGTTATAAGGAAGAAATGTATCACCCAAAAAGGGTGACGTGGAAGAATGCCATCAACCTTCCTTCACTGCACTGGGAGTGCTCCGTGGAGAAGAGACTGGCACAGCTGACTGTGATATGGCCTCGAGAAGAAGCACAACAGGAGAGGAGAGGGGAGAGGCCACTGGATGGAATGAACTCTCAGAGGAAGAGTGGGGACCAAAAAGTGGAGGCTCATATTGAGTGGTGAGCGGAAGGAGATGAGTTCAAAGAGAAAGGGTGGAGAATTCTGACGAAAGACCTTAAAATGGCGATCGTCTAAGAGCTCACTTGCAGGATCCTTAGAACCAGAAGGCTCTGAGTTTAGGGGTAGGGACAGTTAAGACAAGGAGTAGCGAACACAACTCTGGCTGCAATAAAAACTAAGTACAGAAGCCCAGTGCAAGAAGACCACAACACATTAGGCAAGAGATACCTGGGGCCTAGACCAAAGTAGAAGTTGTAGGGACAGGGAAACATGCATCATCTAAGAGATGCAGACAGAATAAAGATGGGGAGAAGCAGCCCCACATACCTTAAACGACCCTTTCCAACAATAGTAAGGGTGAGAGAAATTCATCTGTTACTCTCTACAAAGCCTGAAAACAAAGCAGAAAGAACCAGGGGCCAGAATTCCAGTCAGCACCGCTGCTACAGTGGGATCCAGGGCAAGTCACAGCCTTTCTGGGCCTCAGTTTCCCCACCAGTAAGCTTGGAGAGCTTGATATCTGCTTCCACCCCCCCCCCCCCATCTATCTCTTTTGGTAAAAGCTGTAAGTCACACCTGGAGCATGTGTGGTGACTGTGCCAGGCGTGCCAGGGTCCAGGCATAGCAACTGACAATCCCTGTGTCTGCCTCAGTGTGCGGTCACCCCGCACCCCTTGAGCCTGATTCCAAAAGCATGAGCCCCAAGCTTCGATTAGCTCAACCTTCTGTGTTCCTCTCTCTTCTGTTCCTTCCTTCTTAGCTCTCCTCCTTCTCTTTCTGCCTGCTGATTCTAATTTTACTTCTTCCTGTTCCTCGTTTTTAAACTAATTTATCCCTGCTCACTTACGTCTCTGGAGTTCAGTACAATTTTTGTTAGTAAACATGTATTAATCAAGTACCTGCTATGAAACAGGCCACGTAGCAAAGTCATAGAGAGCCTGGACCAGGAAGGCAGACAGTCTGAGTGGAAACCTGTGAGAGTTAATCTTATGTGTCAACTGGACTGGGCTAAGGGTAGCCCAGAGAGATGGTAAAACATGATTTCTGGGTGTGTCTGTGAGGTTGTTTCCAGAAGAGGTTAGCATTTGAATTGGTAGAATGAGTAAAGAAGATTCACCTCACCAATGTGGTTTCGGCACCATCCAATCTGTTGAGATTCCAAACAGAACAAAAAGGTGGAGGAAGGGCAAATTTGCTCTGCTTGAGCTGAGACATCCATCTTCTCCTGCCCCAGACATCGGCACTCCTGACTCTTGGGCCTTTGGACTCAGACCTGGACTTATACCATGGGCTCCCTGGGTTCTCAGGCCTTCAGGTTTGGACTGGAATTACACCACCAGCTTTCCTGGTCCTCCAGCTTGAAGATGGCAGATGATGGGACTTCTCAGTCCCCGTAATTGCATAAGCCAACCCTTCATCATAAGTCTCTTTCTATACATACACACACACACACACACACACACACACACGTATCCTATTGGTTCTGTTTCTTTGGAGAACCCCAATTAATACAGAACCTCAGCTCTGCCACTTCCTAGCTAGGTGGCCTAAGAAAAATTACATAGCCTCTCTATACCCCAGTTATCTTATCTGTAAAATGGGACTAAACACAGCATCTATCTCCGAAAGCTTTTGTGAGGATTACTGAGTTGAGTATGTGCAGTACTTAGAACCGGCACAGAGAAAGCACTCAGGAAATGTTAGTTACTACTCCAGTTGCCGAGTTCCATTCTGTTGGGAGCACATGTGACCCACACAGGGTCACCACTCTCAGGCAGTCCAATTTAATAAGAATAAGTATAATATAAAGCAGGCCAAAATACCTGAGGAGATACAGAGAGGGTGGCTCGGTTCAAATGGGGGTGCTACAGCTGAAAGGAATCAGAAAAAGATTTCATGGCAAAGATATTCATTGGAAATGGGCCTTGAACAATTTGACCCGGTAAGAAAGGGAGGGAATTCCAGAGAAAGGGAAGAACATAAAAGCAGAAGGCAGGACAAACAGGGCACCGCATGTCTGAAGACTAGTAGGAAACTCAGTGCGGCCAGAGACTTGGGCAATGATGGAAAATAAAGGGGTTTTTGTTTTGTTGTTTGGCCGCACGGCATGTGGGATCTTAGTTCGCTGAACAGGGATCGAACCCGAGCCCCCTGCATTGGAAGCGCACACACAGTCTTAACCACTGGACCGGCAGGGAATTCCCCCCACAGTGAAGCCAGCCTGGGGAAGCCCCTGACCACCAGCTGAGAACTCCTAATTCATTCATAGGCAGTGGGGAGCCACTGAAGGCTTTGGAGCAGAGACATGACAGGTCTCATGCCAGTCCAGACACAGTGTGCTGGGTGGACAGGGAGAGTCCTGCAGCTCTGCCTCCGTGAGGTCAGATGGATGCATGCCACACATATACAGTGGTCCTACCTATATGCTCGAGAGTACTCCTCTCTCCCTCTGGAGACGAGCGCACTGGATTCTTAAATGAGCAGTCTGAGTGCCCTTTTAATGCACTTAAATGCAGGGGTGTCTGGAAATGGATTTAAATTAAAATAATAAATCAATATGATCTCTTTCAATAAACAATCTGGCTACTGACTCCCCACTGGGCCCTCAACAGGGTGACGTTGTTCAGTTTAAAGGCAGCCAAACTCTTACTTAAATTAAGTGTCATCCCAGCTAAATGAAGACCAGATGCGCAAGCCAAGAAATCTAATAGGGTTTAAAGAAAGGATTTCTGTAAAAGAGAAAACTGGGGGAGAGGTAGCGTTGACCAGAAGACAGAAAGTGCTGAGAAGAAAAGTCAAACCAGGGCTCCAGATCCATAGGGTCACTGGCAAGGAAAGGCAGCGCGCTGCCCTAGAGCCCATCCAAACAGGGCCCTCATCTGGAAGCGGCGCCTAGCAGCCTACTCGGCTGTTAGCAACCTGTCACTCTTTCAGAAATCCCAGCCAGGGTAGCCAGACTTTCTATTTTGACCACAAAGTCCGGTGCTTAAAAGACAGCCCACACCCAGCTCCCCAGGTGGGAGAGAAACTTCAGGTGTAAGCCGCATACCAGGTGGACACTAGCCAATCCGAAGCAGGCCTGGGTTTGGGAGCTTAAACCTGAACCAAGCCAGACACGACGGTGATCCCTCATGGCCTCAGCCCCTTAAGCCTCCTGTTCCATAAGCAGCTTTTACACCATCCAGAGAAGGCAGAGTTTTTGTAGGCTCAGAACCCCTCTTCTGTCGAGTAGCTTTCACCAGGACCGCCTCTTAGTCTTTCAATGCAGGGAGGGAGGGACAAAGCAACCCACGTGCCCACAAGCCTCAGACGATGCACGTGGACTTCTAGGTCTTTGCTCTTTCAAGTGAGCAGGCAGCCTCCCTTGGGGACCCTGCTATCACTCTCTCCTTAAGCAGCCTGACCCTGTTTTATCAGCTGCTTCCACAGCTGTACCAACTGATGTCGCAAAGCCTAACTGAGGACCGGGGAGGAACAGCTTGCTTTGGAAGTTCCTACCTGAGCAGACTGGCTCAACCAGCAGCTTCAGAGAAGGGGGGATGGGATGCGACCAGTTTTAACAGGAGAACAAATACAGACGATGTGGACTCTGTGCACGGAGAAGCCCAACAGAGAGGTCAAGGCTGCACTCTGCAGTAACACATGTCCAACCAGCAGATAATCTCAACTGAGGTGACTTGGTGGTGACTTGTCTGCCTTTGAGACAGTATAGCAGTCAAGAGCCTGGGTTCCGGAACTGGAATCCTAGCCGTTTACTGACTGTGTGACCTTGAGCAAGTTACTGACACTCCTCTTCATAAAGTAATTGCAACGATTAAGTGAGTCACTATAGGCCAAACGCTTAGAACAGTACCTGTTACACAACAACTAACACTTACTGTAGACTTACTGTCATTGTTAGTTTTGAACTCTACAGTTGATTCTTGTGTGTCTGATGTTTGGGTATCACTATCACCTAAATGAAATGAAACCATTACCTCCCTGTCCTTTCCTGGTTCTTCCACAAAATGGCTCAAACAACTGAGGAGCTACCAGTCAAATTTTAAAATATTAACGACCCATATATAACCAGAACTATTCAAACTGTCTTCTCTTCCAGCTCTTCCTGGGGCCAGGATGAACAAAGACCTACCTGGGTCCACAAATGATAAAATGAAGCAGAGGCTGACGTGGCTGTGAACAAGGACATGAGATGAGTTCTGTGTCCAAGCTGCTTGGAGAGTGCCCCTTCCAGTGAGGTACCCTTGCAGAAAGGCTGCAGGTGGCAGGGCTGCCCTGGAGGCCTGAGCACACAGCAAAGGCAGGAGCCCCACCTCCGTGAGGAGCTGAAGAGAGCAGAGCCTGGGATGTCTTAGGAAGGGCTGAGCTGGCTGGAGGGAACGGAAAGCGGGGATACTGACTTCCCTCAGCCTCACAGCCACCTGCAGCCAGGGGTGATTAAGTTACTCAGGACACAAGTCCCGGCCACGCAGAGATGCAAGCCAGGGACTCTGCAGCCCAGAGTCCACGCTCTCCCTACCACGGTCTCTAAAAAGAGAGGAGCAAAGGCCCGGGGCTCCGGCAGCTCAGGACAGAGGCTACGTGAGGAGGAACAGCTCAGAATGACTGTTTTCAGGGCAAATCCAGGGTACGCACTCCACCTATTTAACAAGCCCTCGGGTGATGAGACTATTAACAGTGGCAAAGGAGAATGCCAAATCTTGTCAACTTGGTTAGTGGTTAAGGAAACAGGGTAAATTGCTAACAATCGCACGAACAAGGGTGATTCCAACTGGGTTGGTTACACAGAGCTCCTTGTGGAGAAGTGATTTGTCATTCCCGCAGCTGACACACGTGGTTAAATGCCTCTCCAGGGAGACAGAAGACTCAGGAACAGCAGCTGCCGCCCGTTATCTCTCACACTGATGCAACGCCAAAGGGCCGGGTGCCTACGGAAAAGGCAGACATGGCAGGTTTTCCACTGAGACCTGGGGTTTTCCACTGAGACCAGATTCAACCGAGAACAGCAGCGCCAAGTGGGAGATTCTACCAGCAAGGAGCCCTGACCAAGGGGCTTGTGGCACCCTTCTCACTGCCTTCTGGGTCCAAATGCCGCCTATCTGTACACGCACTTGGCAATTTACGGAGCCTTCTATGTGGTATCTCATTTAACCCTCACGAAAGAGCTATGAGGAAACTGGGCAAAATGACCCTCACTTTACAGAGGGGAAGGCTGAGGTTTGGAGATGTTAACTTGCTCACGGTGGTGCAACAGAGAAATAAACAGAGGGCTTCTGCCTCCAAGTCTAGAACAGCTCAGGAGGAAACATTCCAGCAAATGAGCTAGTGTGGGGATGCCTGGGGAAGGTTTCTCTCCAGTCACACAGGCAGCAGGGATGGAGAGAAAAGATGTTAATAGCCCCTGAGGATCTGTTACAGGCCAGGCACATGCTAATAAGCACCTGACATCATCATTGCCTTTCAGTCCGACAGGGTTGACTTTGTTCCTATTTTACGAAAGAAGAATTAGCATTCACCCCATGGCTCTCATTGATGATTACCAGTCCCCGCCCTGAAGGAGACACATACCTTGTGGTCTAAGTGCAGAGACAGAGGTCTCTAGAGGGGAAGCTCCTAGAAAGGATGAAAGCCCACACTGGCTCGTGCAGGACATGCAGAAGTTCCGCTGAGTCCTGAGGAGACAGACTTCGGCCATATTGGTAACGGGGAGCTTCCCAGGCAGAGGGAAGAGCAGGAAGGACATGGGCCCCAACAGGACACGTGCAGGGTCCTAAGAACGGCAGGACTGTCACTGTGGCCTGACGTGCCAGACGGAACCCCTCGTGCATTGCTCCAAGTCCAGGCTCCAGCCTGTAGGTGATGACCTGTTGCCACATGGTTTTAAGCAGGACAACTCCTACAGACGTGCCTTTAGACAGATGAGCCAGGCAGCAGTGTGGAGGATGGGCAGGAGGGAGACAAGCCTAGGGCACAGCGACAAACCTTTACGAAGAAGGGCTACCGCAATCTCTGTAAAATGACGTGGGTACCCGCAGGGAGGGATGAAGAGGGAGAGACACAGTTGAGAAATATTTAGGGGGCAAACTCAGTAAGGGTGACTAAGGCTGCTGTCAGAGAAGAGTCTAAGGTGACTCTGAGGTTTCCAGCTTACATTCTTGGATTGATAAGATGCCTTTCAATGAGATAAGGAAACAATCACAGAAAAAAACCGCAGGGGAGAGGGTTCCGAGCAAAGAGAAGAGACTGCAGAAATGATGAATTCTGTTTTTGACATGTTGAATTTAAGATGCCTCTGGGATAACCAAATGGGGGTGTCGCACAGGATGTATGAGTCTCAAAATCTAAAAAGAAGTTTATAAAAAAATCAAATAATGCCCACTGTCTGGCAGTGTTCCCAGACTGGAGAAAGGCACAATCAGGGACACAGGTGACGCTGCCTGGACTGATATCTGGTAAAGCAGGGACAGTCAGCATGTTCTTGTAGGATCTCTGACCCGGAGGTAAGCAAACTGATAGTATCAGAACCATGGCAAGACTCAGCTGTACCTCATTCAAGCTCTGGAGCGAATCCCAGATTCCCCACTTAGCAGTTCTGTGATCTTGGGCAAGTTATTTAACCTCTCTGTGCCTCAGTTTCCCCATCTATAAGAGGGGATGACCTTCACACCTGTGGTGAGGATCAAGTGATATAATACTTGTGAAGCACTTTGCACGTAGCCTGACACAGCACACAGGCACAGTCTGTAATCCACTCTGGTCATCACTGATAAGGACAATAAGATAATTAGTTTGAGCAAGCCATTCCACTCTGATGACCCTTATCTGTAATAAAACAGGGATAATGTGTGCTTTAACTTTATAACATTATAAAAAGTTACTGGAGACATTAGGTGACAACGGACACGAAAATGACTTTAACAACTATAAAGTACTATGTAAGTGAAGATTGGGCCTTTCAGCAGGGACCAAAGAGGTTTCCCACCAGCAGCTCAGGTCCTCAGTATTTGTTGCTGTGGATGTTCTGTTCCATGACTGTGCATCCCTGTCCTGTAATACATTGCTTTTGGTCCCAAGAGGAAACAGCCACACACCAAAGCCTGCATGATGTGCTGAGTGCAAAAAGTCACAGCACAGAATACTATTCAGCCATAAAAAAGGAATGAAATTTTGATTTATGCTACAACATGGGTGGTCCTTGAAAACATCACTGTTTAGTGAAATAAGCCAGACAGAGAAGGACAAACATTATCTGAGACTCCACTTATATGAGGACTCTAGAACAGGCAAAAATCAGAAAGACAGCAGAACAGAGGTTACCAGAGGCTGAGAGCAAAGAGGGAGTTACTGTTCAATGGGTAGAGAGTTTACGTTGGAGATGATGAAAAGGATTTAGGTATAGATAGTGGTAATAGGTACAGAACAGTGAATTATTTAATGCCATTGAGCTGTACACTTACATATGGTTAAAATGATATTATGTATATACTTTTTAAAAAGGCACAGAAGTCATCAAAGCAAGGAGTGGATGCTCAGGGCAACCTTTTACTAACGGCAGGAACATGAACAAACAGGTCCCCAGAGACCGGTAGCAGTAATGAACTGAGGTTCTTCATCTCCTCCTGATGTGAAGGATAAACATCACTGGCTTCAAGAAGACCTCCGAGCATTAAGTAGGTCAGCACAAGAAACTGTGGGCTGCGCCAGGCAATATTCAAATGCTCCCATGGAAGCCCAATTACATCATTTCTTATTCCTGAGCATAAATGGCTGTAATAAAGTAAGTCATCATCTTTAAAAGCAAGCATGCGTTAGCTTCTGCTAACAACTGATTCTTACTAAGGCTTCTCTGCTTACAGATAATGCATCTAGCAGCTCTGTCCCAGTTTTAAAATCATCCCCAAACTTGTTCACCTCAGAAGCAGAACCAAAGCTCCTCATGCAAAGTGACTTTTCAACCTGGTGCAGATTCAGAGGAAAGATAAATGCATTTTCTCATGTGTGGTCCGACATTCGGTAGGTACCAAGTGAACCAGATTCACATGATATGTGATTCCTAGGAATAAACTCCTGGAAATAATCTACCATTTGCGCTTGGACTCTTGAGTCTCCAGCCACACTGAGCTTCTTGGCTATTCCTTGAAGCTGCAAAGCCCAGTTCCACCCCAGGGCCTTTGCACTTACTGTTCCTTCTGTCTGGGTAGCTGCCTCCAGATATTCACATGCCTTGCTTGCTCACTCTCTATCTCACATTCACATCTCTAGAGATTCAAAGGTCACCATAAACTAGAGGCCTTTTCCAACAATTCACATAAAATAGCTTCCACTCCCTACCTCCTGGCACTGTCTACCCTCATGCCCTGCTTTATTTTTCTGCAATTTACGTGTGATATTATATGTATATTGTCTCCTCCTTTACCTCCATCCCAACCACCAGAATATAAAATAATGTCCTGTCCATTCAGACAAGGACTTTGTTTTGTTGACTGCTATATCCCCAGAGCCTAAAACAATATTGGTTAATAAAAGGAAGTCAACACATTTTTTAGTGATTCAATATTTTTATAGATTATACACTATACAAAGTTCTTACACTATTATTGACTATATTCCCTCTGCTGTACATTATATCCCTGTGATTTACTGTAATATATTCCAGTAGTTTGTACCTCTTAATCCCCTTCACCTGTTTCACATCCCCCTCCCCTCTAGCAACCATTAGTTTGTTCTCTGTGAGTCTGTTTCTGTTTTGTTATATATGTTTGCTTTGTTTTTTAGATTCCACATATACGTGAAAGCATACAGCATTTGTCTTTCTCTGATTTATTTCATTCCAGATCCATCCATGCTGTCACAAATGGCAAGATTTCATTCTTTTTTATGGCTGAGTAATATTCTATTGTAATATATACAAAACACATCTTTAACCATTCATCAGTTGGTGGGCACTTAGGCTGCTTCTGTATCTTGACTATTGTAAATAATACTGTGAGAATGTGGAGAAAAGGGAACCCCAAGGGAACCCCAGTGCATTGTTGGTGGGAATGTATATTGGTACAGCCATTGTGAAAAGAGTATGGAGGTTCCTCACAAAATCAAAAAACAGAGGGCTTCCCTGGTGGCGCAGTGGTTGAGAGTCCGCCTGCCGACGCAGGGAACACGGGTTCGTGCCCCGGTCCGGGAAGATCCCACATGCCGCGGAGCGGCAAATCAAAAACAGAACCACCATACGATTCATCAATTCCACTCCTGAGTATTTATCCAAAGCAAACAAAAACACTAATTCAAAGAGATATATGCACCCCAATGTTCAACATGTTTTTTTAAATGAGTGGACAAAAAATTAAGTTCTCCTACCAGTACATCATTCTTTATATTGATGAGAATGCCTTGCCCAAGATTACCTAAAAAAGCAATGATTTGTTTCCTTTGGCTGAGAAGACAACAACTGTCACCATCCCTTTACACCCTGCTCAATCCACATCAAATGTTTTCTAAAACTTAATAAAGTCTGGGCCCCTTTTCAAGAAAAAAAATTTTACAGACACTCAGCATTTGAATGAATAATATATGGTATATCCATACTATGGAATATCATTCAGTAAAAAAAGAAATGAAGTACTGATACATGCCATAACACAGATAAACCTTGAAAACATTATGCTGAGCGAAAGAAGCCAGACATAAAAGGCCACACACTGTATGGCTGCCATTTATATGAAATGTCCAGAACAGACAATCCATAGAGACAGAAAGTAGACTCGTGGTTGCCTGAGGCTAGGATGGGGGGTAGTTGGGGGAGATTGGAAGGTGATGGCTAAGAAGTGCAGAGCTTCTTCTTGGGGTGATGAAAATATTCTCAAATTGATGATGGTGATGGTTCTTTACAACACTACGAATATACTAAAAAACCACTGAATTCTATACTTTAAATGGATGAGTTGCACGATATGGGAATTATGTCTCAATAAAGGTGTTACCAAAAACAGTGCTGGCAAATCATGTATACCATTTAAATATGTAAGACATAAAACTGGATATAAGCTGCTTACACACACAGGTCTTTTACAACTTTATAAATTAAACACAAATTGTATAACCAATAAATTCAAAGCAAAGATGTTCATGTCAGAGGAGATTTTGTTATTCAACTGAAATTATATCCCTTCTCACAACAGGAGTATGTGGTGAGTACCTGACCCAAGTTCTTTGGAGTTCAGCACACACAAAATTGGATGACAGTATTCTGACAACCAGCATAGCACAGGTGCCAACAAATCAGAAGATACTGGAACTAATCAGAAAACACAGCAGTCACACAAGCCACGAGCAACTCAGAGCCACCCCGGGGAGTGTGGCCGCATTGCAGCCCTGCCTGCAGTCCTGCGCTCCATGTGCAGACTCCATTTTTCTGCCACTTTCTTCTGTTCCCACCACTGCAAAATCTTAATTCCTACAAGGTGTGGTACCGTCACTTGTCCTTCTCATAATGAATGAGAATTCATTATAGACATATTGTGAACTTTTTCTTCAGGGCATGACAATTACAGAACTATCTGGTGCCAACATAAGGAAACAAACACAACTGTAGACAGTAAAACAGTTGGCAGCACTCAGGCATAATATGGCCCTTCCTAGAGTCTGGAATAGGCTTCTTTTACTTTGCTACTGGATCAAATGAAAACACAAAATTTTTTAATTCTTATAAAGAACTCAGACCCTGGAGACTACAGCCCTAAATTCCAAGAGAGCCACAGAACCCATTTTGAGAAACACTCATCTACAGACTAAGGGAAAAAAATAATTGGCATGCAAAGCTGATGTCTTTAAAAGCTAACATTTACTGGGTGCTTAAGTGTGTCTGACAACCAACTTGTATGGTTTTCTGACCCCACTATCCCTGTCCAATACACGCTAATTAGAAAGGGCCCAGCGGCTGGGCCCGTGAGCCATGGCCACTGAGCCTGCGCGTCCGGAGCCTGTGCTCCGCAACAGGAGAGGCCACAACAGTGAGAGGCCGCGTACCGCAAAAAAAAAAAAAAAAAGAACCTTGAGATGGGGGAGATCATCCTGGATCATCAGAGAAAGGAGGAAGAGCCATGTAATGATCAAGGTCCTTATACATGTGAGGGGAAGGCAGCAGAGTTAGAGCGGGGGTTGGAGTGATATGATTGCTGACTTTAAAGATGGAAAGGGGCCAAGGACGAAGGAATTCAGGCAGCCTCTAGAAGCTGGAAAAGCAAGGGCACAGATTCTCCCTAGAGCCTCAGAAGAAAAACAGCCCTGCCAACTCCTTGATTTTAGCCTCATTTCAGACTTTTGACCTCCAGAACTGGAGGATAACGGTAAGATAATAAACTTGTGTTGTTTTAAGCCACTATGTCTGTAGTAATTTGTTACAGCAGCAATAGGAAATTAATAGGGCCATGCTAGGTCTGTGTTACGATCTAAGCTGCTCGGAGGTAGACTTGCCAACTCTGAATTTGGGAAGAGAAGGAAAACAATTCATGACAAAAGAGCAAATGATAGTGGGGGTAGCCACTTAGGGGGAAAGTTACATAAAGGGGATGAAATGATTCCTGGACAAAGCCTCCCAGAAGCAGGTAAAACACAGATTTCGTGGCTGAACGTATGAAGAGGCCACGTGCAGGGGCTTAACGCCTGTGGGGAGGGAAACACAACTCCAGTCACTGCTCCATAAAGCTACTGGTGCCCCCAGTCCCCGGATCTTCTCCCAAGAGCATTTCATTCCTGTTCTCCCAAGACCATCCAGGACCTTTTTATATTTGTTTGTTTGTTATTGTGAGAGAAATTTCTGGAAGAAGTGGCACCACTGGAAGGGAGCTGTAGGAAAGAGGAGAGCTTGGCCACTTCCTGGTCACCTGCCCATTCTGTTCCAGACCACGGATCACACCACTCCTGAGCAGTCCTTGAGAAATCAAGTCACTGTTCAATGGCAAACTCTGATCCCATGCTGGACTACCGTGAAAGCTGTTTGCAAGGTGGCCGAGGATGTACCCAGCCCACAGCCAGAGGAGCCACGATGGGAGACCACACAACTCTGAGTGCATCTGGTTGCACGCACATACCCCTCCAGGTCCAGCTGCATGGCCTCTGTGAGGCTACACTACATTTCTACTGCAGGGATCTGTCCCCTGGGTTTTTAAACAGCCATAAATCTGGTCTTCAGCCACACATCTGTCTTCTCTCCAGCCCTGACGGCCCAGCAAGATGCCTCTCTCCTTCCCCACCTGAGGCTTCCCTTCCAGCAGCTACGACAGGTTCCAAAGGTGAGAGAGTAACAGAACACCAGCTGCCACTCTGCAGCCCAGCCTGTTGGTTAGGTCTGACTCCACTGCAGCCCTCCTCCTCCCTGGCACTCCCTCAGTAGAGCCTCGCTGGGTTTCACTGCTTCATGCTCACATGGTTATCAACTAAGATGAATTTTCTCAGTCACTAACAAAAGTCTACTCAGCAAAGGCTGGCACCCTGCCAGACACTGGGAATACAGTTGCTACAAGTGCTATATGAAAGAGAGAGGTGTGGTGCCACAAGATCACGACCTAGTCGGGGAAGCCTCCCGAAGGATGTGATGTTTGCACGGAAATCTGGAAAAAGACGCTGGCTATCAAAAGGAGCTAGATGAAGCAGCTCAGTGTCTCTCAGGGTATTTACCTGCATTTATGAAATGCTTTGAAACCCAGAGGAATGTACAAAAATGATACCGATGAATATAACTTGTCCTTTTCGGTTTATAAAGTATTTTTTCATGCGTTATCCCAGACTCAATGAGAGCACCAGAGAGAGTGAGTATCATCCTTTCCCCTTTATAAACAAGGAAAGTGAAATTAATGGCAGTCAGATACCTCACCAAGGTTACACAGCAAGTCAAGGGGACTCGAGTCCAACTCTCATTATTCTTCACTGAGAGCTCTTTTGACTACACAGCTTTCTGAGGAAGCTAAAAAGTGCAATGGGGGAAATGGTATTAATATTTGGGAACAATGGACTTGAAAATCATACCAAATATTTGGCTGCCAAACTCACCTATTCACACAGCAGGCCCAATGGTGCAAAGCCAGTAGCCTGATTCCAGTATTACTGGCCACCCTTCAACTTTCAACCAGTTAACTTCCAAGCAAGCGACCCCAGTGTGTCAGACCAACTGTGGGTTCATGCAGAACTTCTCTGAACTTTGTGAATTGTTCTAAGCTGCGCAGCTTTAAAAAAAAAAACAAAAAAGGGCTTCCCTGGTGGCGCAGTGGTTGAGGGATGCAGGGGACGCGGGTTCGTGCCCCGGTCCGGGAAGATCCCACATGCCGCGGAGCGGCTGGGCCCGTGAGCCATGGCCGCTGAGCCTGCGCATCCGGAGCCTGTGCTCCGCAACGGGAGAGGCCACAACAGTGAGAGGCCCGTATACCACAAAAAAATATAATAATAATAAATAAATCGTATCCCCTCTTCTCTTGTTTTCTTCATCCAGCTAGCATCTTCTCAGACCTTTGGATCCTTGGTAGACAAAGAGCAGGATAATCATCCAGTGCTTCTGGGGAATATCTCTTAAGCTTCCTTCCTGCCTGGGTCATCATAGGGATCAGAGGAGAACAGGTGGGTCAACCCAATACAAGGCAGCTAGTATGGAGTGGGGGAAGTATGTGATCTGGAATTAAGAGGGCCTGCTGATTTGGTCTGGCCTCCACCACTTAGCTTATGCTATTTGGTAGACAATAAACAAGGCAGGTGTGGTAGGCGGAATGATGGGCCTCCAAAGGTGTCCATGTCCTAACGCCTGGAACCTGTGACTATGTTACCTTACATGGCAAAAGGACTTTGAAGATGTGATTTAAGAATTGAGAGATGGGACGATTATCCTGGATTATCCATATGGGCCCAGTGTAATCACAAGTGTCTTTATTTATAAGAGGGAGGCAAGAGGGTCAAAGTCAAAGAAGCGGATGTGGTGATAGAGAGTTCAGAGTGATGAGGCCACAAGCCAAGGAACACAGGCAGCCTCTAGAAGCTGGAAAAGGCAAGAAACAGATTCTCCCCTAGGGCCTCTAGAAGGAACACAGCCTTGCTGACCCATTTTTATTTTAGCCCCATAAGACTCATTTCAAACTTCTGACCTCTAGAACTGTAGATAATAAACCTGCATTGTTTTAAACCAGTAAGACTGTGGTATTTGTTTCAGTAGCAACAGTAAACCAATACAGAAAATAAGAGAAACTGAAGATTTCTTAAGAGTAAGACAAGGGAACAGACCAGGGTCTTCGTGTGTCAAGGGGACTAGCTAAAGGTACCTCTTTCAACCTTGGGGAAAGTGGCAAATCCTGAATAAGGAAACAAAAAAAGAGCAGATCCAAAAAAACTATTGCTACCCACAGCTGCAGTTCATTCCAACTCAGTTTGATGGTCAGGGCTTCCCAAAATTCATCTCAACTCCCAACTAATCCATGGAAGTTCCTAGAAGCTGTCCAAAGAAAACAAGGAAGCAAAAAACGTGCAGTGAATTTCCACTGGCCTTACTCTGCAGCAGTGCTGGGCTGGGCATCAGAAGATCTGGGTCTTCCTCCTGTGTGGCCTTGGGCCTCTAAAATCTGAGGGATAAACTGCAATTACACAGTCACTTCCAACAATGAATGATGTGCTACGATTCTGTGCCTGAAGTACACAGAAGACTGAGTTTAAACAAGTACATTTTATTGGGGAAAAGTCCTCATTCATTCAGGAAGCACTACTGTGTACTAATGGTCAGGCACTACGTTAGGCAGGTGAGGTTCAAAGACAGTATGATGTGACGTGGTCACCTCCCTCCAGGAGCTGCAAGTCCTCCCTGAGCCACAATATCCTCATCTCAGGGGTCATCTGGCTGCAGTATCTACTGATTATTGACTCCATCCCTCTGTAACCCACAGGTCTTTCCCTGTCTCCCCCAAGTTGGGTTACATCTCCCAGCTACACACTTTCTTAGCTTCTTACCCTTCTTCTAATAATATATGGTTATTCATGTGCCTGGCTCGTCCATTACTAAATATAAGCACCCAAAAGAATATTGAAACATTAGCCCAGGATAGAGTGTTCCATAAATATCTAATGAATGAATGAGTGAATGAATGAGCGCACACGCATTATGCTGGCTGACATGGCTGGAGAGCCTGGTGTCCCCTTCCTTCCTCCATGCCCCGTCTTCCCACCTCTCATCAAACAGAGGTAACAAACGGGAACACTCCAGGCTGATCAAATGAAATAATGTATGTGAAAGTATGTATGTTTAAAGTTGTAAATGTACGAGTTATAAATATATATGAATAACTATCAGCCACAGGGCAAAAGGAAACACTAGACACCCTTCCCCAGCCGAGCAGGGCTGGCTCTCCGGCTCCTCCCTTCTTCCTCCCCCATCCGTCTGCCAGGTCTCAGGCCCTCACCTGCATGGTCTCCACACACAGCCTCCAAACACACTGCCCTGGGAACATGCCACGCTAGTCACCAGAGCCTGACCAACAGCTGTGCGTCCGAGCAAAGGGACACTGCGTGACCAGGGCAGGGCAGGGCCGGGCCAGAAGTGGTTCTACCTGGAGTGTTAGAGAAGCAGAAGGTGAAAGTGTTAAATTAAGGAGAGGCCTTCTAAGAAGTGCTGATGAATTCACCCACTTATGTGCCAACTCATACTATGCCAACTGTGCTAATGCTGCACTTACAACCATTCACAGCCCCAGATCTAGTCCTTAGAAGTACAGTCTAAGGAACTCCCACACCCTGGCATTGGGTAGTTCAGGCAGGAGGCCCCTGTGACAGCAAGTAACCTGGCAATCCATTGTGAACCCATGTCCTGTTCCCTGAGACTACCCAGAAACACTCCAAGGGCTGAGTGGTCCCCACCCCCAACAAATCCTTACCAGAAAAAGACAATTCATCTATTTAAAGAAAATTCATCTATTCATCTATTTAAATTCATGTGTACCAAGAAGGTACACGTTACTGAGAAGAAAAAAAAATAATCTTGGAACCCTTTTATACTGTTGCAGGAATTAAAAATGGTGCAACCGTTATGGAACACAGTACGGAGGTTCCTCAAAGAGCTTTTAAAAAGAACTACCATATAATCCAGCAATCTCACATCTGAGTATACAACCACAGGAATTCAAAACGGGATCTCAAAGAGATATGTGCATATCTCTGAGATCCCGTTTTGTTCAGAAGCATTAGTCACATGCCCCTGTGAATAACTGTTCACTGCAGCATTATTCACAGTAGCCAAAAGGTGGAAGAAACCCAAGGGTACAGCAGATAAACGGATAAAGAAAATGTGTTACATACATTCAACCGAGTACTATGCAGCCTTAGATAAGGAAGGAAATCCTGTTACATGCTACAATATGGATGAACCTTGAGGACGTTATGCTTAAGTGAAATAAGCCATTCACAGAATGGCAAAGTATGATTCCATAGATATGAGGTATCTGAGTAGTCAAAAGCACAGAAAGAGAAACTGTAAACGTGGCGGCCAAGAGCTGGGGGGAGAGGGAAGAAGAATTAGTGTTCAAGGGGTAGAGAGTTTCCGTTTTGCAAGATAAAATTTTAGAGTGCTCTGTTACACAACAGTGTAAATACACTTAACACTATCGAATTATACACTTTTAAACGGTTAAATATGTGACGTGTTTTTAACCACCATAAAAAAAAAATCTTTGAAAGCACATGAGAAAAGAAAAAGATGCCAAAGACAGGTAAATTTTAAAAGAAGATCTATATGGCGAGGGAACCAATGAGAAATGGGGAAAAGAGAGAGGAAAAACACCAGTCAAATCAACAGTCCATTTATTTAGCTCAGAGTCAACACTGCAGGTGTGGCACTGGGGCAGGAACAGGAATCCATAAAGCTGCTGGGACCCCAACTCAGAAGATGAATCTGGCCAACCTCAGGCCAATCCCTTCACTCCAGGTGCTTCCCTCTCTGTGAAACGGAGACAATCTGCACTGTCCTGTACAGAGCTCCAGAGAGGATCAGGGAGACTGGCGTCTAAAGGGCCTGGCGAGGCACGACCCATTTCACAGACGTAAGGTACCGTGATCCTTAGAGGAACTGCTTCCCTCTGAGGACGAGATACTGCTCAGGGCCAAGCTGGAGGCCTGCATCTTGTAAACCCACAAAAGCATCCAGGAACCAAACTCCGCAGTGTCCTGCCCAACTTCAGCCTGGCACCATTCAACACAAAAGGACAGAGTCAGGCACGGCCTTTTACACAGAAATCACATGCCCTAGTTCTCGACAACTGTAGTTACAGGCAAGACAGCTTTTGAAAGGGAGAGAAGAAAAGAAAATACCAGCCTGGACCTGGCAGTGAATTGGGGGGTTCAGGGTAAAACACACACCCAGAGTTCTTAGTGGTGGTCAGACTAAACAAGTGACTGGATAGCCAGACCAAACAGCTTTCTGGCCACTTCATTTCGCCCTCTAATTTAATGAGCTGCTCATTAAGCACTAGAAGCAGGTCACAGGGAACCGAGCTACTGGCACCTGGCCAGTTGGGCTGACAGGTGATGAGGGAAGAGGACACAGGGGCCACACTCCAGCCCCAAAGGCCTCCAGATGCCATGCATGGCCAGCCCCACCACACACCTTGACCCGCCGTTGCTTCGAGGGGATGTTTTCCTGTACCTCTGTTCTTTCTACAAAGTTGTATTTCTGCCACTGACTCCCTCGCTGGGGAAGCTCCATGTCCCTACCTTTTGGTTCTCCAGCTGGGATCATCACCCAAATGAGGGAGCAGCACAGTCCTGGGCAGGAATCCCAGCTCCAACTATTGACACCAATTTGATCTAGAATTAATTATTTAATGCCCCAGGCTTCCATTTCCTCATCTACAAAATTTAACAATAATACCCTCACCTCATCTAGAGTAGCTACAAATAATAGCATTATTTCCATATTAAAAGGCCGCATAGCACAGGGAGATCAGCTCAGTGCTTTGTGACCGCCTGGAGGGGTGGGACAGGGAGAGTGGGAGGGAGGGAGACGCAAGAGGGAAGAGATATGGGAATATATGTATATGTATAACTGATTCACTTTGTTATAAAGCAGAAACTAACACACCATTGTAAAGCAATTATACTCCAATAAAGATGTAAAAAAAAAGGCCTACTAGGGGGCTTCCCTGGTGGTGCAGTGGTTGAGAGTCCGCCTGCCGATGCAGGGGACGCAGGTTCGTGCCCCGGTCTGGGAAGATCCCACATGCCGCGGAGCGGCTGAGCCCGTGCGTCTGGAGCCTGTGCTCCGCAACGGGAGAGGCCACAACAGTGAGAGGCCCGCGTACCGCAAAAAAAAAAAAAAAAAAAAAAAAAGAGGCCTAATAAAGCACCTATCACATAGTAAGTACTGAATAGTAGCTACTATTATTGATAGCTACTATTAATATTTATTACTCTAATAATGATAGTGATATTAGCAACAGCATATGTGCTGTCTCTTAGTCAAATATGAAGAAAAGAGGGACTTTTTCTGTTGAAACCCCAAGGTTACAACCATGATGAGAGCAGTAACCTATCCTCACAAGAGCAACACCCCAGATATGCTCAGCTGAGGCCTTGGTGCTTTCTACCTGAGCAGGAAGGTGAAGGAAGAGAAGAGGCCTGGGGATACTGAATGCCAGGCCTGAAGCCAAAGGTGTGATGCGTTTTGCATGTTCTCACGAAACCAACTGGAGAACTGCATTCAGGCCACATGCCCACCACTTCTAGACCTCTATGACTCTCTGAGCCTCAGTTTAATCTAGAAAATGAAGGAAACGTGACCCCTACTTCGCAGCTTATTATGAACATTAAATGAACTCATGTGAAAGTGACTCATTTCTATGTCTATGAAAAACAGTATTGCTGTATTTAATAGTAGTTTCAACAAATTCCACTTAACAATAAAAAATGATGAAGGACTGGGAGGGCCAAAGCAGTGAAAATATTATTTTAGTAGGTTGATGAACTGCTTAGAGAAACAGAAGCAAACACCCTAATTTTCTTCCCAAAATTGCTGTCATTGAATTGAGGTCTCTGTTGCTCAGATGAACTGACTGAAAGTAAAACTGGCAAAAAGCAAAATGAAGCTCCCAATATCTATATGTTTTCCACTGAGGTGAGTAGATTCTTCTAGAAGACAAAGAGCTCAAACCAGGCTGCATTCAGGATGACCAATCCAGCCACCTCCGACTCCAATTCTCTCCAAAAAGTCATGACAATTTGCTTGACCAATCCCAACCCTACCTTCGAAACGCACAAATCTAATTTCCTCTGTTTCATGACAGAGCACATGGGCAAATTCCTTCACAGTGATCAGAAGACAACTTAATTTTTATTCCATCTCTGCTCCGTGTACCCCAGACTCCAAAAGCAACAGGTTGGAAAGTTGATCAAATTCTACTCTAGAGTACCAGAAATGGCAGAAGAGAACCCACACACATGTCCAGAGCCTAAAGCAAACCAACCAAGGAAATTCTGTTGAAATCCCACATTTGTTCTTAAAAATTTAAGTAGATCCTCTTTATGTACCACAAAAAAACTTCACTTTTTAAATGCGTTGGGCCAATTATCAGCTAATTACTAATACTGAACCTTTTCACTAAAATCTTTGAATAAAAAAGATACTTCACCAGTCTCTCTCATTCCCTGGCAGAACCCACACAACCTCAAGGGTAAGGTGTCTCAGTTTGAGAAGCAGCAGGTCATAAGAGAGGGAGGGTGGTAGCCCTCCAGCCATCCTATATCCATTTTACCTTGGTCTTTAATCGAGATCAACCACCTAACTCAGAACAGCTCCCCTGGACCGTACAGGGGTCTTGCAAAGAGTGCAGCCATCCATTTTGGTACCTCCAGTACTTTCTAAAAGGGCGGACGCCTGAGTTCCGGCTCCATACAGCCCCACCTCCAGCCACTCACCCGGATCCGACGCATGGCAGCCACAATCTCCACTCTGCTGTTGGGCCTCGGCACGTCCAGGCTTCCGACATACTGTGGGGAAAGAAGCAAACACTCACTGAGAAGAGGGATGGCAAATGTCCCTAATCACAGAATGTTAGGGCTGGAAGGACTTTGGAAGTCATCAAGTTCATCTTCCCATTTTACAGATGAGGAAATTAAGAGCCAAAAGGATGTCTTGAGACTATTTCTAACTTTATAAGAAGCAAAACAAGAAACTGCTTCCTTTTCATCTCATTCTTAATCAGAGATGCAGCCAAGGACTGTGTTTAAACAAGCAGCCTTCCGAAACAGAAAGAGCTGGGTATGAAGAATCTCCCACCACTATCTTTGGGGCAGGCTACTTTGCCTTTGTCTCAATTTCCTCATCTGTAAGATGGGATTTCAGTAAAGATAAAATGAGCTAAGGTATAAATCTCTTACACAAATCTGGTCTGCATGCATTAAAGCCGTCCAAAAGAATAAGAAAGATGAATATCTACTTTTTTAAATTAATGGAACTTCATTGAGTTAGCCCTGGAGACCTCACACATTTGAGTAATTTCCTAAATGGAGAAAAAGAATGGACTAGTTATGTATTAAAAAACTTAACTTGATCAAACTTTTAAGTTAATTTTAAAACCAAACGACATACAGGTTGTCTAATGCTGCATATAATTTCTTGCTGTACACTATTCAAATAATGCAGATATATGCAGAATAAAAGAATAAAGTCCCCCACTGTCAACAGTCTGATGTACATCTCTTTTTGTATATTAATGGACATATATATATATATTCACAGACACCCAGAGGAATTTCTTTTATGTAAAAAGTTCATACTACGCACGTTGATTTTTTAAACTTTATTAAATATAACTTGGACATCTTTCTCCACCACTGCATACAGGTCTATCACATTACATGTGATGGCTCCCCTGATGACTGATGGACGCTTACCCTAGGGCACTATTACAAAATTGCTTCCACAAACCTCCTTATCTACACACCTTTGAGCTCATCCAAGTAGGATGATGAGCTACAAGTGGGATTGCCGGATCAAAATTATAGATTATTTCTAGATAACATTACTTAGCAGGATGAAACTAGAAAAGAGGACAACCCAACATTTATTAAGCACCATCCCATTCCACACTGACCCACTGGAATTTATCTTTCCTTTTTACACACACATGTAAAATAGCCCAGAGGATATCCTAGAAATTAACAGCTCCAGGATAATTTAAAAGTCTACGCAACCAAAGATTGCATTAATAGAAGATAAGAGCAGGACAGTCATTTCTACAGAAAACATATTTCCTGTGGTTACGGGAATAAAAGGTTCTTCCTAAAATTTGGAGTTAAGGCTGGCCCCAGTGAGGAGGGTTTCAAAAACTAAATACTGGGAAAGGATTTCCCCTAGTACTGATCCCCGGTTTGTGCTAACACACTAAAGATCAAGATTCCCAGCAGCCTGTAGGAAGTCTGGGCCCCAGATGGACAGCCTGACCACAGCAGGTAAACAAAGCCCCCTGGATCTAAGGATCTAAGCATGCTGTCAGCTTTAACCATGGCTGGCGTTTCTGCCCTCTGAGCTCTGCTGGGGCCCCACCGTTTGTCAGCATGTCAGTGACCCACATAGCCAGGAATGACGTGAGGCCGGGTTTGTGACTGCCCAACTTCAAAGCACCCCCCCACCACCACCACCAGGAGCAGTTTCCGTGCCCCCTCTCCTTAGCGCTGCACGCCTGATGGCTCCTGCCCTGAACTCTGAGCAGTCAGGGCTGACTTGGCAACCAGACCTTCAGGGCTTGTGTTCCCTCTGGCATCACATGAGAGCCTGGATCTCAAGACCGAGCAAGGTCACCCATTACAGGCAAACCTGAAGGACTGAACGGTCCTCCCACGCTGATCCCTGCAAAACCCCAGGAAAGGGCCTGCTACCCAGTGAGGTCCACAACTGGGCCTGATTGCAGACGCCCAGATGGGTCCCATCCCCATCCCTTCTCAAGAAGGGGCACCGCTGGACTGAGAATCCCAAAGCATTCGGGGTACAGTGAGGATGGAAGCAACACGGACAGAATGGAGAGGCAGCTTTCTAGCTCTGGACAAGGTTTCCTAACAAGGGAGTAGCATCCTGCCTGTGAGGTGAGGACACCCAACATCTTCATGCTATTAGTGCCTCCTTGACGTCATCAGCCAAGCTCGTACATGTGCACGCATACACCACACACCTTCACACACACACATCAGTGCACACACATTCACACACCTCATGTGCCACGTGCATACACATGACTGATCACCTCTCTCTCTCACACACACACACACACACACCCCACACAAAGCATGCACACGGTCATCCCACACTCACTAACACATCCCACTTGTATTCACACCACACACTCACTCATCCTCCTTCCCAATCATGTGAAGAAAATCACAAATCTGCCTTTCTGAGGAGAGTCTGGAGCAGATAACCCATCCTTACCATAGCTGTACCTTACGGTTATTCAAGGAGATTAAAAGGAAACACGAAGTAGGGATCAAAAGCCAAATACCACACTAATCATGAACCAAAAAACAGTGACAATTTCAGGGAAGCAGGGGAGGGGTCAGAAGTCCCACTCCTCAGGGCAAAACCAGAGAGTACGATAAGTGATTACTGCCGTTATGTACGTGTATAACAAAAAAAACCAAAAACGTATCTCGATACCTAAACATTACCACCTCCACAACTAGCTTCAGTCCATTCTGAGGCTCCATTCTGGGCACAGTGTAAGACACAGTCGTAGACCAGACCCACCTGAAAGGTGGTTCATACAACCACTCAAGTTTAAAAATATCAGGGCCTGCTTCCTTTTCATTACCACCTAGAAAGAAAAAAAAAAAAAAAACTAGAAGGGAGATGCAAATTGTACTAAGTAACCAACATATGAGATTTATCCAAGTCAGTTTTTTTTTTTTTTTTTTTTGGTTGCATTGGGTCTTCATTGCTGCACATGGGCTTTCTCTAGCTGCAGTGAGCAGGGGCTACTCTTCGTTGCGGTGCGCGGGCTTCTCATTGCGGTGGCTTCTCTTTGTTGAGGAGCACGGGCTCTAGGCGCACGGGCTTCAGTAGTTGTGGCTCACGGGCTCTAGAGCACAGGCTCAGTAGTTGTGGTGCACGGGCTTAGTTGCGCTCCGCGGCATGTGGGATCTTCCCGGACCTAGACTCGAACCCATGTCCCCTGCACTGGCAGGCAGATTCTTAATCACTGTGCCACCAGGGAAGCCCTATCCAAGTCAATTTTATCTGTGCCTTCCTCTTCCAATGGAAGAAGAAGGCATGTGAGTGCCTTCACATGCAGGATGCTATTCACAGAATAAGCAGAAGTTAAGGGTAAATAAGGTTAACCAACAGACTTCAGATATTCTTTGTTAAGTTCCCAGAAAACCTCACCTTTGGTGCTAGGTTAACACCTCATGAAGTTTTTTTGTTGTTGGTTTGTTTTTTGTGGGGTTTTTTTTCCCCCATTTTCTTGGTTCCACCCTATTTTCTGGAGATTAACTTCTAAAGACAGTGATAAACTCAACTGTAGTGTTTCCTGGTACATGAATCACAGTAAAAGCAGCAAGACATAACAGCTTAACACAGTCACAAATATCATCGCCACCCATCGGCTTGTTAGACTTTCTGCCCTCGCCCTTGTCAAGGAACTCCCTTTATTTACAAGGTTTCTGTCACGTGTTTCCAGAGACCAGGAAAAAGCTTATGTGTGAATCAAAAATAAATGCATCAGATGACTCTGCTTGTGATAATGTTGGAGAAACTGGTATCCTCAGACTAGGCCTCCAACAAACTCTGGACAAGATACAAAGAAATAACTGCATAGAATGTACAAAGAATAAACTATGGATACATATAAACTATGGACATTAGTTAATTATAGTTTATCAATATTGCCTCATCGATGGTAACAAATGCACCACACTAACGCAAGATGTTAATAATGGGAAACTGGGGGTGGGGGGGGCTGGGTTGAGCGGGTATATGGGAACTCTGTCCTCACTACCCAATTTTTCTGTAACCGTAAAACCAGTCTAAAAGAATTAAGTCTGTTAATTGAAATAATAAAAGTAACTTTGAAGGCACCGGAGAGAGACCAAAAACAGGCAGAGACTGGCAGGGAATCAACCCTTAAAAGGAGGGAACCACACTAGGTGAGACCTGGTTTGTGCAATTTTGCCCAAGAGCACAATCCCCCAAGTGCTGCCTTGGCTGCCTGGAGCTTAGGCCAAAAGACTCACTCAGACGGCCTGGGGAGTTGGTCACTAGAGCCTGAAAGTGAGCAGAAACTTCTGACAGAAAAGGAGCCCCTATGGTGCATAAATCCCACTCAGGTCCTGGATGACCCCACCAACTGCACATGTGCAAAGGAGGCTCCCAAGAGTCCAGCAGAAGGTGGCAGCTGCTCACCTCAGCACAGGCAGATTTAGGATTTAAGACCAGCCACATTAACTGTCCTTAAGAACAAAAATCTACACTCTTCAGAAGGAGACAGCAGAATCTTCTGTCATGGGCTATAAAAACCCCACTGACTAGCCAATGCAGGCAAGGCCCTGGGGAAAGACCACAGTGCCATATTCTCCTGGGGTAAAAGGACAAGGCCCCCATAAATGGGCACAATGTAAAGGTCCCTGGATCTCTGCATTCCCATCTTGCATCTCTCTGAAAACCACTCAGTGCTACAGCCTCAGCCCAGAGCACATCCATGCAAGGTTCAGGAGGATACCCGTCCTGTAACAGAGATTGACAATGAGGCCTAAAGCAGTTGGCAGGTGGCAGGGAAGGGGCCTGTCCTCCCCCCAGCTCCTGGGCCCCAGTCCAGGACCCTCCCCACTGCCTGCTTTCTTATTAACTCTCTCCCTTCGGGTCCCCAACCTGGCCTGGTTTTTATTCCATCACCCTGCCTACCTTCTCATATCCTTCAGGTCTCCTGGCCACACTGAGTTCTCCCTCCAAAAATACACAGAAGCTGTAGAAAATCTGATAACGCTGCTTGTATCTAGAAATCACCAGCTGCGATGGGCCCATCTGAGTTAGTCCCTTAACCAATCCTCTGTCCTGATACCTGCTAAAAACTTGAAACCATAGGTGCAGACAGTTTCCCAAAAGGAACCTTAGGAATCATGTCCAAGGTTATGTCACAGAAGAAAGATTAAGTAAGAACATATGAAAAGCATTTAGCACAGCTGGGTATCCTGCCAGTGCTTAATAAACATTCACCACTATGACTCTATCTAAAGTTACTCTTTTTCACATGCTGTATCCTTCCCAGCATTTAACATGGTCTGCACTTAGGGGTTTGCCTCATTTACATGGTCGCTATCTGCCTTGCCCAGTAGAATGGAAACTCCTTGAAGGCGGAGACCTTGCCCTCATATTCCCGCATTCCCAGCCCTTAGAACAGGGCCTGGCAGAGTAAGACTCAAGTATCTGCTGAATGAGTGCGGGGGTAACTGCAGCCCGCAGAAGTGACCTGCCCAAGGACACAGTTCATGGCAGAACCGGCAGAGAAAAGCCCGTTCTCCCCACTCCAGGCCAGCGCGACCGCTCCAACAGGAAAGTTCCTCCCTGCCTGCAGAAACTGCTCTCGGGGCACAGCTGAGCGTCCTGCTGAGCAGGATTATGAATGTGACCTGGGTGAAAGTTCTCGCCTCATTTAGCATCGAACAAAGCAGCATTAAGTGCAGCAGCAGCAGTGGCCCCAGATTCCAGGGCACGCACTCAGCCAATGACCTTCTACTAAATGCTCTGGGGGAGGGAACCGAAAAGAGAAAAGTTGCCTCGGGGTGCCCCACACCCCACTTCTGCAGCCTGCTCTGTTCTCCAGGTGCTGAGGTTTGCAGGAGGGGGAGTGGGGACTTAGAAGTACCCATATGGACATTTACCAGTGTTCTTAGCACCGCCTGCAACAAGACAGAAGCCTCAGTGCAGGTTCCCCTCTCCCCACGCCTCCCCCTAACCGTCCCCAACACCCACACACCAGAAAAGCTTCCAAAATGCTTGAAATGCAGCTGCACACCATGTCTTTATTTATTTGTAGTCTAAGAGGAATGAAGCACTTATATTTCTTCCTCTCTCTCCCAGCCCATGTGAAAAAGAAAGTACTATTTGAAGGCCATCTGATGCGACTGTGTCACCATTGATCAGGGGCTCAGCAGGGGGGCGATGAATGTGCCGGAGATCACAGAAGAATCCTTCCTGCTCTTCAACATTAAGGGGTTGGGTGCAAAATAAATAATTGTGGTGACTTGTCTTTATGCTAATGCCTTGCAATTCTCTAAAAGGCACAGAGGGTAAGACTGAACCATGCAACGTGCCCATGGAGAGGCTGCCTCTTTGGGTTCTTTTAGTCTCCATTAGCAAAAGCTTACATGGGTTGGCTTAATCATTTTTCTTTATTATGAGGACTCTGAATGATAGAGCAAAGAGGAGAGAAAAAAGCAGCAAGACAGAAACCTGTTCTAGTCTTTCAACTATTAGCTCTTGAATGAAAGCCTCTGCTTCACAATTAAGATCTCTCGCTTACACAACAGATGCAGGCATGGGGCAGGGCTAGGGTTGCATCCTGGTCAGAGAGTGCTTTCTGCTGTTGCTTGTATTTTTTTTTTTTTTTTACATCTTTATTAGAGTATAATTGCTTTACAACGGTGTGTTACTTTCTGCTTTATAACAAAGTGAATCAGTTATACACACACATATGTTCCCATATCGCTTCCCTCTTGCATCTCCCTCCCTCCCACCCTCCCCATCCCACCCCTCTAGGTGGTCACAAAGCACCCAGCTGATCTCCCTGTGCCACGCGGCTGCTTCCCACTAGCTATCTATTTTACGTTTGGTAGTCTATATATGCCCATGCGACTCTCTCACTTTGTCACAGCTTACCCTTCCCTCTCCCCATAACCTCAAGTCCATTCTCTATTAGGTCTGTGTCTTTATTCCCATCTTACCCCTAGGTTCTTCATGACATTTTTGTTTTTTTCTTAGATTCCATATATATGTGTTAGCATACGGTATTTGTCTTTCTCTTTCTGACTTACTTCACTCTGTATGACAGACTCTAGCTCCATCCACCTCACTACAAATAACTCAATTTCGCTTCTTTTTATGGATGAGTAATATTCCATCGTATGTATGTGCCACATCTTCTTTATCCATTCATCCAATGATGGACACTTAGGTTGCTTCCATCTCCTGGCTATTGTAAATAGAGCTGCAATGAACATTGTGGTACATGACTTTTTTGAATTATGGTTTTCTCAGGGTATATGCCCAGTAGTGGGATTGCTGGGTCATATGGTAGCTCTACTTGTAGTTTTCTAAGGAACCTCCATACTGTTCTCCATAGTGGCTGTATCAATTTACATTCCCACCAACAGTGCAAGAGGGTTTCCTTTTCTCCACACCCTCTCCAGCATTTATTGTTTCTAGATTTTTTGATGATGGCCATTCTGACTGGTGTGAGATGATATCTCATTGTAGTTTTGAGTTACATTTCTCTAATGATTAATGATCTTGAGCATTCTTTCATGTGTTTGTTGGCAATCTGTATATGTTCTCTCGAGAAATGTCTATTTAGGTCTTCTGCCCATTTTTGCATTGGGTTGTTTGTTTTTTTGTTATTGAGCTGCATGAGCTGCTTGTAAATTTTGGAGATTAATCCTTTGTCAGTTGCTTCATTTGCAAATATTTTATCCCATTATGAGGGCTGTCTTTTCGTCTTGTTTATGGTTTCCTTTGCTGTGCAAAAGCTTTGAAGTTTCATTAGGTCCCATTTGTTTATTTTTGTTTTTATTTCCATTTCTCTAGGAGGTGGGTCAAAAAGGATCTTGCTGTGATTTATGTCATAGAGTGTTCTGCCTATGTTTTCCTCTAAGAGTTTGATAGTTTCTGGCCTTACATTTAGGTCTTTAATCCATTTTGAGCTTATTTTTGTATATGGTGTTAGGGAGTGTTCTAATCTCATACTTTTACATATACTTGTCCAGTTTTCCCAGCACAACTTATTGAAGAGGCTGTCCTTTCTCCACTGTACATTCCTGCCTCCTTTATCAAAGATAAGGTGAACAACCTGTGTGTGTTTATCTCCGGGCTTTCTATCCTGTTCCATTGATCTATATTTCTATTTTTCTGCCAGTACCATACTGTCTTGATTACTGTAGCTTTGTAGTGTACTCTGAAGTCAGGGAGCCTGATTCCTCCAGCTCCATTTTTTGTTCTCAAGACTGCTTTGGCTATTCGGGGTCTTTTGTGTTTCCATACAAATTGTGAAAGTTTTTGTTCTAGTTCTGTGAAAAATGCCATTGGTAGTTTGATAGGGATTACATTGAATTTGTAGATTGCTTTGGGTAGTAGAGTCATTTTCACAATGTTGATTCTTCCAATCCAAGAACATGGTATATCTCTCCATCTATTTGTATCACCTTTCTTTCATCAGTGTCTTATAGTTTTCTGCATACAGGTCTTTTGTCTCCTTAGGTAGGTTTATTCCTAGATATTTTATTCTTTTTGTTGCAATGGTAAATGGGAGTGTTTTCTTAATTTCACTTTCAGATTTTTCATCATTACTGTATAGGAATGCCAGAGATTTCTTTGCATTAATTTTGTATCCTGCTGCTTTACCAAATTCATTGATTAGCTCTAGTAGTTTTCTGGTAGCATCTTTAGGATTCTCTATGTATAGTATCATGTCATCTGCAAACAGTGACAGCTTTACTTCTTCTTTTCCGATTTGGATTCCTTTTATTTCCTTTTCTTCTCTGACTGCTGTGGCTAAAACTTCCAAAACTATGTTGAATAAGAGTGGTGAGAGTGAGCAACCTTGTCTTGTTCCTGATCTTAGAGGAAATGGTTTCAGTTTTTCACCATTGAGGATGATGTTGGCTGTGGGTTTGTCGTATATGGCCTTTATTATGTTGAGGAAAGTTCCTTCTATGCCTACTTTCTGCAGGGTTTTTATCATAAATGGGTGTTGAATTTTGTCAAAAGCTTTCTGTGCATCTATTGAGATGATCATATGGTTTTCCTCTTTCAATTTGTTAATATGGTGTATCAGGTTGATTGATTTGCATATATTGAAGAATCCCTGCATTCCTGGGATAAACCCCACTTGATCATGGTGTATGATGATCCTTTTAATGTGCTGTCGGATTCTGTTTGCTAGTATTTTGTTGAGGATTTTTGCATCTATGTTCATCAGTGATATTGGCCTGTATTTTTCTTTCTTTGTGACATCCTTGTCTGGTTTTGGTATCAGGGTGATGGTGGCCTCGTAGAGTGAGTTTGGGAGTGCTTCTCCCTCTGCCATATTTTGGAAGAGTTTGAGAAGGATAGGTGTTAGCTCTTCTCTAAATGTTTGACAGAATTCGCCTGTGAAGCCATCTGGTCATAATTATCAGATCAGAAATAAATGAAAAAGAAATGAAGGAAACAATAGCAAAGATCAATAAAACTAAAAGCTGGTTCTTTGAGAAGATAAACGAAATTGATAAACCATTAGCCAGACTCATCAAGAAAAAAAGGGAGAAAACTCAAATCAATAGAATTAGAAATGAAAAAGGAGAAGTAACAACTGACACTGTGGAAATACAAAAGATCATGAGAGATTACTACAAGCAACTCTATGCCAATAAAATAGACAATCTGGAAGAAATGGACAAATTCTTAGAAATACACAACCTGCCAAGACTGAATCAGAAAGAAATAGAAAATATGAATAGACCAATCACAAGCACTGAAATTGAAACTGTGATTAAAAATCTTCCAACAAACAGGAAGTGCTTTCCATACCTTCCAATTGGGATGCTTACTTAGACCGCTGGTTATTTCTGCTATGGGGGAAAAAAATAAAAAAGGAAAAGGGGGAAGCCAGGGCATAGTGAGAGGCAAAGAGAAACACTGACATTCCATGATAATGAAATCACCTGTGGATCAACCAAGCAAGCCAGGAATGGAGAGATGAACAAAGAACATGAGAAAATCATAGGGAAGTCAGACCCAATAGCTTAAGTGGCCTTAAAGGTCATGTGATCGAACGCTTCATTTTACAGAAGGGAAAACTGAGGCTCAAAGAGAAGAATATAGTTTGTGAGTGGCGGAATCAGAACAAATGTGGGTCTCCCTACCCTTCACTGAAACACTCATACTTCAATAGGAAATAAACCTTCAGGATGAACACAAGCCAGTGTGCCACAATAAGGCCTGGTTCACTACATTAAACTCAAATTGAGCTGGAGAAGTAAGCCTGTGTACGGACACCAGAATGATCATGAGGTCAAAAACAAACCAATGAAAAATTTTAGGGCATGAAGATTTTCCGAAAAAGGAAAAGGGATCACCATTTGATTCATTGAATGACACTGGGAATGGAACTGAAGATGTTTATTACGAAAATGGAGCAATGACACTGAAGGAGGAAAAAATAATCCCACTATTGGAAAGGACGAGGGAACTGAAGGAACACAGAGATGAGGAGACCCCAGGATGATGCTAGAGCGGAATTTCCCAGTACCAACACTCTGTACCTGCTAGATTCTAAGTATTTAAACTCTCCAAGCCTGTTTCATCCATAGAATATAGCTAGTATCTGTACCGCCTATAAGTCAAAGTTGTCGTAAGAATCAAAATTAGATAATGCAGACAAAAGTATTCTAGTTTTTAAAATATCATACAACCATAAAGAGATGATATTCTTTATATCGTTATGCTCTTCCTTTGTGGGCCAAAAAGACCCTGAAGATGCAGAACTTGTAGCTCTACAATAATCCTGTCTTGGATTCTCAAAGACTAATGACTCTGCACAAAACAAGGTGATTCAAAATGCCACAGAGTTAATGGGAGGATGGAATCTAGAATTCAACCCCAACAGGCTCAAACAGAAGGGAAGGGATGAACAGCATGAGCAGGGAGTGTCACCAGTGACCAAGCTACACAGACACTGACAGGCTCCCAAGGACCACCCCCAGTAGGGAGTGGCTAACTATGACACTGCTCACAGAACCTCACAGAATAGGCTCAGTTTGAGGTACATACCTTGTCATGTTTCCCTCCAGATGAACAGGCTGTGACCAGGAAAAGAGTTGGGGATGCAGGATCTCTAGTACAGCGGTCATTTATCACTGACCAAAACCCCACAACTAGTAAAATTTCCAGATAACTGGCATGTACCCCATTTAAATACCAACCTTTTCTCTGTTTTTCTCTCTTTTCTCTTTGTTGACTGGAAAATTGTCCTAAAATATATTATACTCTTCCCTAATAATTGAGACTCTGAACTAGAATCCAATGTATTTCTTCAAGATTCAGAATAACCATTATATACATCACTTAATATATAACCTAATATCAGCAATGACTCCATGAGAAATGTCTCCAGATTACTACTATGTCTTTTGAGCCCTTAAGGCTGATTTTTAGGATTTTTCTAATGCTTCCTACACTGTTAGCAGCAAGAATGATAACAATATGCCATATATGCTTCTGCTTTTAACAACTGTCCCCAAATCCTCAAGTACTAGCAAGACAAATCCAACAACACATAAAAAGGATTATACAATGACCAAGTGGAATTTTTCCCAAGAATGCAAGGTTGGTTCAATATATGAAAATTAATTAATGCACTATACCATATTAATAGAATAAGGGACAAACACCAATTGATCTTCCCAATAGACAAAAAGTGTTTGACAAAAATCCAATATCCTTTCATGATGAAAACACTCTACAAACTATCAATGGAAGGAAACTTCCTCAACCTAATAAGGAACATCTACAAAAAACCCAGGGCCATTGATGGTAAAAGACTGAATGCTTTTTCTCTAAGATCATGACCAAGTCAAAGATGTTCATTCTCATCACTTCTATTCAACAATGATCTAGAAGTCCTAGTCAGGGAAATTAGGCAAGAAAAGAAATAAAAGGCATCCAGACTGAAGAAAGAAGAAGCAAAACTATTTACAGATGAGATTTTCTATATAAAGATCATGTTAATACAGATACACACACACACACACACACACACACACACACACACACACACACAAAGAAAACCCTATTAAGACCAATGAATGCGTTCAAAAATTAAGAAAACAATTCTATTCACAATAGCATATTGTAATATTCAAAAAGAGTAAAATGCTTAGGAATAAATTTAAGTATAAGATGTACAATGAAAATTATACATCATAATTGAAAGAAAGTCAAGACAGCATAAATCAATGGAAAGACTTCCCATGTTCATTGTTCAAAAGACTTAATACTGTAAAGATGGCAATACTCTCCAAATTGATCTACAAATTCAGTGTAATTTCTACTGAAACCTATAAACTGTTTTTACTACCAGCGCTTCTGATACCAAATGTGTGGGTTTTTCACACCAAGTAATTCTCCACTTCTCTGCAGACACTAACTGGGTATCCTACAATTTAATTCAATCCTGACACTAACTACCCAGAGTTAGCACAGACCCCACAGTTAACAGCTCAGTCCCACAAGACTGCCCCGCCACTTCAGATGCCAATCACAAGTCTTCCATCTCGTGTACCTCTGACCAACCAGCTGTAAATTACGGGTTCCTGTGACCCCTCTAAGGTTTGATAATTTGCTATAACAGCTCACAGAACTCAGGGAAACACTTTACTTACTAGTACTGAATTACTATAAAGGATACAAATGAACAGCCAGATGAAGAGATGCACAGGGCAAAGTATGTGGGAAGGGGATCAGAGCTCTGGCAAGCCTCTCTGGGTACACCACCCTCCCAACACCAACCCGGAAGCTCCCCAAATCCCACTGTTTAGAAGGTTCTATTATACAGACTGGCCATTGAGGTTGGACTTAATCTCCAGCCCCTCCCACCTCCCCTGGGGTTGGGAGGTGGGGCTGAAAGTCCCAACTCTCTAATCATAAGGTTGGTTCCTCTGGCAACCAGCCCCCATCCCGAAGCTATTAGGGTCCCACCAAGAGTCACCTCATTAGCATCAACTCAGGTAAGGTTGAAAGGGGCTGCTTATGAGTGACAAAGATGCTCCTCTCACCCCTAACATTCAGGAAATTCTAAGAGTTTTAGGAGTTCTGTGCCAGAAACCAGGGACCAAATATATATTATACAACAATATCACAGAATCCCATCTTCCTTTCTTGCAATAAATTGACAAGTCAATCCTAAAATTTGTGTGAAAATGCAAGGGACCCTGAATCACCAAATCAATCTTAAAAAAGAAAAACAAAGTTGTAGGACTCAGACTTCCCAATTTCAAAAATTACTACATAACTACAGTAATCAAGACAGGATGGTACTGGCATAAAGCTGGACATACAAAATTGAGAGTCCAGAAATAAATCCTTACATTTATAGTCAACTGATTTTTGACAAGAGTGCCATGATAATTCATTGGGGGAAAAAGGTCTTTCTAACAATGGTGCTGGGACAACTGAATAGTCACATGCAAAAGAATGAAATGAGACTCCTACCACATATATGTGAAAATTAACTCAAAATTTATCATACATCTCAATGTAAGAGCTAAAACTATGAAACTCTTAGAAGAAAACAAAGGAGTGTAACTTCATGACCTTAGATTAGATAATGGTTTCTTAGATATGACACAAACAAAAGAAAGAAAATAAATTGGACTTAAAATTAAAAGCACCTGTGCTTCAAAGGATATCACCAAGAAAGTAAAAATACAACTCACAGAATGGGAAAAAAGATTTACAAATCATACCTGATAAAGGAGTTTTATCCAGACTATAACTCTCAGAACAATAAAAGACAAAAAACCCAAATGAAAAATGGGCAAAGAATATGAATAGACATTTCTCCAAAGAAGATAAACAAATGGCCAGTAAGAACTTGAAAAGATGTTCAACCACTAGTCATTAGGGAAATGCAAATCAAGACCACAATGACATACTTCTTACCTATTAGGATGTATAAAATTTTAAAAGACAGACAATAACAAGTGTTGACAAGGATACGGAGAAATTGCAGTAGGAAATAGTGCAGCCACTTTGGAAAAGTTTGGCAGTTCCTCAAAAAGTTAAACAGAGTTAATATAATCAGCCAGCAATTCCACTGCTAGGTTTATACCCAAGAAAAATGAAGACATATGGCTGGGACTTCCCTGGCAGTCCAGTGGTTAAGACTCCACACTTCCACTGCAGGGGGCACAGATTTGATCCCTGGTCAGGGAACAAAGATCCCACAGGCCACATGGCATGGCCAAAAAATAAATAACTAAAAATAAAAAAGGAAGACATATGGCTGTGTAACAAGTTATGCATGAATGTTTGTAGCAGCACTATGTACAATAGCCAAAAAATGGAAGCAACACAAATGACATCAACGGATGCACAGATTTAAAAAAATGTGGCATATCCATACAATATCTTTTGGCAATAAAAAGGAATGAAGTACTGATACATGCTACAGTATGGATGAACCTTGAAAACATCACTAACTAAAAGAAGCTAGTCACAAAAAGCTACATATTATATTATTCTATTTATAGGAAATGTCCAGAATAGGCAAATCCATAGAAACAGGAAGTGAATTAGTGGTTGCCAGGGACTGGGGAAATGACTGCTAATGGTATATGTTTTCCTTTGGAGATGATGAAAATGTTCTGCTACTAGATACCGTTCACACAACTATGTGAATATACTAAAAATCACTGAATTGTACATGCTTTACTAGGGTGAATTTTATGGCATGTGAATTATATCTCAATAAATCTGTTATTAAAAAACAATGCAAGGGGGCCTTCCCTGGTGATGCAGTGGTTAAGAATCCACCTGCCAATGCAGAGGACACGGGTTTGATCCCTGGTCCGGGAAGATCCCACATGTTGTGGAGCAACTAAGCCCGCGCACCACAACTACTGAGGCCACACGCCGCCAACTACTGAGGCTCGCGTGCTCTAGGGCCCGTATGCCACAACTACTGAGCCCACACACCTAGAGCCCGTGCTCCGCAGCAAGAGAAGCCACCACAATGAGAAGCCCGCGCACCACAACAAAGAGTAGCCCCCGCTCACCGCAACTAGAGAAAGCCCACACACAACAAAGACCCAACACAGCCAAAAATAAATAAAATATTTTTTAAAATGCAGTAACTCTCCCCCTTTTGGTCTGCTGTGGAAACAAAGTACAAGTGCAGCCAAATTAGATTCTCCTTCAACACAAGGCTATGAGATTCACCATCCATTTTGGCTGCTCAAATCTCTCTTCTGTGCCTTTCTGCACTGCTGCCTGTCATCAAGATACTCGAGTTCACAAATAAATAATCCCTGGGGGAAAAATGAGCTATAACTGTACTGAAACTTAGTTCTAGTTCTAGAGGATACATTTCCCTTTCCTAAAGAAAATGAATTTTTTCTAACTCATAAGAGTTCAGCAATCCCATTTCATATTCCTACTCTCCAGTGCAGTAAAACTGAACAGACGCTCACAAGATAGATTACTTCTGTATCATGCTGAAGCTTCCAGAGCAAAGAGTCCAAACACCACACCATTTCTGGGACTGCGTGGGTAAACCAGGCTCACGGAGGTGGCCCTAAAACACAAACAGTATCAAACTTCCAGGCACGAATATGAATATATATATATATATATATTTTTTTTTTTTTTTTTTTTTGCGGTACGTAGGCCTCTCACTGTTGTGGCCTCTCCCGTTGCGGAGCACAGGCTCCGGATGCGCAGGCTCAGTGGCCATGGCTCACGGGCCCAGCCGCTCCGCGGCATGTGGGATCCTCCCAGACCGGGGCATGACCCCATGTCCCCTGCATCGGCAGGCGGACTCTCAACCACTGCGCCACCAGGGAAGCCCATGA